>NC_134402.1:435331017-435697267 GCF_038048845.1 Mixophyes fleayi | reverse complement strand
CCATGTTTGATGACCAATGTAACTGCAGTGATCCATGTCTGATGACCAGTGTAACTGCAGTGTTCCATGTTTGATGACTAGTGTACAATGCAGAGCTCCATATTCTGGTGAGCAATACACAATACAGAGCTCATTTTGACGGCAAGTGACAATGCAGTGACAATATACCATGCACTGCTACATCTGGTGACTAGTATACAAGAGACCATTCCAGTGATCTGCATACAATGCAGAGCCTATTATTGTGGCAAATATAAAAGGCAGAGCTACTGGTGATCAATATACAATACAGAGGTCATTTATACAATTATGATAATGCATTATAAAAACGTAAAGAATGTATTATACATACAGTGTATCTACGCTAGATAACAATGATATACTAAGTAGTTTTGGAGTTCTGTGACTTAGTATAAAAGTTCTGACATGGGTACAATACATTTTCCTATATCTAATCCTTTATTATACTTAATTGCAAACTGTTAAAAACTAGTGGACCATTTCTGGTTTTATATCAGATAATACTAAGGAGTAATTCTTATGCAAAAGTTTTTCCACTTTGGAAGATGTTATTTTCTTGGGACCAAACTTTCCTGATTGTCTGTTGAGGAAACCAGGTAAGCATAAAGCACCACAAAAATGCATTTTTGCTTATTATCTGCCAAGTCAGGAACAGGACTAACAATGCAGATAATTGAAAAAATGTTTTTCATTATAATATGCTGCATATTTTTTGAGCTACAGTATTATAACATTTTGTACAAATATAGGAAGTAGCTGTTAGATTTAAATGACAATAGAGAATGTTTGTTTAAATAACAGGTTATACAGAAAAGAATCCATCGTTTTCTGCTTCATATGGTAAAATGGATGTTATGCATTGTAAGCTATCACTGCTAGTTCTCATATTGTCATATCAGCAATTATAATGGAAGCACAAATTAATCACTGTATTTTCCAGCAACTAATAATAACTGATTTTTCTACACAACTGTCATGTGGTCTTGTGATTTGCAAGTCTAAATATTTACAATTATATTGACAATACAAACAGTGGGAATGTTTTGGGCCATAAATTGTTATATACTAAAGGGGACATATTATTTGTTTGTTTTTTTGAAAAAAATAATAATAGAATTTACACCCTCTGGCTAGTTCCTTTACCCCATATGTATCTCTAGCTTTTTACGTGACCTGTGCCAAGGTGCCCAAACTAATTTACAGGCAGTAGATGTCATTCATGAATTGGTGGTGTAAAGCAAGGGGACCACCAGTTCCTTTTTCAAGCCAAGGAATGGTGTTTGCAGAACATTTGTCTTTCTTTTTGAGGCATCCCATAAAATTGCCCAGGAAAATGTTGACCATTGTAGGGGGAGCAAACTTTGTGCTTTATGGTTGGTGCATCATTTGAGAATGTCTCTCAATTATGACCGAGGAAATAAAGACAATCTTGCATTGGAGGAATCTGGTAGAGTAGTTATTATGACATAGATGTTTCCGTAATGCACATTTTGCTCAAGCCTTGACCATTCTAGGGGAGATACAATTGGCGGCGATGTTTTACCGGATTCCACCGCGATGTCCGGCTGTTCACATTGCCTGCCATTACTCTGTAGGGTGGGAGGACAGTGAGTGGAGATTCCATCCTCAAGATCAACACAATGTTTTCTGAGTGGACTGTTCCTGAGACACATCATGCCCTGTGTGTCCTGACTGTATAATGTTGACCATCTCTTGAGGTGTTAATGTGATTTTAGTTGGATAATGTCTAGGCCATCCTCTAAAACCCACCTGCCTTAGTCAAGGAATACTTGTTGGTAGCATTATTGGATATGCTTACCTGTACCATTGTCTAACCTCCCTTCGGGCCCCCTCTTACCTGTGATCTCTTTTAAAGATTGTATCCATCTCTCTCTGGGTGGGCCATGAACGGGCACTTGTGTGAAGCTGTGACATGAAAATTTGGCCAGTGTGTGAGTGTGTGTATACCACCCGTCTGCTCCACAACTTTACAAACATTGTTACATGCTCAAGTTTCGCTGTAGTTGTGCAGCTAATCCTATGTCTACAGTGTTCAATGCAGTTAATTGGAATGTGCAAACTTTGAGGAGTTACTAAGCTCAAGTACATTTACACAAATATGCATGTGTTATTTATGATTACAGGTGAATTTGTGTGTCTATCATTCATGTACAGTGCATATTTGTGTGACTCATAATTTTAATCACTACTAATTAAAAATGTAATTATTGTGTTAAATCAATGTACTATAGGTGCTATGTGTTCTATCCTGCAAAAAGTATATAGTAATTTAGGAATAATTAATTCCTATAGTCACTGTGTCTCCTCTGTTCACACAATAACATATTCTGAAGACAAAAGTAAATGGTATGCTTCAAAAAATTATCTCAGTATGGGGTGGAATTAGCATGTGCAATAGTATAAAAAGTCTATTAAGAATTTTTTGGAGCACCCATGCCTGAATAAAGAAGCCCACATTTGTATCTTTGGCTCATGACTTTTGACTTCATACTGCTTGGTAAATTCCTTCCTATGACAGCTTGATGTCATGATTCGAATTCTACATACAACTCCCACGCAAAAAAAATAACAACTCCTAATCACGGGACAGGAATTAACTATGGCTGCATATTACAAGGTGACCTTATTGCTTTTTATTTTACTTTCTTAGGAGTCAAAGCTTTGTTGACTTTGAGAGATGCTATCTTACCTGGAAAACAACATTGACTTGTCTGGGTAAGATTATTATTATTTATTTGTTATCTTTTTTTTACAAGGCAGTACACAAGGTCCTCAGTGCCATACGTGACATATACAGAATACAGTGATCTATAACACAGTGCATGATACATGAAAAAAAAAAAGACCAGACATACTGAATAAACAAATAATATACATGATCTGTCTTGTGTGTTTGTGTGCATTTTACCCTGTGTTATGATTTACCTTGTTTCCCTGTGTGCATATTACCCTGCAGTACTGGTGATCGTCCAGAGGTGCTGCTGTTCGGCCTTTCCTTCTATCAGGGGTTAACTAGCACTGCTAAGTTAATCATCCACACCTGTCTGTGGCCTATATATGCCTGCCTATTCCAGAATCCTTTGCTGTTCATTGAAGTTCCTAGCCTGCTCATGTGTCTCTGTTCCTGGATTACCTGCATGTGTCTCTGTTCCTGGTTTTAGTTAAGTTATTTGCTCCATTTTATTATTATTTACCTGTTGTTTGCCAAGATCTGGAAATCCATTGTTCCATTCAGCCTGAACTGTTTACTGTTTATTTTGCCTACCCTGGACTATACTTTTCTGCAATAAACAGTTTAAAACGTTTACATCACGTGTCTGGCTCCATGGCTGTAACTAAGGAATTGGTTTTGAACAGAACCCTAACAGTACAGATAAAATGCTAACGCAGCTTAAATTATTTACGGGACAGTGAGTGAGAGTGATGGCAAAAAGATGTGAGCTCAAGAAAACAAGGCTAGTGAAGCAGGCCTATAGGTACAGAGGGTGATGGAAGAGTAGAAGGAAGACACAAAAAGAATGATGTTAATTGGGGGAGTTTGGGGTGAAAGCCAAGACAAGGGGTTAGGAGGAAGGCTGATATGCTTGAATAAAGAAGCCTTAAAGGCACGCTTGAAGTCTTGGAGTGTCAAGGCTAACCCAATAGGGCAAGGGAGATCGTCCACAGCTGGGAAGCAGCCAAGGCAAAGTGGCGGCCATTGACAAAGCGGTGGGGGCGGCAAGGAGTGTGGGTAGAGATGAGGTTGGAGATGTAGGGGGGAAGGATTGGTTGAGAGCTTCATAGGTGAGGGCGAGGAGTTTAAATTTTATTCTGTAAACCACGGGGAGCCGAAGTAGCTACTAGCAGAGAGGGATGGCAAAGATAGAGCAGCTGGAGAGAAAAATAAGGTGGACCGCAGCATTGGCGATAGAAAAGGGGCAAGGTGACAGAGAGAGGTTACTGTAAACAAGGCAAAAGATTATAAGGGAGTGGAAAAGAGTTTTAGTGGCTTCTAAGTTGAGAAAGGGCCCTAACTTGAATATATTCTGGAGGTGAAAGTAGCAGGATTTTGAGAGGGACAAAATGTGAGGTCTGAAGGAGAGGGAGGAATCAAGGATGACCCCTAGTCAATGGACTTGAGGGACAGAAAGGAGGGTAGTGTTATTTACAGAAAGAGAGGGGGCGAGGTGTGGGATCCCTGGAAGGAGGGAGGATGAATAGTTCAGTATTGGAGAGTGGTCAATGGTATTGAAGGCAGCAGAGGAGTCTAGAAGGATAAGAAAGGAGAAGTGTCCTTTAGATTTAGCAAAGAGAAAGTCATTAGTGACCTTAGTCGGGCATTATTGGTAGATTGGAGGGAGTGAAAACCATATTGGAGTGGGTCAAGTAGTTAGTGAGATCCAAATATTCTTCTTATATTAGTACACTACAGCATATATATTTATTACTCTTTGTGCTATCACAGTCTGTATTGGTACATTAATAATTTTTGCTTACATTGTTGAAACACTTGTTGAATGAAAGGAGGTCAGTAAAGGTGACAAGACAGGAGTGTGTTTGTGTAGTGACAAGTAAATAACTTCCTTCTACTCCATGAGGGGCCAGTGAACGACCTTAATGGCAGTTTACCATAGATAGTTTGCAATTTCACGACCTGGCTGCTTGCAGTCGGTATGGTCAGGTGACAGTCGGTATGGTCAGGTGACAGACTAGGGAATTTTGTCACCTAATGACAGAATCACCAGCAGACTGAGCTAATAGAGATATACACAAGGGTTACTCAGGCGCTAAGAATCATAAAAAATGGCATATAATGATGGATCGCAGCTCCCTAAAACAGATATCCAAACTGTCAATATAACATATAAAAAAAGAAAAAGAAGGGGCGCAGTTTCCAACAATATTATTTATTATTCCATTGGAATGAAATATATAAAACAAATAAAATATGAGTTAATACTCTATAGATCCAACTGCACTTCAGGCGCAGTGGAAAAACTCTTAATAACAAATGTTACACACTAATTGGCATTCTCATTCTCAGAAGTTAGATTAACTAGCAATTGAGTGCATCCGGAGATAGAATTAGTAGATGTAGATATCCGCTGCAGTAAGTAAGACACTGGGAATCTTATACCATAGAAAAATAACAGTCAGTCTTTTGTGTAGGTATAAAGAAATTCCCTTAAACTTTTTCAGATATTCAGCAGCCCAATCGGCATGTAAGTATACGCTGAAACAATATTAGAACAAGTGGATATCTTCTATAATGAAGCGGAAGTATGCAGTCTAATAATCAAAGGAAAAGACGCTGTCCTGGTCTTACTATGTAGTTGACGGCCAAGTGTAAATGAAATAAACGTACAGTCCAACTGCATCAGCAGTAATAGATGATTTTTGTTGAACAATCATACACTCTTCATGGCCCGTATAGACATCTGCACGGAGGCAATAGAAATATAGATCCGCTTTATCCACTTAGTCCACTTACTTGAATTGCAGCTTGATACCCCGGGGTATAGATAGAGAATGCCAGACTTAATGTGTTCGTAGAGTCAGATAGAGATATCCTGACGCGTTTCTCCGTATCAGTCACGGTTTCATCAGAGGAGTATTGCTAATGGTTTTCCAGATGCCATTTAAAGCCGGCCCGAGTGTCACATGACACCATCCGGCCAATTAAGAAATAATGATTCCAATCGTTAATAAGCTTCCAAGCTGTGTGTAGCTGAAGCTAAATAGATGCATACAAAACAGCTGCTCAAATTAAGCTACAAAGCAGCAATCACAGATGGCCCAAATGTAATAAACATCCCATGTGGGCCTACAAAATGCTAATAATCAATGTATGCATACTGCATTAACAGCTATATACACTTAAACATAATAATTAATAATAAATAAATAAATAAAAGTCTTGAGCCACAAAATCACATCTTAGTCCCAACAATGTATTGTTGTGGGACAATCTAAAAAATTATATAATTCCAAATGGGGTGCCCTCAGTCTAGAAGTTGCAGACGGTCTCCCATCCAGGTGGCGACCCTACTTGGATTTGCTTAGTTTTTAAACCATCTAAGTAGCACTAACGATGGACCAAGTGGGCCACTGATAAAATATTTGCAAAGAAACACAGTATTGAATATATGCATGAAAAAGTAAAAAATAAAAAATAAAATCATGCATATATAAGGAATATAAAATATAAAATACTGTAAGTCTACCTCGAGATGTATGTGAGTAAACAATTGACAACATGTAATAACAATATAGGCTGGGAAATAATGAAACAACATAAAGAGGATATAATAATGATAAGTATAATCATATGTTATTGAGTTCTATACTATCATTTAAACCAAGAGGAACCATAGAATTTAGTCTAAAAATCCAATAAGCCTCTCTACGGCACAAACGATTAAATCTATCACCTCCCCTAGGGGTGGTGTCTATTTGTTCAATTGCCCTAATACGAAGTCCCTCTAAAGAGCCACTCTTACAAACATTAACATGCTGTGACAAACTGTGTGTTTTCACGTTTTTAAGGATGTTCCTACGGTGCTCTGTGAAGCGTACTCCCACAGAACGAATTGTACGGCCCACATATTGTAGGCCACAGGAACAGTTTATCAGATATACCACAAATGTAGATTGACAATTCAATATTTTATCAATAGAAAACCTCTCTCCAGAAAAGTTTGAAACAAAGGAATCACATCCATGATCCGCAGACATACATGTTAAACATTTCTTCCTACCACAACGGTAGAAGCCATTAGATCTAGTTGTTAACCAATTCTTCATTAAGGAATCATTGGGTGGCTTACCCAATCTTTTCGAATCATAATAGCTTGGTGACAAAAATTCTTTAAGGTTGCGCGACTTTCTAAATACAACATTGTTATTCTTAGAGATAGACAAACTCAGTAAATCATCAGCTACCAGTACTGTAGAGTTCTTATTAATAATGCTTCTAATCTGGTGAGCATAGCTATTATACTGAGTAGTGAACATTAAAGGTCTCACATCATCCTTTTGTTTATTCATAGACGACTGATTGATTAGAGGATTTCTATCAATATCCTCTACAGCATTTAAGGCACGTTGTAACACTTTAATTGGATAGCCCTGTTCCACAAAAGATTGATAGACAGTTCTAACATGTTTCTTAAAATCACTTTCAGATGAACAATTTCTTTTCATCCTCAGAAATTGGCCCTTCGGGATATTATCTTTCCAGGGCCTAAAATGGTTACTCTTATAATGCAAGAAACTGTGTGCATCGATTGGTTTGGAATATGTCTCAGTACAAATAGTACTATTACTTACCTTTAATGTGATGTCCAGAAAATTGATGGTACTATTACTGAAATTACTCGTAAAACGTAAGCCAAAGTCATTGGAATTAAGGTGAGACAGAAAGGAAAGAATAGAAATGTCATCCCCATCCCAAATAAAAAACAAATCATCGATATATCTACCATAGAGGACCAGGTTCACCCCAAATTCAGAACCCCAAATGTATTGCTCCTCAAAGAGCCCCATATAGAGGTTCGCAAAACTCGGGGCGAACCTGGTCCCCATGGCCGTGCCAAGTGTCTGTAAATAAAATTGTGTGTCAAACAAAAAGTAGTTGTGCTGAAGAATAAACCGAATAGAAGACAGAATAAAGTCGCACAAAAAGCTATTCATATCTGACGATTTCAAAAATTTAGAAACTGCCTCAATACCTTTATCATGTGGAATATTTGAGTATAGCGCTTCTACATCGCATGTCAGGAATTGATATGAGGCTTTCCATTGGATTCCCTCCACAAGTTTCAGAAAAGCTAATGTATCTTTTATATGCGACTTTAAAGAAAAAACATAAGGTTGAAGATGTGTATCAACAAAATAAGACAGATTACTTGTTAGAGAACCTACACCAGAAATAATGGGTCTACCAGGAGGTGCGTGAAGGGACTTGTGGATTTTAGGCAAATGATAATAAGTTGGGATCACCGGATGTGTTGTAAAAAGGAACCAAAAAGTATCTCTGGAGATCACATTATCGGCAAGAGCTGCATCTAAATGATCCCGCAACTCTAGTAAATACACCGATGTTGGGTTTGAATCAAGTCTAGTGTAAAACTTAGTATTACTAAGTTGTCTCGTTGCTTCAAGGATATAGTCGTCCCTATCTTGAAGGACCAGTCCCCCTCCCTTATCCGCTGGCTTAATTATAATATCGCCATCTAGCAGAAGGTCCTTGATGGCCTTTCTCTCCATTGGAGTTAAATTATCCTTTAAGGGTTCATTAGTTGCTTTTTCGCATAATTTTCTAAAGTCATTCATAGTGGTTTTATAAAAACTCTCCACGAACGGACCCTTGAATTGTAAAGGGTAAAAGTTTGAGGGGTTCTTAAACCTTTTTAGGGGTTGTGCAGCATTTACATCATTTACATCAAAAAGATTTACAGTCTGAGGATCGTCCACTATGTTGTCAATTGTATTTTCTGCCCTTAGAGACTCTAGATGATCAAGAGCTATCATGTCATCTGAATCTAGAATAATGGGCATACCTTCCATTTTTGATTTTTTCAAAGCTTTATAGGCAAAATATCTTTTTCTGCTAAGACCCCTCATGTATCTATTGAGGTCTACGAATAAATTAAAGAGGTTAGGCTTAGAAGCAGGGGCAAATTTTAGACCCTTGTTCAATAATCTTAATTCTGATACAGATAATTGTTTCTTTGATAGATTGAAAATGCCTCTGTTACTTAGAATCGGCGTATACTTTTTACGAGATTTGAAGGATCTAATAGAGCTTGCGGAAATGTGGTCGTGTAATAATGAGTGAGTAGAACACCCTCTTACTGGATGCTGTATCAATTTTACTGCTAGTGTAGAGATAACTTGGCTTATGTCCTGCGAGTGTGCAGACTACCCCCTGTGATCAGTTGGTGTATGAAGATATTTAAGGGTCACAAGCCAAATGCTGATGGAACATCCAGAGGGGACACCAGCAATAGTTAAATACAGAAAGTGCGGATCACGTTCTGTAAGATATTTGTGCAAAATTCTCCATGTCACTGATGATTTAATAATACACTTTTGCAAGTTGCTAAAAGATTGTTTAGATTCTGTTCATCAACAGGTAACAGGGCTCAACCATGGTCATAGGACCTGTACAATCTACAACCTGGAGACTGGGCGAGGATAAAGGTTCACGAGAAACCCTGCCGGCTGCATGGTAGAAAGACCAAATCAGGTGCTTCTCACCACAGCAACAGCAGTTGTAGCAGCTTGGAAGCACACTTCGCACTGCAAGGTGGCTTCAAAGACTGAGAAAAGGATTCAACATCCTCTACAGAGAAGCCCTCTCTCCCTCCATTTGCATCACCACCAGTACCTTAATAAAAGGCAAAGGTTAGGTGTGGCTCTTTGAAGTAGACCCTACAGAGTGGAAGAGACATAATAAACCCCCCATTACCATATCCTAGAGCTTCCCTTTGGACAAGAAGATTTGATTCTTCTTTTTCATCACAAGTGCCTCGCTAGCATCAAAG
The DNA here is from genome assembly GCF_038048845.1 of Mixophyes fleayi. Taxonomy (NCBI): domain Eukaryota; kingdom Metazoa; phylum Chordata; class Amphibia; order Anura; family Limnodynastidae; genus Mixophyes; species Mixophyes fleayi. The sequence continues at coordinate 435,687,698 of NC_134402.1, read as the reverse complement.
ATACTGGAGGACGTTGGACACACAAATGATTTCTCAGAACCAGCAGTAACTGCTGCAAAGAGCACAGCATTTTGTGGAGAACGACCCATTAGAGTGGGAAAAGCATTTCAGACTTGTTATATAGATGTTCCAGTGTCTGTAGCATCAGATGCTGGAAAATCTATATTGCAGTGATGGTATATTGAAGATATATTTGCTTCAAGAGATAAAAAAATCTCCCTATTGCACTTGGGGCATGGGAGGAGAAACAGTAAAAGAACAAAAAATATCAAAAAGTAATATATATACACCGAAAAACTATGGAAGGTGGTAGAAGGGACCCTTAACAAATCATGTTACTTGATTAAACAAAGTCAATAGAACCATCAGAGAACACTAAAGGTTGTGTGAGCGTTACTAGACTGACATGAAACATAAAACTGATTCTTTATACTACCCTACATACTATTAAGGCCTGTGTTACCTTGTTCAACTGACCTATATCTCAAGACACGCACATAACTAAATTAATGGGAAAAGGCCAAGATAGAAGTCTTTAGACAAAACTTATCTCACTAGTTTGCTAGACTGCCTCATTTTTCTCTCCCGCTGCCCTGTCTCTGCAGTCTCCCTCCAACAGTCACTACATTGGCTCCCCATGCCCTACAGAATTAAATTTAAACTCCTCATCCTCACCTTTAAAGCTCTTAAGCAATCTTCCCCTCCCTACATCTCCAATCTCATCTCTACCTACACTCCGCTCTGCCTGTGACCACCGCCTCACTACTTCACTGATCACCTCCTCTCACTCCCGTCTTCAGGACTTTGCCCGGGCTGCTCCCCTGCTGTGGAACGATCTTCCACGTTCCATCAGGTTAGCATCTACTCTCAAAGGCTTCAAGCGTGCCCTTAAGACTCATTTCTTTATTCAAGTCTATCAGCCCTCCTCCTAACTCCCGTGTCCTGGCTCTCTCCCCCAGGTAATACCACCCTATTTGTGTCTCCCCCTTTCCTTTAGGATGTAAGTTCTCAGGAGCAGGGCCCTCTTTCCTTGTGTGCTCCTTTTACTAATCCTTCACCCTCTGTACCTCTTGGCTGGCTTCGCTAGCCCTGTTTTCTTTAGCTTCGGCCTACTTCTCGCTGATTTCTACCATCAATTTCATTCATTGTCCCAGAAACAATTTGATTTGCATTACCTTGTTACCTGTGTTTGTATATATTTTTGTTCTTCCTGTATCATGTTGTGTCTTGGGTCTTCTGTATATGTAATGTACGGGGCTGCAGACCCTTTGTAGCACCTTATAAGTTAGAGATAATAATAATAATAATAGTTTGACCCAGCTTTTTCTGCTGAAATTCAGGTCCAAGTATTTTCTCCCTTGGGTGTACCTGCTTTGAGTTTATACTAGAGATGGGCGGGCTCGGTTCCCCGAGATCCGAACCCACCCGAACTTCGCCTAACTGAGTACCGAGCCGAGCAGAGTCGGTACTCTCTCACCCATTCGGATTCAAAATCGAGGCAAAACGTCATAATGATGTAGTCGGATCTCAGAGCTCGGTTCTTGCGATATTTGAAATGCATAAATACCCGCCTACACAGCAATCCATCGCCATTTGACAGAGGGAGAGAGCAGGGTTAGGTCACAGGCTGTATTAGAGCAGAGACAGAGCAATAATTGTATACCTTATTCTTCTTATTATTATTTCAATTCTGATACCAATTCTATTAGCAATTGTTAGAGCAGGAGGAGAGGAGGCATTTTTTTTTCAATATTTTGCACTACAAGTGCATTGGGGTATCCCATATTCCCCAGTGTGAAACAATACTTTTTCTGGCTGCCAAAAGTCATATTTAGCAGCAGTATCTATCTATACAATATTTTGCACTACAAGTGCTTTGGGGTGTCGCATATTCCCCAGTGTGAAACAATAATTTTTCTGGCTGCCAAAAGTCATATTTAGCAGCAGTATCTATCTATACAATATTTTGCACTACAAGTGCTTTGAGGTGTCCCATATTCCCCAGTGTGAAACAATAATTTTTCTGGCTGCAAAAAGTCATATTTTGCAGCACTATCTTTTGATTTTTTTGCACTACAAGTGCTTTGGCCTCATTAAAATGGATTCAAAGCAGTCCACATATGAGCAGGATCAGCAAGCAGGTGCTGGCACTAGTCCTTAATGGTAGTGTTCCCAGTACGTCATCTGGTAAGGCCTATGTAAAAGTACATAGTCTTTTTAAATCAGGAAAAAAAACACACACCAAATTTTTTTTTACCATGTTGAAGCGAAAAAGAAGTGTAACTGAGGAAAAGTTAACTGCCGATAAAAAAAAAATTGCCAACATGCTATTCTACACACGCAGTGGCAAAGAAAGAATGAGGCCTTCGCCTTTCTCTATTAGTGGCAGATCAAAAAATGTTACTGAGCCTTCTTCTTGTACGGTCACTCGTGACCAAGCAAGACCAAGTAATTTGGAGTCTAAAAGTGGTGCACAACTACTGTTACGCGGGAAAGCAGAGCTGCAAGAAAACAGTAAGGCAGTAGAGGATAATGTATGCTCTGAATCAGAAATGACACCAATCCCTGTGGAGAGTCCATCCACCAGTGGTATGTCTAATCGTGTGCATTCTGTTTGTGTACCCATAAAGAAGGGCTCTTTCAGCAGTTCTGCTGATGTGTGCCTGAACAGCCCGGGTGTAGCCGGTGATACACAAATTGAGGATGCCACTTTGGAATTAGAAGAGGATGAGGGGAAAATTTGTGTAGGCGACGAGGGCGCTAATGATGATGTTGATGAGGATGATGCAGACAGATACCAAATTGCCTTTCTCAATTTCTATTTATATTCTAGATTCTATAATGGCTGAATAGTTTTCTATTTTACTCCTAGTGGAGAGGGGGTCTGATGCAGACAGATACCAAACTGCCTATGTCCATTTCTTTTTATATTCTACAGTCTATAGCGGCTGAATTTTTTACTATTTTCTACAAGTGGAGGGGGCGTATAGAGACAGAAACCAAACTGCCTTTGTCCATTTCAATTTATATTGTACAGTCTATAACGGCTGAATTTTTTACTATTTTCTACAAGTGAAGGGGGGCCTATAGAGACAGAAACCAAACTGCCTTTGTCCATTTCAATTTATATTGTACAGTCTATACCGGCTGAATTTTTTACTATTTTCTACAAGTGAAGGGGGGCCTATACAGACAGAAACCAAACTGCCTTTGTCCATTTCTTTTTATATTTAACTATTAAGTGTAGGGTGTAATATACACCCAAAGACGATGGCTGCATTGCCAATATGCATAGATGGAGAGGAAGACAATCTGGTTTGTGTGTAGAATTAATGACGGCTTACCAGGAATTAAACAGTTTTTTTCATAATTTATTAGCTTTACAATTACCTTACTTATCCAAGAAACAGGTGGAGCACTAAATTAGGTTATTTAGGGCCAAAAATAATAGATTTTTAAACAAAATTGCAAAACAAAACCAAAACCAAAACACGCAAGGGTGGTTTTGCCAAAACCAAAACCCGAAGGTAATCCAGATCCAAAACCAAAACCAAAACCAAAACACGGATGTCAGTGACCATCTCTAGTTTATACAATGCTAGTGTAGTTAACAGCATAGCGTGTAGACTAGCAAGAACCATTAATTTACTAGCACACCAATAGCTTTGTTGAATTAAGAGAGCAGGGAAATGAGAGAAGCGATGCTTCAGAACAGAGTAGCTTTATATTTTTTACCATTAAAAAGCTAATTCAACTTTTGAGCACCTTAAAGGATTATGCTGTTTCAATATTATGGACAATTACAAAACTATTGAACACAAGGTGCAGAGTTTGTAAGAGTAACAAAGTAAAGATGACACAAGATAGTGGTTGGTCACTGTGTAGATAGATGGAAAGTACATGTAAGATAAGATTTTTTGCTTATGGCCTTAATGGTGATGATGGGGGAAAGATCTACATATAGGGTCTGATTCACTAAGGCATGCAAAATAAACGTACAGTGCAATTTTTTTCCGTTTGAAAAAAGGCACGTAATTTGGGCATACACAAATGTGTATTCAACTACAAGCAGATCTGGAAAAACGTCTCTTGTTGAATAGAGGTCTAGGTGGACTCTGCTTTAACAGACACAATACACTGGTGGATACGTTCAATACATATGTGAAATGGGCCCAGCAGAATGCACTGAAATTTTTTTTAATTATCATCACCTGTTAATAATATAAGGCCTGATTCATTAAGGATCTTAATTGAAAAGGATTCTCATTTCAGTCTCCTGGACAAAACCATGTTACATTGCAAGGGGTGCAAATTAGTGTTCTGTTTTGCACATAAGTTAAATACTGCCTGTTTTTTCATGTAGCACACAAATATCAACTTTAAATTTCAGTGTACAAATAAGCTATCAAGTATTTGTGTGTTACATGAAAAAACAGTCAGTATTTAATAGAGATGGACGGGTCCGGTTCTCCGAGAACCGAACCCACCCGAACTTTGGGTATCCGAGTACCGAGCTGAGCAGCTCGGTACTCTCCCGCCCGTTCCGAATCCAAATCGAGGCCGAACGTCATCGTGACGTCGTCGGATCTCGGGGCTCGGTTCTCGCGATACTTCAACTTTATAAATACACGCCTCCACAGCAATCCATCACCATTTGACAGAGGGAGAGAGCTGGGTGTAGTCATAGGCTGATTAGAGCAGGGACAAAGAATACAATATTGTTCTTGCAATTGCTCTAACCAAAATCGCTAGTGCAGAGAGGAGGATAGAGGTTTATTATTTTTTCTTAATATTTGGCACTCCCCAGCGCTAATTGTGCATAAATATTTCTGGCTGTCAAAAGTCATTTCTGTCAGCAGTATCTACTAAATAATTTTTAGCACTCCTCAGTGCTTTTGGGGTGTCCTCCCTAATTGTGCATTAATATTTCTGGCTGTCAAAAGTCATATCTGTCAGCAGTATCTAATAAATAATTTTTAGCACTCCTCAGTGCTTTTGGGGTGTCCTCCCTTATTGTGCATTAATATTTCTGGCTGTCAAAAGTCATATCTGTCAGCAGTATCTAATAAATAATTTTTAGCACTCCTCAGTGCTTTTGGGGTGTCCTCCCTAATTGTGCATTAATATTTCTGGCTCTCAAAAGTCATATCTGTCAGCAGTATCTACTAAATAATTTTTAGCACTCCTCAGTGCTTTTGGGGTGTCCTCTCTAATTGTACATTAATATTTCTGGCTGTCAAAAGTCATATCTGTCAGCAGTATCTACTAAATAATTTTTAGTACTCCTCAGTGCTTTTGGGGTGTCCTCCCTAATTGTGCATTAATATTTCTGGCTGTCAAAAGTCATATCTGTCAGCAGTATCTACCAAATAATTTTTAGCACTCCTCAGTGCTTTTGGGGTGTCCTCTCTAATTGTGCATTAATATTTCTGGCTGTCAAAAGTCATATCTGTCAGCAGTATCTACTAAATAATTTTTAGCACTCCTCAGTGCTTTTGGGGTGTCCTCCCTAATTGTGCATTAATATTTCTGGCTGTCAAAAGTCATATCTGTCAGCAGTATCTACCAAATAATTTTTAGCACTCCCCAGTGGTTTGCGCTCAGAATGGACTCAAAGCAGTCCACATATGATCTGAATGAGCAACCAGGTTCTGTCACCAGTCCTGATGTTAGTGTTCCCAGTACGTCATCTGGCCAAGGCGATGTCAAACAACAGAGTGTTTCCAAATTAGTGCAAAAAACAAAAACCCCAAAAAAATTTACTGTATTGAAGCGAAAAAGAAGTGTAACTGAGCAAAAGTTAAGTGACGATAAAAAAAAAAATTGCAAGCATGCCATTCTACACACGCAGTGGCAAAGAGAGAATGAGGCCTTCACCTTTGGGTATTAGTGGCAGATCCCAAAAAGTTACCCAGCCTACAATTGGTGCACAACTACTGTTACGCGTCAAAGCCGAGCTGCAAGATAACAGTGAGGCATTACAGGAGAATATTTGCTCTGATTCACAAATGACAACAATCCCTGTGGAGAGTCCATCCAACAGTGGGATGTCTAATCGTGAGCATTCTGCTGATGTGTGCCTTAATAGCCCGAGTGTAGCCGGTGATACCCAAATTGAGGATACCACTTTGGAATTAGAAGAGGATGAGGGGGAGATTTGTGTAGGCGACGAGGGCTCTAATGATGATGTTGATGATTATGATGCAGACAGATACCAAATTGCCTTTCTCAATTTCTATTTATACTCTAGATTATATAACGGCTGAATAGTTTTCTATTTTACTCCTAGTGGAGAGAGGATCTGATGCAGACAGATACCAAACTGCCTTTGTCCATTTTAATTTATATTGTACAGTATATAACGGCTGAATTTATTAGTATTTTATACAAGTGGAGGGGGGCCTAGAGAGACAGAAACCAAACTGGCTTTCTCCATGTCAATTAATATTGTACAGTCTATAACGGCTGGATTTTTTGATATTTTATACAAGTGGAGGGGGGCCTAGAGAGACAGAAAGCAAACTGTCTTTTTCCATTTCTTTACATATTTAACTATAAGTGTAGGGTGTAATATACATCCAAAGACGATGGCTGCATTGCCAATATGCATAGATGGAGAGGAAGACAATCTGTTTTGTGTGTAGAATAAATGAAGGCCTACCAACGAAGAATTAAACAGTTTTTTTGGATGATTTATTACCTCAACAATTAGATTACTTATCTCTAAACCAGTTGGAGCACTAAATTGGGTTATTTTAGGCACCAAAACATGTATTTTCCAACAAAATAGCAAAACAAAACCAAACAAAACCAAAACCAAAACACGACGGTAATCCAGATCCAAAACCGAATCCAAAACCAAAACACGGGGGTCAGTGACCATCTCTAGTATTTAACTTTTGTGCAAAACAGAACACTCATTTGCACCCCTTGCATTATAACATGGTTTTATCCAGGAGACTGAAATAAGGATCCTCTTCATTTAAGATCCTTAATGAATCAGGCCCATAGTCATTAATGGAAAAACTTCTAAAAACAAAAGAAAAGTTTTTTTATTTATTTTTTCCATTTTTGTTTCTATGGAATACATTTATCAGGATGTTATTAATCTCTACTGTACATAAAATACATTTTTACAGTTGCTCTTGATTGCAAACACATATTCTAGCATGCACACCCATCCGTCATCACTATCACTCAGCACTTACACCTGACCTGTAGCTGGTGCAAGTGATAGAATGAAAAACACATACCTTAGAGAAGCCCAAAGCATGAATCGGATGGTGCTGTGTGCGCTCAACTTTGGCACGCCCTTACTGTACATTGACTACATGCATACGCCCCTTTCCTTCCTGGTTCCGCCCATGAAATCTTAGGATATTGTAAGTGTCCTTTGCACTTGAAGATGAATTGGATGTTTTTGCATTCACAAATCATCAAAAGTTTGGGAACAATTGGAGAAGACAGTGAAGATAATGAGTTGACTAAATTTAGGAATTTGCTGAAGGATCAGGCAAAGAGAGGAAATATAGTGACATAGAAAGGAAGGCTAACATTTGTATTGTTTCTATGCCATTGAACAGTCAATGGTTAGTAGGTTAATTGGCTGCTATCAAATTGACCCTAGTATCTCTCTCTCTCTCTCTCGGAATTTAGACTGTAAGCTCCAATGGGGCAGGGACTGATGTGAATGAGTTCTCTGTACAGAACTGCGGAATTAGTGGCGCTATATAAATAAATGGTGATAATGAAGAGAGGAAATATAGGGACATAGAAAGGAAGGCTAACATTTGTATTGTTTCTAGACCATTGAATACTTAATGACTATAACCAAAAGGGGGAATGATTAGGCAAGCTAAGAGTTAACATTAAGTTGTTTACCATGCATGTAGGCAGAATTACACAACATATTATTGCACTAAGCATTATTCAGATTGTTTTAGTTACATAATATACTCTTATTTATGTTGTTTCTGCTGGTCAAGGATGTACAGGATTCCACAGAAGACATTCTTTTTCTCCTGTTTTGCTCTGTCCTTCTCCTGTATGTTTTTTGCATCTGCTCAATAATGGTAATTCAGCCCTATAATTGTTTATGTATGATTATGGTTACTTGTAAATATGTATGCCAGACACTATACTCTAATGCTAAAATCTTGCTGATTATAGACTCTATAACAAAAAAAATTGTTTTTACAATACTTGGTTTCCGAGACAAAGAATTTCTGTTACAATAGCGGGCTTGCTGTTATTGCGATCCACTGTAATTGCCTCACTGTTTACCATTGTGCTGTATTGTTGTCACTCCAGCATTGTTATAATGCACTGTAATTGCTTCGCTGTTTTTCATTGTGATGTACCATCATGGAGAGAATTCCAATCAAGGCACTGCCCCAAAAAACCTGGCTGAGAAGTTCCAACTCAATTGGAGATTTGCCAATTGTATTCCCTGAGCATGGAAATCCTGGGGAATATAGTTTAACTCATGTATAAATGTTTATACTATGTAATGAATAAATTATTAATATGCATTTGTCGGTACTTTCAAGATATAGTGTAATGTTTATAATATATATGTAATATTGGATGTGAAAAGTAAACAGAGTTCCATACCTGCTTCTCTGCCACCCTAGATGCGAGCCTATGTATCCTTTCCACAAATCTGGGCCTGACAGTCCTCTTTACAAGTGGCAGATATGTGGTTAACACATCCTTGTAACGCAATGCATATATATTAATGAGCTCTTGCGTTCTGCATAGTACAGGCTTTCCCTAGTGTAGCAAGTAAGAAGGTATTAGAGATAAGCCTGGTTCATTATTAGGAACTAATAGAAAGTGGCCAGGTTAGGTGTCACACATAAATTATTAGTAAGAGTGCCCTGCATTTGGTAAAGGGAGTGTCTTTCAGTAAAATGTTTAATAATTGTGTTCTTCAGTCTCCCAAAAACTAACAGTATGAGACCTTGGGGTATATTTACTAAACTTGAAAAAGTGGAGATGTTGCCTATAGCAACCAATCAGATTCTAGTTATCATTTATTTAGTGCATTCTACAAAATGACAGCTGGAATCTGATTGGTTGCTATAGGCAACATCTCCACTTTTTCAAACCCGCAGTTTAGTTAATATACCCCCTTGTGTTCTGAGTAAGTGCCATTCCTATGCGTCATTAACATGAATAGATAGGCAGAAGGTGAAGAAGGGGCACTGTTTGATGTTTATACTGTTTGTTATTTGGGAAGGCTTGTCATCTTTTCCTGGAAAAGTGCTGACAGTAAAATGTTAAGTTTTTTTAACCTGGAATGGTAGAGTGGATGGACGTGAGCAGCGAGGCTGTACCAATGTGACCCTGTCAAACATTCCTCAGATTGTTCTTGACATAGAGGACACACTATAGCTATTACTAGGGGCCTTATTCATTAAGGAAAGTAAAGCAAGAAAAATGAGTAACTTTGCACCTTGGCAAAACCATGTTGCATTGGAGGAGGAGGTAAATTTAAAATGTGATGGCAGATTTATAGTTGGGGTAAGGCATGTCCTAGATCAACTTTAAATTTCAGCTTACAAATAAGCTGTCAAGTATTTGTGTACTACATGAAAAAACAGCCAGTATTTATCTTATGTGCAAAATAATAAACTAATTTGCACCCATTGTATTGTAACATGGTTTTGTCCAGGAGAAAAAGCACTAATTTTTGCATTACTTTCCTTAATGAATCGGGCCCTATATGTTACTTCCATCTTTTCAACAACACTTTTACTAATAAATTAGCTCTAAAAAGGGATTTAACAAACAGGAGTAGGTCCTTCACGTTTGAGGGAGATTCAGTTCTTTTCAAGAGAGAATAAATTTGACAAATGGTGAAGTTATAGCCCACCCCCTTTCAATCAGAAAACTGTTATAATGCAAGTGGTCATAGTCAGCACAAAAATTCTGCCAATAGCAGCAAAACCAGGATTCCTGATGTAGACAAACCAATGTCTGGAACTTGCATAGGTGTCACACTAGAGCATTTCGTCCTTTTATAGGGAATCATTAGAGGGTGATAAATCAGGGGCAGAATGTCATAGACCTTACCAGGAATTTTCCCTGTAGGTCGGTGGTCTGCTGAGGCCGCCTGATATTTAAATTTTTTCTGTCACCCCACGGGGGCGAGCCCGCCGCCCGACAGTGAAGCAGTCGTAAATCGTCAGGTTGACTATCACTGAGCGTGGGCTGCAGGGTCACCACACACAGGAGGGAGGGAGATAGTAGGCCCAGAGCGCAACATCCTGGAGTTCACAGCTCAGATCAAAAGCAGCAGTAGCAGTCCCAATGCAGAACATACCACATTAGTGTGACAGGGGAGTCAACGCACACAAAGGATAGAGCTGTCTTTAGTGATTTTGTGTGTGTGTCACAATTTGTATTGGGGGCATTACTGTGTGGTGTATGATGATCCTAGAGGCACTATTTGACATAATATAATCTGGGGGCACTCTTTGTTATAATATGAATCTGGGGTCACTATTTGGCATAATATAATCCTGGGGGCTTTGGAGACTGCACAGAGAAGGAAAGAGGAACATCCTCAGCGCAAGGGTCGGCTTAGGATGCGCAGACCAAGGGCTAGATTTACTAAACTGCGAGTTTCAAAAAGTGGAGATGTTGCCCATGGCAACCAATCAGATTCTAACTTTCATTTATTTAGTACATTCTACAACATGACAGCTAGAATCTGATTGGTTGCTATAGGCAAAATCTCCAGTTTTTCAAACCCGCAGTTTAGTAAATATACCCCCAAGTGATTTTACAACACTTTTGACCCTGGACTCCATCTCAGAGCAGGAGGCTGTTCAAATGTTTAGGCTTAACAGAGCAAACCTCCCACAGCTAATAGAGTAGTTGTCTATGAAATTGAAGACAATTAAGGAGTTTTCATAATAGTTGGTCATTTGTCTAATTATCAAAGATTTGGATAAGGTGAGCATATCATCATTTAAATTCAAATTAAATTTTATCAGATATGAATTTCTCAGACACGGGGGTTATTTATTTTCAGCTTTTGGAATCATTGGTTGGGACGAAACGAGTGTGATACGCTAACCATTCTGTGTCTCGTTTCTCACATAATGTGGATTATAGTACTTTTTATAGCCCTTCCTTTTGTTCCCCAGCTCACCAGACTACAACTGCATTGTCCAATTACATGTGGTTAAGGGGACATTGTAGTTCAATGTAAATAGGTATATTATGTATTATATATTGATGACTTGCAGTAATGTTATTCATTGTCCTTAAACTGAAGCCAGGAGGGTTATGGGTAAAGATCAGGTGGTGTCCAGGAAACAGGTGAGATGGCTGGAGCTGCATTTATTCTCCCCCCTCCTTCTTTTACAGGAAGCAAGGAACAGCTGGGGACCCTGTGACATCACAAAGTATTGTAAGGGGTTAATTTTAGGAGGCGCTCACTGCTACCTTATCCTTGGAAGTAGGGGAAGCCAATTAGCAGCAATTGTTCTCCTTAGGACTAGTCCAGACGTTCTGTCTGCATCCCAGCAGGGGGCTTCTGTGAAAGGACAGCTCATCCTCACTGCCCTGTCCAAACCCCCTAGTCCTGCACTGACCAATGGTTAAGAAGAATAGACCCAGGGGTTTGCCCAGGGAAGGGAAAGTCTGTGGAAATTAGACCTGAGATATAAGGAACGACTCCAGTGGGAAAGGGTGTTCATCCTGGGATTTCATTCATGAAGCGTGCAAGATCTAGTTTTTGAGTTGTCGTCCTCTACTAGAGTCTATATATGCAGCTGAGAGAGATCCATTGGGCATGAAGTGTGGACAGCCAGGTGACTATAATTCCTTAAACTATTGGGGTAAGGGAAAGATGATGTGGTAAACCTGCCTGGCATTTATTTACTGTGTGTACATAATATTCTAGTGTTGTTTCTATGACAATAAATATACTGTTGTATTTTTAATGCTGCATTTGCCTGAGTGACCATACGAATCCTAGAAGGTACTGGGTAGACTTCCCTGGCATCGGAAGGCACCCGTGGGTGGCCAGCCAGCGTGAAGTGGTAGCATTGGGCCAGATAAACCCGGTATCTTCACATTTTTGGTGGCAAGCAGTGGGGTCACTCAGTCCCAGGTCCTCTCTGGGTAGAGCTGCAGGGGAACTGTATCGTGATACATTCCAGGGCTCTGCAAAGCAGTTATTATTATTATTATCATCATTTATTTGTTAGCGCCGCACACAGTACTAACAGTAGACTATACATTGTGAAACCATACAGAACAATGAACAAAAAGTACCAATACTTCAGAAACTCTGGCAGGTCATATGCAGAAAAGACGGAGTGGAAGAACAGGTATGGAGACAGGAGGGGAGGGGGCCCTGCTCATACGAGCTTACATCCTAAGGGAGGGTAAACAGACCAGGCACAAGAGGAGCCAGTTGAGGCAAGAGGAGAGAAGGGAGGATGAGCTAAAGGGAGGAGATGGGGGTTAAGTAGATGGTTGGTAGGCTTTGATGAAGAGGTGAGTCTTGAGTGCACGTTTGAAGGAGCACAGAGTAGGAGAGAGACGGATGGAACGAGGGAGGTCATTCCAGAGAAGGGGGGCTGCATGGGAAAAGTCTTGGATTCTGGAGTGGGAAGAGGTGATAAGAGTGGAGGAGAGGCGGCGGTCGTTGGCCGAGCACAGGTAGCGGGCAGGAGTGTGAATGGAGAGGAGGTTAGAGATATAAGGGGCAGTAGAGTTGGAGAGAGCCTTGTAAGTGGTGGTGAGGAGTTTGAAAAGGATTCTGTAGGGGAAGGGGAGCCAGTGTAAGGCAAGACAGAGAGGGGAGGCAGAGGAGGTGCGGCTTGAGAGGAAGTTGAGTCTTGCGGCCGCATTGAGTATAGAGCAGAGGGGCAGTTAGCACTAGAAACCAGTTACCACATTATCCTGAACTTACTCCTAAAGGCTTTAAGGCAGAAAGTGTCATGAAAAGCGTTGTGGGCTTTAGGCGAGGGAAGATGCCGCCTAAGTGCCGATTTGATAAGGGGAGGCACACCCCACCAGAGGAGAGCGGAAGATGGAATCGTGTCTCAAAGAGGGGAAATCACAGTGAGGTGATCCCTGGAAGTAAAATGGGTGTGAGCTTTAGGAACAAGAGAGCAGATCATAGCCCAGTGTTGAAAAAGTTCCCAAAGGAAGGGATGAAGCAGTCCAGTACAACCAGGAGAAAGGTGTACTGGGATGAAGGACTGTGGCAGTGTCTGCAGGATGGGGATATGGATGTGTTGCACCACCCCACCACAATGTGGCAAATTTTGGATTATTGGGATGAGGAGTGTCCAAAGATTATTATGTGGGAATTAGCCAGTCTACAGGAGAAATTGGAGAACCTGTTAGATGTGTTCCTAATGTTGAAAGAGGAAGCAAGTGCCTGTAGTTTTCAGGATGAACCAGAATGGGATGATTTTACACATGAAGTTATTTGTACTATGCTGAATCTGGCCAAGGGAAAATCCAGTTACAACAATATTCAGCAGTACAAACAAGATGGAAATGGACTATTACAGCACAGGGACATGCCTGATGAATCCCCTGCAAATGTACTAATAGGATCGGTCCCATTAGCAGATTCTACAGATCCACTAGAGACAATGAGTATGGAGGAGCTGATAGTGGAATGCCAGATCCGGGGTGTACCTTACCTGTACTGCACACACATGGATATCCTCAAACGTCTGTTAAAAGATCAGAAGAATCCCATCAATGCCTTTAGTGTTTATAGGAAATGGATGCTCACTTTAGGTCCCCACGTACCTCTCTGGGAACAAATGCAATGTCTGCAACAGAGTTTTGTAGAAACAGAGGATGAGGTATGGTGACAAGGACTTACGGACACTGAAATGTGGCAGGATCAGTGTTATCGAGTGAATACTGATAAATGCCAATTGTAATATCTTTTGTCACACTCCCAAAAAATGGCTGCTCAGTCTGTTAATCAGGGGGAGGTCCATCCCAGTGGATTATACACAGTTGCCCAAGCTACTATCTTGGGAGAGACTGGAGAAGAACTGCTTGGTGAGGATGTTGTACCTCTGACTACTCAGAAAGGATTAGGAGAAATCCTCCCATTTAGTGACTTGGATGGAAAAGAGCTACCAAGTAAGTACCATGTAGTAGCATCTTCTGATAATTTTCCAGTGTTATTGGCACCTGAGACTGTGTCTGAGTTAGAACAGAATTACAGAAAAGACCAGTTATCCACCCCTGTTGTGCCTGAAAATGTTTTATTTTATGAAGTAACACAGGATACTGCATGTGTGCTCTCCGCTGCAGGTGATGTGCGGCTGTGCCCAGTTGTAGCAAAGGAGAATCATGAACTTGCACAACATATGATCTCAGCAGAGGTCATGGTTACAGATGGTATGACAGAATTAATAGGAGAGGATAAAGAAATTGTCATGTCAGAGGCCACTACCATGGGGCCCTGGGAAAACTACTCCTACACCTTTCCCTATGCAGAATTGGTAGATGAGGAGATCATCATCATCATCATCATTTATTTATATAGTGCCACTAATTCCGCAGCGCTGTACAGAGAACTCATTCACATCAGTCCCTGCCCCATTGGAGCTTACAGTCTAACTTCCCTAATGTAGACACACATTCACAAACAGACAGACAGAGAGGGAGACAAACAGACAGAGAGGGAGACAGACAGGGAGAGACTTGGGTCAATTTTGATAGCAGCCGATTAACCTACCAGTATGTTTTTGGAGTGTGGGAGGAAACCGGAGCACCTGGAGGAAACCCACGCAAACACAGGGAGAACATACAAACTCCACACAGATAAGGCCATGGTTGGAAATTGAACTCATGACCCCAGTGCTGTGAGGCAGAAGTGCTAACCACTAGGCCACCGTGCTGCCCCACGGAGTGGGTGTCTGAGAGGGTACCAGCACAGCAAGATTCACCAGCCCCACAAGCTTTGAAGCATCGCACTCCAGCTCCAAATCTGGGAATCGAAGACCCAATGCCAGAGGCCTGCACGGGACCATCCACTCTGTTTTACTGCCAGGAGGACAAGTCTGTGTCCAAGGAGGATTCACACTACCCCGATGCGCCAGAGGCGAGGGACGTATTGCAACAGTTGGATGTGGTAGCGGGAAAGGGGAGATGCACACCAACATACATACAGGGGCACCCACAAGTGGTTTGGGAGTGGGACAGAAGATTCCCCATCAGCAAAGAATTAATGGAGCCCCCACATTTGCCTGCCACTGGGCAGTTGCCCCTTCAGTGTTTGGGGGAGGGGGGATTGGATCTTTGCCAGAAACAAACGGACAAGGAGCCAGAAAGTTTCCCTGCCACTTGGCAGTTTGCACTCGAATATGTTGGGGAGGGGAGAATGGTCCCCAGAAACAGAAGACAGGCCAAGGGACTATTTGCAGTTGGGCAATTAAGGTTGGATAAGGCACCCAAGGGATGTTGGACAACAACTCTCCTACCATGGATGTGTGCACCGGAGTGGCCCAGTTTTATTGTTGACTCATCTTATAACACAGGGCAGCATAAACTCCCACTCCAGCTGGGTGGGAAGATATGCCTGCAGCCATGGGACCCGGGTGGGAGATTGAGGAACTGTGTACTGCTGTCTACCTTGCCATCAGACCCAGGAGAAACCACAGCAGGCCAGAGACTTTGGACTTGGGAGAAAGGTTTACTTTGGGCAAGGGAGCCACTGGGGAACAAGGGCTAAAAAAGTGGGGGAGGTATATGTGACAAAACGAGTGTGATACGCTAACCATTCTGTGTCTCGTTTCTCACATAATGTGGATCATAGTGCTTTTTATAGCCCTTGCTTTTGTTCTCCAGCTCACCAGACTACAACTGCATTGTCAAATTACATGTGGTTAAGGGGACATTATAGTTCAATGTAAATAGGTATATTATGTATTATATATTGATGACTTGCAGTAATGTTATTCATTGTCCTTAAACTGAAGCCAGGAGGGTTATGGGCAAAGATCAGGTGGTGTCCAGGAAACAGGTGAGATGGCTGGAGTTGCATTCATTCTCCCCCCTCCTTCCTCTACAGGAAGCAAGGAACAGCTGGGGACCCTGTGACATCACAAAGTAGTGTAAGGGGTTAATTTTAGGAGGCGCTCACTGCTACCTTATCCTTGGAAGTAGGGGAAGCCAATTAGCATCAATTGTTCTCCTTAGGACTAGTCCAAATGTTTTGTCTGCTTCCCAGCAGGGGGCTTCTGTGAAAGGACAGCTCATCCTCACTGCCCTGTCCAAACCCCCTAGTCCTGCACTGACCAATGGGTAGGAAGAATAGACCCAGGGGTTTGCCCAGGGAAGGGAAAGACTGTGGAAATTAGATCTGAGATATAAGAAACGACTCCAGTGGGGAAGGGTGTTCATTCTGGGATTTCATTCATGAAGCATGCAAGATCTAGAAGGTACTGGGTAGATTTCCCTGGCATCGGAAGGCACCCGCGGGTTGCCAGCCAGCGTGAAGTGGGTAGCAAGATAAACCCGGTATCTTCACATTTGTAATAGCTCACTTTCATCTGCTCCAGGTGAGCAGATTGACTAGTAATATACAGGGGTAAATGTTTATTTTTGTTGTCTACACTGTGTTTTTTCCATATTATTTTTTCACATACTGTTTTGGTCTGTTGTGAATTAACTGGGAAGAGATATTTTCACTTGTTTGAACCAAGCAAATTATTCATCACTGGTGAGCGGCTTAATGGTCTTTTTCTGCACAATTTATATTGCTTTTTACCTTACACACTATTTTTTGTTTACTTTTATTTCAGTCTCTAACTGTACCTAGGGAATATTTCAACATATTAAAGAGTTTATGAAGGGACACTGCAAACCCCTCTTGTTCCCCAGGTGATGTGACTGAGGACCAGGGATATCAATTTTAAAGTGCCTGAAGATGTGGCGTGGATTTAAATATTTTTTTAATAAATAGCAAAATACCTCAAATGCAACATGACATTGTAATGTTTTCATGGGATGATTAAAAAACTGTGATAAAAATATTTCTTTAACCCTTTTTAACCATTTTATTGCTCACCTCGGGTGCTGCTCGTCCTCTTCTTCTGGTCTGCTAGACATTCTACGGCTGTTGGGTACATTAGGCAAAAATAGAAGAGTGACATTGAGTGGGTGGGTTTCCTCTGGGTGCTCCGGTTTCCTCCCACACTCCAAAAACATACTGGTAGGTTATTGGCTGCTATTAAAATTGACCCTAATCTCTCTCTGTCTGTCTGAGTGTGCATGTTAAGGAATTTAGACTGTAAGCTCCAATGGGGCAGGGACTGATGTGAATGAGTTCCTTGTTCAGCGCTGCGGAATCAGTGGCACTATATATATATATATATATATATATATATATATATATATATAAATGGTGATGATGATAATGATGATGATAGGTGGGCCATGTCACCATGTCACCTTGAAAATCTAAATCAGTGCAGATTGAATGAGCAATGTGAACCAAAGATTTGCACAACAAAAATGTTCAGTTGCATATTCATGACCTGTAGAACTATGTACAACGGGAATGTTCTGTTGTGTATGCATGACCTGTATAATTGCAAATATATACATGCGCTGTACAAATGGGGTATGAGTATCTGTGCTTCTCCAGTGGATGTATGATGGCTGCCAAACAGGGGGAATTGTGTGAGGAGGGGGTCCCACCCTCCAGAGAAATGGATACAATACATCATGATGACATCATGATCTGATGGACCTATATTATGAGACACTGTGGACTTGTGTTTTGTGGACTTGATAAATTTTTTCTATTCCATTTCACCATTTTTACCATCAATTTCTGATAGGTGCATTGCCTTTGAGGTACTACTTATTAGTTCATTCATTTACATTGTCTGAATACATTGTTCATGTTGGACATCAGTCTGAGAATATAGAGACTGATGTTCTAATACAATATTTTTTGGTTTGACATTGATTTGATTTTTCTTTTCTGCATTGTACACAGCACCATATTCCTGGCGCCTGGGGGCTCCTTAGACATATACATGCGCTGTATCAAGTTAGTCATGCTCCATATTGGAGATCACTTATATTATCCAATGTGAAATTAATTATGAAGATAAATTTGGTTTGTAAAGGATTTGAAGGTTCATACAGCCCAAGAACTATTTACTGTTTAAATCATTTTTAAAATTACATACAGTTTTATGAATATCAGACGTGGAGCACTGTATGACTGAAGAGTTGTATGTTCTAGTAGTTACCAGCTTGGAATGTGGTAGATGTAGTGTGAGGCAAATTAAACACCTACAAGAAAGAGGATGAATTGTAATATAAAAACGCAATGATGACCTTCTGGATGCAGGTGGCTGTTTTAGCGTCTACTGTCCCATCAGATTCAGTTTAGGTGTTAATTTGTATTCTTTGCAATCTACCTGGTGGAGGCTTTGTCTGATTGGAGAAAGAGAGCAGTGAAAGGAGGAGGATTTGTGCCTCAATATTATAATTAAACAATATGTCATAGAGCAACTGAAATTCAAAGGTGATGGCTGAAGCTGGCAGGGGCAAATTTAGGCGAATGGAAACGTGCAAGAGGGACTAACTGCTGTGTTGTTGGTCAGTTAGGTATTTTCTCATCTATGTAATTACAAGCAGGGTCACCTGGCATTGAGCGGGTCCGATATGTAGTGTGTAGCAGTTTTTATATATTAACAAATAGACCAAAAATGATATTTAGAAAATATACAAACGCTGTGATCAAAAAATGTAAATTAAATTTTAGGTAAACAAAATTTTATTTCAGTAAAATTAAATTAATTTCATTGTGACTATGACTTTATAATGAACTAAATTTATCGGTTTATACTTTTCTTATTACCATAATCATATATATATATATATATATATATATATATACACACACACACACACACACACACACATATATATATATATATATATGGCTAATGCTGCTCCTCACCTTTATAAATACACACACAAAACATACAATTTTGTTGAAATGTTTGCCAACTCCTCTTTGGTGTAGTTGACTATACCTACTTACTAGATTTTCCTGATTTCTTGGGCTTATTTTGTTTGATTTATTTTGATTTTTTTGCAGCAGTTACCAGCAACATTTCTGAAAATCCACAAACACAAGTAACACAATTGCAATATTACGGTTATAGACTATAAATCCGCAATCAATTTAACCCCTTTTCTATCTGCCAGTAAGCTGTCGCAACAATATTTAGTTGGTGCGTACGTGTTAACTGAAACCAATCGGCTTGATTATAGATATCGAAATAAAAAACAATTGAGAACGGAAAAATATGATCACTTGCATAGTCACAAGGTTTGCTCTCCGGTAAATCTATCATCCTTCCTGCTTCATTCAAAGAAAGCCCAAGAAACATGGCACAAAATGACCAAGGTGCAATGGCCATTGTTCACAAGTACAGGAAGCCATATTAAATGGCCTGAAATAACGGATAACAGGGAGGGAGGGAGAGAGAGAGAAAGAGAGGCAGAGGGAGAAAGAGGGAGGGAGAGGGAGGGAGTCGGAGAGTGATAATGATCATGGTTATTATGATGATAATGGTGAGGATGATGGTGATGATTATGATGGTGATGATACTAAGAGATTACTCTCCTTCATTGACGTGGGTAGGTAGATGTAGGTGGTGTCACTTTGGGAAAGTACCATTGCTTGGATCATCTCCTGCTGACCCTTTCTGTTCTGAGTTTATTTTTGCCTTCCTAATTTATTCAGTGTGAACAGCCCCTTATACAAATGAGCAATGACAACTGACAGATCCACTTTAATTCAGCCACGTGTGAGAATTGCTGCCTTGTGACTTTATTGTCTGATAATGTGTCCATTAAATATAATTACTTTCATTCTGATGACTCCGTGAAAACCTCAACGGCGACACTGCATTACGGTCATCATAGTATTGTTCAGGAAAACTGCCCAGGAAATTACTGTATTCACTTCCCATTTAAAGCAAAATGAATCCAACTTGTAGAACAGAACACATTGTTCCATTAAAGACTCATGTCACACACATTCCATGTACTAAACAACATCAAGACTGAACAAGAAACACAATTGTTCATCAAACATAAAAACATTTCTTTTTATTTCACAGTTATTATTTCAGCAATACAATACGCAATTTTATTTATTCAAGGAAATAATTGGCTTCTAAAATAGTGAGTGTACTTTAAAAATACAGTTTAATTATACACTGAGAATAAA
The DNA here is from genome assembly GCF_038048845.1 of Mixophyes fleayi. Taxonomy (NCBI): domain Eukaryota; kingdom Metazoa; phylum Chordata; class Amphibia; order Anura; family Limnodynastidae; genus Mixophyes; species Mixophyes fleayi. Next base: position 435,667,435 of record NC_134402.1, on the reverse strand, counting down.
TGTTCCGTAGCACACACCACATGTATTAAATACAAACGTGGTTCTAAACCGATTTTTAAAAAAACTGTGGGAGTTCATAATATAATGAGAATGATGAGGATCATACAATTAAACAAAGGGCTAGAAAATATCATTACAGATATAACGCATACAAGATTTACTGCTGTATGCAATGAGGTATTATTCCATTGGGGACATCAATCAAAATGACTCCTCAGAAAAATGTGTGGAAACACACAGCAACCAATCACATTCCGGCTATCACATTTCTAGTGTAGTAAGAAAATGATAGCAAACATCTGATTGGTTGCCGTGTGTCACAGTAACATTTCATGTGCGCAGTTTTTAGGAATGTCCCATTTTTGTCATGTTTTGATTTTTTTCCCCCTGCTTCCTACTGACAGGTAATGGCATCCTTACCAGCCAATAGCCAGTAAATATTACTAAAGATAAAGTCCAAAACATTGACACTTGAAGGTCTCAATAAGTTAAAATTTCCCTTGTATGGTACATATAATGGAGTAATCTCACCTTTTTTTTCACTCAGTTAATGTACTCATAATAGCATATGATAAAAACAGAGCACACTAACAATTTCAATGGGGCAGTCCTGATTTTAAGGCTCTGTCCTGCTGTCCTGCCCAAGGACATGTTTGTCTCGCAGATGAGAATGTTTTTGGGGGAACAGATGTTTCTAACGAGCAGCCTTTACAGCGCTAGGCAGAATTAGTGGCGCTATATAAATAGATGACAATGAGTATTCATGAGAATGCAGCTTTTTTACACTACGAACCACCCCTTTATGGATACTCTTCAGGCTTCATGAATATTACTCACTAAGGGCCTGGTTCACTAAGGAAAGTACTCATTATATTACTTAAGTTTTCTCCTGGACTAAACCATGTTACAATGCAAGGAGTACAAATTAGATTTTTATTTTCCACATAAGTAAAATACTAGCTTTTTTTTCTAGATCAACTTTAAATTTCAGTGTACACATAAGCTATTAAGTATTTGTGCACTACATGAAAAAACAGCCAGTATTTAACTTATGTGCAAAACAATTTTCTCATTTACATCTCTTGCATTGTAACATGGTTTTGTTCAGAACACTTAAGCAAGAAGACTTACTCAATTTGTTGCTTACTCTTCCTTAATGAATCTGGCTTATTGCCATTAAGTAGCTGTAAAGATTTTATGAGTGACTTTTAGCTCTGATTCAACTCAGCATTTGTAAACTATCCCCATTTTAAAATAAGCACCTCACCAGCTTTCATTGTTAGTTTTTTCTTAAATATAAGTTGTTAAATCATCGCATTATGTTTGCAATATTATATTTAGACAATGAAATTGGTTATAATTTGTAGCACCTTTAGGTAATAGCACCATATGGTAAATAGGAAATGATAAAAACAGAACATACTAACATACATTGGAAAACAGATGACTCATTGCCTATAACACATTGTTTTATAAAGTATGTATGTGTGAATACACTACAAAGAATTTGATTAGATACTATAGTTGAACTTGTTTAGGTTTTTCATGTGCCAATCACACACTAACCTGCTACATAGACTGTGTGACTGCGCTCACTGTGTGACATCACCATCCAATCACACACTAACCTAGTACATAGACTGTGTGACTGCGCTGCGCTCACTGTGTGACATCACCATCCAATCACACACTAACCTGCTACATAGATTGTGTGACTGCGCTCACTGTGTGACATCACCATCCAATCACACACTAGCCTGCTACATAGACTGTGTGACTGCACTCACTGTGTGACATCACCATCCAATCACACACTAACCTGCTACATAGACTGTGTGACTGCGCTCACTGTGTGACATCATCATCCAATCACACACTAACCTGCTACATAGACTGTGTGACTGCACTCACTGTGTGACATCACCATCCAATCACACACTAACCTAGTACATAGACTGTGTGACTGCGCTGCGCTCACTCTGTGACATCACCATCCAATCACACACTAACCTACTACATAGACTGTGTGACTGCGCTCACTGTGTGACATCACCATCCAATCACACACTAACCTGCTACATAGACTGTGTGACTGCGCTCACTGTGTGACATCACCATCCAATCACACACTAGCCTGCTACATAGACTGTGTGACTGCACTCACTGTGTGACATCACCATCCAATCACACACTAACCTGCTACATAGACTGTGTGACTGCGCTCACTGTGTGACATCATCATCCAATCACACACTAACCTGCGACATAGACTGTGTGACTAACATCGTATCGGTGTGTATACTTAAACAATGAACGATAGTGGTTCCAAAGTACCGATCGTCGTTTCATTTGATTGTTTAGCAGAACTATAAATCTCGTTCCAATCCTCTAGTGTGTATCACTCATGATCGAGATCTCCATAACGTTTACATAGTTGCCATCTTTTCAGCTGATGGTTATGACAGATGAAGAGCACAGATCTGAAGGTAAATCTTGTGAAACGTGTATAGTGTGTACGCATGAATCGGCATACTGATCGTCTCTTTTTTAATTTCAGTCATTAGTACAATCGTTGTAGATAACACATTTGTCGGAAAATTCTGCAGTGTGTACCCAGCCTACGGCAGAATGAGTGGAATGAGAATGGTTCTCCCTAAAAAAAGATACATTTATTGTGACCACATCTTAGACAACAAATGATTAACATACAACCTTATGCTAGGTACACAGTACACGGTTTTCGTCCAATAATCGGTTCAATCAGCCGACATACGACCGCTCGTTCAAAAGTCGGGTCAGTGTGTGCAGTGACACGATGGTCGAAAGTCTGCCCAAATGAACGATTGTTGCCTCATTTGGTTGGTCGTACCGTTAAATATTTTCGTTCCAATCTCGTTTCCGCTGTGTAGTGTGTATAAACTTCCGACCGATCCACAACAGTGAGTACGAAATTAAAATCATTGCTCACGACAACATGGCTGTAAAAAGTTGCTAAAGAGACGTCCGCTCTTCCCTTTATCGTCCTAAACAAGGCTAGTGTGTATGCAGTCCATGGACCGAGCGATCGGACCATCGATCGCATGTAAAATCAATCGGCATAAAAAGTTGGTGGAAAATTCTGTAGTGTGTACCCAGCTTAACATACAAAACTAACTAAAATAATAAACAGCAGAGACTGGGAAGCTGCACCAGTAAGTGAATCAGAGGTTGAAACGCTAATTCACTCAGTAATTACAGTAAACATTTGATAAAAATACTTCTGACTCCCAACATATTACAACAAAATAGTAGATCCACACTCTCTAAGAAAAAGAAAAGTAGTCTTTATTGATCTCCAAGTAGCTACTTGTAAGAGAACAAACAGTCTCTTCTACAATAAGTCAGGGATCAGATGTGTTTTTATCCAATGTTTACTGTGTAATGTTAATCATTTGTTGTCTATGTAATGGTCACAATAACTTATCTTGTTTAGCCAGAGACATTCTACTTGCACTCATTCTGCCTTAGCGAGTCATCAGATTTAAACTTGATTGAATTATTTATTTATCATATTTATCATATCTCCATTGCTCATATATCTCGATTTATATTTATATATTGATTTATACTTTTATTTTTATATCCTATAATGGGGTTTATCTACCTTTATGTTTATAAAAAAAAAGAATTACATAAAAATTAAAATTAAATGGTCTTCCGGACAGTTTTATAAACTGGTGCCAGGCTGACAACAATACACATCTCTTCCTGACAACCCCTAGTGATGAGCACCGTCAGAGAACATATTACATGTAAAGCAGGGGCAAACGCAGAATTGCTAGAGCGGGGGGTTTCCACGCCATGCCGCCAATGGGCATGACCAGTATGCATGGGGGTATGTCTATAATTTAGACAGTGCTGGGCTGCTCTCCAACTCTTCCTATCCCCACCATATACATGGTGCAAGCCACGTCAAGCATACAGTGCCCCAGGCTGGGAGGGAGCTTTCCACGCACCAGGAAACCCCCCCCCCCGTAAAGGATAAATGTTTACTTGACAATCTACAAGATATCATCATTAACTAAATGCATAATTCTAAGGGGTCTGTGCATTAAAGTGCGATGGGGGATTAAAACGGAGATGACAGCAGTTTTTTCTCCGCAAAATGGACATCACAAAATATATGAAGGGCTTATAGCAGGAGAAATCAAAGATTTGCAGCGATGCATATTTATTGACACTGCATATTTTTAATACATAGACTCCTATATTACCAGGCATGATTTAAAATGCTGCACTGCTTTAGATTCAAGACACTGGGATAAAATGTAGTATTGTGCTTGTTTTATATCTGAATTAAAACCTAAACTTCACAGTATTCAATAGGTTAAATCAAGAGATGCATACATGTTTCTTCTACGCTCTTTACCATTATTTTGGCCATCATGGTGGAAGCACGGCTATATATCGCTGCCCTTATTTGCATTATGGATATTTTTTTTTAAATACACTTGAAGCTAATGAATGCATCGTTAGTTATGTTCTGGTACTTAGTACCATAACTATAATGACATACAGCTACATGTAATTTTATATGGTAAAAATAAGTAACACAGGGTTACAGTTATGAACCACTTGGATAAAATAAAATAAACAAATATAAGGTACAATATGTATTATTGGTTATATTAAAGAGATGCCATATTTTTGCAACCAAGGTTATTTAGCATAATGAGCCAGACATTAGCCAAGAAACTAGAGGAAGTGATGTCAGAGAATGATGTCATTATGACCTGTTATGAATCTGTCTTAAGACTCTTGGTGTATATTTACTAAACTGCGTGTTTGAAAAAGTGGGGATGTTGCCTATAGCAACCAATCGGATTCTAGCTTTCATTTATTTAGTACTTTCTACAAAATGACAGCTGGAATCTGATTGGTTGCTATAGGCAACATTCCCACTTTTTCAAATCCGCAGCTTAGTAAATCTAGCCCTTTAGGTTTTTTGAAGTCTGAAGATCATTTTAGTTTTACGTTTAAGGGCAATAGTAACAACGGTATTTGCAAACCAATTATATGACCGGAGTGTTACAGAAACCTATTTCATTATTTCAGATAACAAAACTTTTTTACTATTTAAAAAAAAGTGCTTATTTGACCTAATTTGAAAAGAATGTTTAATTTGAAGGGAATAAAGGCCAATATTTGACATTGTTATACATCAATGTTAGTGCATTACTGATCTGAATAACATACCTAAAATAATTGAAATGTTTATATTTAACTTGGGCTGTCTAGGCATTGGTGTTAAAATTCTAACCTGCATGGCATTACAGTAAGTTTTTAACTTTTTAAAGTCTCCTGTTCCGTTTCAATTCCTCTGACGCCTGTTCATGCAGTTGGAATCTTACAGTTCACGAGATGCAGTTATGGGCCTGATTCATCAAGAAAAACGCAAAATAAACGTACATTGCTTTTGTTTTAAAATGCACGGAATTGGGACATACATACGTCTGTATTCATTTACAAGCGGATCAGGCGCTATATATATATATTACACAAGAATTACGCATGCAGTTCCACACAATATCAACTCCCTGTTTTGTCATAGATGCATGTTAAAAATGCAGATTAATGGCATTTGTGAATGTATCTCCATATCAATCTGTATATTAAATTAATATGTAAACACAATGTGACTTATATTTATTTTAATATGCAAGATGCATTGCAAATACCAGTGTGCACACAGTCTATATATGGTAACCATGCTTTATTTCCCTCCCCTACATCTGGTTGCCATGCACTAACTAAACAGGCAGACAATGACTGACAGCTTGGCAAAAATACAAGGTGTCAATTGGTTGATGCACGCACAGGGGCAGGGCCAAGGATGTCACAATATTCTCAGCTTTTTGACCTGCATCAGATACAAGATTTGGTAGAAGTTGCATGAAAAAGGTAATACTTTACTTTTTAACAGAGCTACAGTGGAAAATTACATTAACAGTGAACAATATACATTTATATAAAACTATTATGGTTTATATCTGAAAATTTTAATTTGGGGGTTTAACGGTCAATTTAAAAAAGGAACCCTATCAGTGGATTTTTTTGCCTGGTGAATCTCGGTACAGACACAAACAGCAAAATGATAATGCACTTAATTTAGAAAAAATCCATTAAGTATTAATTCCTGCATTTCACCCAACTGAGTATCTCTATTGTGTTCAGATACATTATTTCTCCGACACGTGATATTCCATTACTATTGATTGATTGCAGTAAACAGTAAAGACTGAATTCATGATAACAATGGCTCAGCCCTTTTGCAGAGAATCCTCTTGACTCGCACACGTGAAGCAGCATTGTGACTGAATGGCTTTCGAGGAACATTTCCCAATGGCTTTCACAGTGTTGCAGAAATTAATCGACAGCTTGTCTTTTTTGCATGGCACATCTGTGAAAAGTAAAAAAAAAAGAAAAATCATCTCTCAATTATTCTGAAGGTTTGCAGCTATCTATATGTGTGTTTCTTACTGCTGTCTTCTGCTTTAGAACATGTGTTCAATATTTCAATAAATACTGACGCTTGGATTATCTTAGCAGAGCACAGCAAAGAGGAAATGTCATAACACAATAAAGTATGAGCCAAAACTGTAACAATAATGTAAAGAGAAACAAATAAAACAAATACAAAAAAATACAGAAAAGGTTACTGTAAAAAGTAGAAAAATGTATAATTCAGAATCAACTTGCCAGAGACAAAAGCCAAATTGATTAATATTGTTTTACCGTGCGATTAATACGCCACGTGTTATGATGCGATCGCATGGGTTCATAACACACACATTTACATTCACACTTACACTTGTAAATAATCCACATTTATTAAGGTTCCAATCCACATTTATTTATTAGTAAAATGTATTAGATTGTTTATTTATGCATAGATACTACTGTAGTTACGGTATTTATGTTTCAGGTGTTTTAAAAGGTAAAAAGTTTGGTCTCATATTAAAGCTTATTTCACCAGCATTAACCCGGTTTGGACAGAGTAGCGATCGCAAGATACAAGCAATATGAGATTAATACTCAAAAGTACTTTGTGTGTGGGTCAGTTTGAACTGGTTATTCAGAGTGAAAACACGTAGACAACAGTTGGGGGAAGTTGCCCCTCACCCTTTGAAAGGATCAAATGAACTGACCTATGACCAGCAGGCAACTGGATTATCATTAACCCTGGACCAATGAAGACCTCACTAAGTGTTATCTGTATACACAGTGACATCATCAGTGTTTTTTCTATAATGAAGCTACATATAAGCATGCTGGCCATTGTTCTGCCTCTCTGATCCTGACTACATGTGACCATGACTGTATCCCTGGGCCAGGGTGAAGCACTATAAGGAAAATGTAATGTATTCTGTATTTTTATACTTTCCTACTTTTTTGTAACATCTTTAGTGAGTAAAAATGGCTTGCTGTAAATCCTGCTATATTTTGCTATTAAATATCTTTGTGCTTTGGAACCACAACAATAGCATTGGACAATGTTTTATTTGTAAGCAATAAAATGACTTTAATATTATGATTTAAGGTTAATACGGGGGTTGCCCAGAACCCGGTCCCCTATCCATTGAGCTTGATTCTCACTCATACTACAGCTCCACAGTCAAAACTGTGAGAGAGGTCTTCACCAATAACCTTTCCTGTAGACAGTGATGTTCTCACAGGTACTCAGATGTCTCCAGGACTTAAACTCAGCATTGTAAAAGTTTATCTTAGGTTCCATTTATTGATGAGGTATATATTGGCAGAAATCTACTATCAGGGCACTTGTGCTGTTATATGTAACAGGTGTCAGCGGAGTTGGTGATAAATGTTAAACCAGAAGAAGCTTTCAGACTTAACAATTTGGTAGTTTTGTTTCAGAACTAGTTGTAACAGATGATATATACATTTATATAGTTGCTCACAGTTGATAGTGACTGTAGCAGACAGGCAGTATGACATGCTTATGCAGTTAATGTACTTAACAATATTATAGTACATTAATATATGCAGATGGTAGTAAGTTTATATTGTGGACAATTTCAGAGAACAGGTTGCTCATATATATTTTTGTGCACACTATTTGTACCTCCCAGCCTTCACTGCTTTGTGTCCCATTTTGTGACATATATCGCACTTGGGCTTTTTGGACTTTGTACCTTTGTGAGTAATGTAGATCTTTCAGCATTAGTGTTAATGGGAATTCATTGTTGGAATTGCAGCAGTTTAGCCCGTACAATTTCTATAGTCAGTTTAGTATCATTTGACTCTAAAGCTACAACTACAAGTTCAGCAAGGTTTCTATACAGCAAACAAATGTATTTAACTATAATCTATTAACAGTATGACCCCTTCTATTTTTTCGAACTTGAATGATTTCACTATGATCTTTATTTTATGTGTTGGCAATAGGGTCGTAAGTGTCCCAGGCTCACCAAACCCTAAATCCAACTCTGCATTAACTTCAAAGGTCTCTAAAACCAGTGGTGAAACGGCTTATAAGATGTTGAATGCTTTTTTTTTCTTATTTGAGAACGGAATTCCAAAAACATGTGAGGAAGTTTCAAAGACTTAATTAAACAAGACAGGCTATTCAAAATATTGATCTCCTCCATCACAGGAATTCAGATTGATCAATTTCTGACACATGCAGTGAGCAGGATCTCATGAAGAAACTCAAAGTAGGTTTTCTAAGAAAATAGAAAAAGCTAGAAGCCTTTAGGGAACACGGACGCAGTTTCTTTTACAGTGCAAAGTTTCAAAAAGTAAAATATTACCTCTTATGTACTCTTTGTTGTATGGTGGGTCTGTCCATGGAATTTCAAGTTGTTGATTAAAATAAAAAACCCTCAAGTTTCCTTCAAAACAGAAAAATGTACTAATAAAAGAAGGTCCAGCACAAAATTCATGTAGCATGCAAATAAGATGACTGTTTATTGTACAACCACTGTAAGTGGGAGTATAGAATATAAAAAGTCACTCATTTCATGCTAAAGGGGGCTGATTGACATGGTATCATCATCATCATCATCACCATTTATTTATATAGCGCCACTAATTCCGCATCGCTGTACAGAGAACTCATTCACATCAGTCCCCGTCCCATTGGAGCTTACAGTCTAAACTCCCTAACATACAGACACAGACAGACAGACAAAGAGAGAGACACTAGAATCAATTTGATAGCAGCCAATTAACCTACTAATATGTTTTTGGAGTGTGGGAGGAAACCGGAGCACCCGGAGGAAACCCACGCGAACACGGGAACAACATACAAACTCCACATAGATAAGGCCATGATCAGGAATTAAACTCATGACCCCAGTTCTGTGAGGCAGAAGGCTAACCACTAAGCCACCGTGCTGCCCATCAGTGAAGTAAAATAATTTAGACAGGGTCTCTCAAGTTTAGGGTAGATGGTTAAATTGATGATAAGCCTTCAAAGTAGATGTCTAACTTTGATCATTTCCTTAAATGGTGGGTTACCTAAATTTTTGCACTGGGACCCTAAAGGACAAGGACAGATAATATGACAGAAAAAATTGCATCTGTTGCCGTTTCCCAAAAGTATCATTCAACTCGTGCTGGCGAATCGGGACTTGGTTATGGCAGGGCAGGATGGCGACATAGCCTATTTTGGTCCGATTTTCGATTTTGGATATATTGGGAATGTCTGAAAACCCCATATCTGTGCTCGTGGCTATAATGGTTCGAGTGCATGGCCAATGTTGGATATTATGCATAATGAATGACACCAGTACATTTGTGACATATAACATCGTACTATATGCTGGATATTACAGTATATGAGCTTATAACAATGTTCACATCTAGCAAAGTTGATTTTAGAAACCAAAGGCAAATGTTTTCATGATCCAGACCCAACCTACAGGCAAGTTCAATACACTTGTAACTGCTCCTACCCTGGTCCCACACAGAACATAACATATCATACCAATAAAAGAGAAATAAATCTGTTTTACACTGTAATAACTCTACCTGTGCTGCTTTAGGTATATCTAGTATGTTGCTAGAAAACAGACAGAAAATAGGGAAATTTTTTTTTTGGAAAAGGACCAAGGTCCCTGTGCCTGAAACAGGGGGCTGTTGGTGCCAGGGGCTTGCAATGACCCTACTGGAACCCTTGATTGGTATCATTACAGGAGTAAGAAACCACTAGCCATATCACAATATGTATCATGATGAGGCCAGGGAACTTGGAAGCAGTGGAGCTTAAATGACCATCAAGTGTTCAGCTCACATCCTACCCTTTGGCTACCTCCTCAACTGTATACTCTCTGCTACAGCCGAGTTACCCCTTTGTATTATGATATTTATTGCAATGCGGCTATTGGTCAGTTGGCCAATAGTTCTTTATTTAGTTAATAAGTCCAGAAATCTTTCATTAAAGGTTAACACACAAAAAGTGTCCACGTTCCCACAGTGACACTGTCACTCCCCCTTCTCTCAGTATCTTAATTCATGTCATATATATATATATATATATATATATATATATATATATATATATATAGGACATGTAAGCATACAGTCAACATACAACATAGTCTCATGTGCCAATATATAGTCAATATGCCCCATATCATGGGCAAACCGAGGGGGGTTTCCTAGTGCCTGGAAACACCCCTCCAAGCTTGGGGCACTGAATAATTGAGGTGGCTGGACCATGCTCCCGCTTCACACAGCTCTGCTTGAAAAGGGAGAGCTGCGTGCACCTAACAGTAGTGCACGCAGCATTGACCATGTATATTATAGGGATGGAAGAGTTGGAGAGGAGCCAAGCACTGTCTAAAATTATAACCACGCCCTCATGCATGCTGGTCACACCCACTGGTGGCGTGGTGTGGAAACCCTGTGTGCCCACCTCAGCATGGGTAGCAGAGTTGTTGCTCCTCTATCACCCTGCTCCTTCCTCTATTTATTTACACAGCAGGCATGTGGGAAGTTTGGGATGGAGGAGGCACAGGACATGTGGCCGGCCGATATTAATGCCATGCACCTAATGAGACTGTGTGACGTCCCAAACCAAGTGACACAGGGAGGGATGAGGGATTCTGGGAGTTGGCAGGTACGATAGGATAATACTTACAAGTAGCAGGGCGTTGCAGTGGATTAAAAAAAAATGGCTGCTAAAGTCAGTAAACCAAAACTAAATACAAGTTTATTGTATTGCTACACTGACTGTATTCATAGATTTGTGCAACTTTGATGTGCCTTTAAACTGTAAAAACTTCAGCAAATATTAGAAATGTAAAGAGGTCACTTTATAAAGAGAATTAAACCGAGAAAAAAAATGATTATTTTAAAATGTATGCATAGAGCAAAAGGATGTTCTCTACTTAACACACCAGGCACATAATTGTCTGGAGAAAAGCCTTGTCGTAAGCTGACTTCAGACATCCAAATAGTTTATAATCCATTTTGCACAGCAAGTCACAGTGAGTTTTCTTGCATGAAAAAAGATGTTGTTTGAAGTAACAACATTTGTTTTCAATACTCCATGAGTTGATAATCTGTTTCTCTTTGTGTCATTTCCACTTACTGATAAAGTAGTCTCTAAAGATTAAAGGGGGATGTTTAGCTTGAAACAACTTTTCATAGAGGAGCTTAATTTTTTGGGGTCAACTACACTTTCTTTCCTCTCTTGGAAGTCTTTGTACATAGTTTTCTTGCCATCGCCTTGTGAGAGCTCCGAGAAGGCCTATCGGCTTTCAAGAGGATAAAACTTGGACTTATATAAAGGGGAACTCCAACTAAATGTAACATTTTCACAATAACTCCCATGCCCACAGCTAGTGGAACAAAAGGCAGCCACTTCCACTGGTGCTGCAAAAGACACTTCTCCCTGACAGTTGGGTGAAGTTTGGAAGTAAATTCAGGGTATTGAAAGCTCTCTAACATAGTGGATTGGTGGCAGACAACAATTCAGCTGTATTGACGACCATTCAATGCCCTGGGTTATCTTCCAAATGTTTCCAGATGTCTGCATGGGGAGTTGTCGGTTACATTGCTAGTTTGACTGATTACCGCCTGGACCATGGGTGCCCTATATTGTTATTATAGGTTGAGAGGGTGAGTGATAATGTGAAGATATTATATGTTAGTATTGTATATTATATAACTGTATTGGTGCTCAGTGTAAGAGCATTGAATATTGGCAGGCATAGGAGGGGTTAACACTCTTAGCAGAGCCAGAGCAATGGATATGAAGCTGTACAAAAGCCTTGTTAAACCACATGATAGGAGCAAGTGCTATCCCAAAAAAGGCTTGAAGACCAGAGAGCCTGAGGTTCCCCCGGGCATATCAGAACGATCAACCTAGTAGATGACTGTCAGAAGGGGAAGAACTGGGCTTTTCTGTAGTCCCCACAAATCTTCACTGAAGAGCTGGAGCGAGCATGAAGACATATAAGAGAGAAGGACAGCAAGTAAAGTGGAAGTAGAAAGTGAGTAAAGGAGAGGAGGGGAAGTGATGGGGATCAGGAAAAGAGAAGAGAGTTGTGGCGGGATGCATAGACAAGGGAGGGTGAGGGTATGACAGCAGGGGGTGGCTGGGCTGGGGGACAGGGGGGCATCTGCACCCCAGGCCAGTCCCATAGTGGGTTATTTTGGGCTGGGTCACTGGGCCACCTACAATTGTATTCCTTTAAAGTAGGCTGCTGAGTCGTGAGTTGCCCCCCGGGCCAAAATTTGCCAGCCGTCCCCTTTATGACAGTATAGGAGGGAAGCGAGTGGAAGAAAAAAATGGGGTAAATATTAGGAAAGAGGTGGAAGGGAATGGAGATGTTCAAGAAAAAAAGCAGAAAGTTTGTTTAAAAATCGGTGCACTATAACTCTCTTACATGAACATAGATAATATGAACCTGAAAGGGACGTCTTAGAGCTAATAAAATAAAACTTTTAATCCATGTCATTAAAATATTATTGAAGTTAAAACAGCGAAATATATAAAAAGAAAAGTGCAAGTGATCAACAAACTATGCGTCATAAAATTCCTGGGTATACCTCATTCAGTCTCTTAAGTAATTTAGATATTGCACTTACATATATGATCTTAGGTTAAGCTGAATTCCTTGAGGGATAAAAATTTCCCTTTCATGCCATATATTTGGCTATTATATATGTTCAGCTTGCTCCTAATGGATAAGGTATAATGTTTCCTTCGATCCAGATGGCTACTGTATATAGTTGATGACTTCTAGTATATCAGCTGTCTCCACATACAGATTTCTAAGATGTGGGAAATAATAGCTGTTCGCCCGTTTATTGCTGGCCAGAAATCTTTACACGCAATCACAACATGAAAGCCGCAGTTAATATGGGGAGTGTATTGTTACCTGCTACTAATGCTCCAGACGAACTGTAGGTTTAATGGAGCTTAAAGACAAATCTTGTAGGCATACTCTTTCCATAGGTAGAATTGAGGTATAGCCAGCAAAAACGCCAACGCGCGTTTCGCTGGTTAGTGCTTTGTCCAGGCAATTGACAAAAATTCAGCGAAACGCGCGTCTTTGCTGTCTATACTTTTACAACTGTCTGTGATATGGCCTGCAGTGAGCTGTATCACTAAGATCAAAAAACATTCAAAGAAAATAAGAGAAAAGGATATTGAAAAGCACCAATCCGGTTATAAAGGCTTCAAAGACTTTCGGAGCTCTGTAAAGTCCATCTTAAAAAATGGAAAGTTTATAAAACAACTGTGGATTTTTCTACAACAAGCCATCCTCCAAAGCTGAGCATCTGTACAAGAAAAGCACTCCTTGGGGAATTCACCAAGAGCACTACTGCAGCTAAGACAAAGTTGCATTCTTCCCTGGCAGGTATGGACAGAGAAATTGTCCTTAGGACATCAATTTCCTGGGCACTTCCAAAACCTGTGTTTTTTGGGGAGTTGGCAAAAATAAAACCATTGTTGGCAATAATTTTACAGAAAGTATACCTGGCATACCTCATACCTAGTGGATGAAGATTAGATGACCTGATGGGACCAAGAATTAACTTGGTTGACTCAATCCTAGGAGCTATCTTTGATGCTAAACATCATCCAAAGAGAACTATCCCTACCATGAAAACGGCAGCAGGATCGTAATGTTATGTGGATGCTTCTGTGCTTCAGGGGCTGGAAAAATTGTCCAAATAGTGGACAACATGAATGGGATAAGATATAGAAACATGTTTTGGAGGAGAACCTGCTGAAGTCTGCAAGAGACCTAGGACTTAGAGAAGATTTTTAATCAAGTGGTATAACGATTCAATGCATACAGTAAAACTGCAGTGTCCAGTTGTGCACAGTTTGTAGAGATGGGCCCAAATAGACCCACAGGTATAACTGCAACTTATGATGCTTTTTCAAAGTATTAAAACAAACGGGTAACTGCTTCATACAATCAGTGATTGCCTGTTTTTATTTGTAATTCATTCAAACTTTAGAGTATTTTATGTTGATCAGTGGATACAATTCAAGTATAAATCAATCTGGATTCCATGATGTAAGGAAATAAAATCGGAAAAAGGAGTAAATACGGTTTTGACTATTGTGAAGATTGTGCATATTTGGTTTAGATTAACAATGCAAATGCGCAAAAGTAATAGGGTGTGCTGATGTATTTGCATTTAATCCTGCCATTCAAATATGTACGTCAAGGTTTCCATTATTCTACTTAATGAGTCTTTAGAACAGACGTTGGGGAAAATTGTAATTGTACATTGAAGGGAAGGGGATTAATGGCCTAACCCTTCCCCAGACTTTTACTTTGGTGCCTCCCTTGTGACACATCAAGTGAACACCTCAGTTGTTGAAATATAGGTTTACTTTGACAAAATGGAAAAAGAATTAAAAAATCTAGGTACCAACATATTAAAAAAGTTTTCCTTTGTTATGAAATAAATTGCAAACTCAAAATGTATTTCAACTTACTCACGCCATTTATTTATATAAAGAGGAATATATGCATTCTTTGGGATTAAACTTGTATGCCCTGATTCATATCCGAACACAACAAAAAAGCACAGAACTTGAGAGTAATTCCGCCCGTATTAAAATCTGAGAGGATCCTGAGATGTGTGACGATTTGAGTCTTGGTAAAGTACGCTCTACTTAAACGTCAAGTGCCGCATGTTAACAGACAAAACACAGGGCAGAATAAACACATGCATATGTGCAATATAAAGTCCCGTCAATGCACAAAGCACAAAAAAATATTTTATATAATAAAATAACAACTCATAATACTGTAATCGCAGTGATCTATCAACAATTAGCTTTTATTTTTCTAGAGCAGTGGTCAGGGAACTTTTTTACCTTTTATCCCTAAATATATTTAGATACGCCGATGTTAGCCCCTTGATTTGAAAAGAAGAAAATCATATATTATTAATTATTGGAATTCAAAATTTTATTGAATCTATTCAAAATTTCTTTGAAAGCTTCAACTTCAAAACTTCAGGTTTTGGAGAAATGATGTTGCTTCATTTTTGACACGAGAGCATCAATATTGGGGCATTTTGATGTCAGAGCAATTTGGATACAGTCTTCAGCGTCCAAGCGATTTCTCTAGTTTGTTTTTATGTTCGTTAGAGTGGAAAATCCTTGTTCGCAAAGGTAGGTTGTTGCAAAAGGCAGCAACTTTTTGATTGCCTCCTCATGTGCAATTTTGAATGCCTTTGCAGCTATTGACATCCAAAAATATGAAAGATCTGCTTTGTTTTCAAATGCAATACGTGCTTCATTATTGCATCGAAACTCAAGAAGTGCCTCTGCCAACCCTTGAGGCTCTTCTGGTACAACAGCAATTTCACATTTAAAGGGGTCTACAATCCAACTGACAGCATGTGAATCAGCAGCATTACCCCCCAGGAATTTAATTTTTACCCCATTTGGGGTAATTTACCCCTGTTCCCTGACCACTGTTCTAGAGCAAGTTAGACAATGAAAGCAAGTATCTGATTGGTTGTTGTGGTTTAGTATGGGTTTTGCACATGAACGCACTATTCTTAAATGATTCCTACTGTTTTACTTGTCCTGTTTCTGAAGGAGTGGATTGTCCTTAAATCCAACCAAGCTGCTCTTTAAGTATGAAGTGGTTCAGTAGATACCTGCAAGTCTCTAAAACAGTATTGTAATTCATCCACAGAAAACATCAAGTATCGTCCTAGAGCAGGCGGCGTTCGCAACAGCCTGAGGCCAAGAATCCAATCTTGTATCAAATGCTACAAGTCTGTCAGCCTTTCTTGCGATCAAATCAAAGTGTTCTATTTGCAGAAGCTGTTGGGATCACAAGCTGCCAAGCACGGTGTCTAACAGGAAGCACGTCCCTTGTTATACATGTGGATAAAGTAATTGGAAACCAACCTTCAGAGAAAAACGAAGATTTCACACAAAGCCTATGTTGTTTCTCTTCTATATTCTTTTAAGCTGGTGATGTCTAAGGACATTGCAATGTAAAAAGAACAAACTCTTAAAAGATAACTGCTACTGTTACGGTAATTCTGTTCCCATGATCTACTCGCTTGATACACAATTGCAAATTAATACATGCTTAAATGCTGTAGAAAAAA
Source organism: Mixophyes fleayi (assembly GCF_038048845.1). NCBI lineage: Eukaryota > Metazoa > Chordata > Amphibia > Anura > Limnodynastidae > Mixophyes > Mixophyes fleayi. The sequence goes on along the minus strand of NC_134402.1, from coordinate 435,650,824 downwards.
AAAATAAACTCAGAAAAAATCCTAAATATGAGTTTAAATAAGTTTTATTACCTAAAAATAGCAGAAGATATAATATATTGTATATAATATTATATATTTTATTTTGGGGGTGTGTCCACCCCCCCCCCCCCCCCCCAGTGAATAATAGTTATTTTCTGGGGGCAATCACCTTTATCATTTTATGTAGATCAATAAATAAATTATTTTTTTCAATGCTTTTCTTCTGTTTTCGCCATCCTAGCATGAGTGGTAACCTCCTTATTGTATAGGGTGAAGGGAATTTAAAGCAGAGAGAGAGAGAGATATAGTAACTTACAAGAGTCTAATGCTTCTGCCCATAAGTTCCGCAGTGGAATCCATGTGCGATCCACTGACAGGAAGTTTGGCATTTGGAACGCACAGGGCAGGAGCATCAGACTTTTGTAAGTTACTATCTCTCTCTCTCTCTTCAGCCCTTAAACGGAACTTAAGGGCTGAAAGTATGGAGGCAGATAGTGGGCAGCTGCTGCGCCCCCTTGGCCTTGCGCCCTGGCGACGGCACCGCCTGCACCACCCTTGTTACGGCCCTGGCTGTACATAGTAGGTGGCATATGTAAAGCTAGGTACACACTACAGAAAAAGTAAACTATTAACACTATACCAACGACAGGATAAATTAAAAAAAATCCCGATCAGGATAACGATTGACGTGTACATACTATACACGATTATCATCAGATCTCTGCTCTTCATCTGTGCCAAGTGCAGAACTGTAAGCTGGCTGTAAATACAGTGTGACAGCTTTATCTCTGGCAGCTGAAGGTTAATCCCAGGAACAGACGCTGCTCTAATCTCCTCATACTGCGATTCCCATGCACTCTGGTGATGATACTCCAATATAGTGTGGGACGTCGCTGGCTGCAAATACAGTGTGACAGCTTTAGCTCCGGTGTGAAGCTTAAACCCAGGAATGATGCTGCACTAATCTTATCTGTTCTAGCCAGCACACAGAGGGTTAAGACTACATGTGCAGGGGGAGAGAGGGGGGCACAGCCCGTACCATTGATATCAGTCTCTTCTCTAAAGGAAAACCTTTGAGGATATTCTGCAATGCTGCATGCCCCTTTTCCTGCCTGTTCTCCGTCTCTGACAGCTACTGGGGGCCTCCGCTGACAGCCGCAGACAGTTGACAGAGACCGTGGATCATGACAAGATCAGCAGCATGCAGACAAGGTGAATGAGACCTGCCACTCAGGGATCCATTATTGGCCGACAGTCGGTTGAATTCATACACACCGCAGGATCAGAAGTTGATTGGAAGATGATTGGTTGGAAAATATTATACAGTACGACCAACCAAGTGAAACGATGATCGGCACTTTGGGGCAACTTTAGATCATTGTGTAAGTATACACACTACACGATATTAGGCCAAACAGTCGGATGTTGGCTGATTTGTCCAATTATTGGACGAAAAACCTGTAGTGTGTACCCAGCCTAAGTTCTGCAAAGTGTGGTAGCTTCAGCATGGAATAGGCGAGAGATAAAAAGTGCATAAGCAAATGCCTTGCATCGCTGGACCTCATAGCAAAGTTTAGGTAGAGATCCGTTGTACCCTCCCAGGACCCCCACTTTGCTCTGTAAAAAGCACAGCGGGGGCCTCTTCTGAGTATGAGCAACGGACGCATGCTCGCTTCAGAAGAGGGCTTGTCTCTTCTCCTCTCAGAACAGAACGGAAGCCTTGGGGTTGATATGGGGGCCCCAGTGGGTGCAGGGAGTCTCTAGCGGTGGGACTGGGAAGGGGGCATCCACATTAACGGGCACCCTCTGACCTCTGGGTCCATAAGCAGCTGCACCCCCAGCACCCATGAAGGTGCCACCACTTTTAGAGAGGCAAATATACTGTTTAGAGAGAGACGACAGGTACATTTTTGTTTTGTGCCCATACCAAATGAATGTACAGATAAGCAAATTTGTGGTTCCGTTTGCAGAACTTTTAAGGATAAAAAACTAATTATTGTATTATTGTTATTTCTTTTTGCATCTTTTTTTAATAAAAGACAATATTTTAACAATTTTCAGTTACTTTATAATCCCCAATGAGCCAACTTCTGCCAAATCATTTATAAGTTAATTTGAGACCTGATCCTATCTTCTCTTTTTTTGTGAATGTTTCATTCACAAAAATGTTATAAATGTAGCTTTAGATATATTCTGGAGTATAAACACTGCAGGTTACCAACAATTCACAAACATAAAACCCCATGAGTCAGCAATCCATGGACTGCCAGTTCTTGTCTCCGTTATTTGGATGTGTGCTTGGACTTAAGTGCAGAGCATCTGTAAATCTCAGTAGTGTCAGTGGAATTCATTCTGGATAAAAGTAACCATTGTTTTTCAAATTGTTCACGTACCTCTCATTGTGATTGATTGGCTGAACACCACTGTTCAGCAGCAGAAGTATGTAATGTGGGGTTCTCAGCTGCTGTGGAACTAGAGGTCCAGATGATCCCTGCCATCCTGCAACTAGAAGGGCTGCTGGGAGATGTAGTTCCACAGCAAAACACAAGAACTATTGTGTGATAAACAGCTCATTGTCTGTGGATGTTAACAGCGACATCATTCAGCAGCTTTGCTGCAAGCTCCAGGGGAAAACGCAGGATATGTAGAGAGGGGTTTCCATGCCACACCACCAGTGGGCGTGGCCAGCATGCTTCGGGGCGTGACTATAATTTTAGAAAGTGCTTGGCTGCTCTCCAACTCTTCCTATCCCCATCATATACACAGGCAATGCTGCCTGCACTACTGTTAGGGGCACACAGCTCTCCCTTTTCGAGTACAGCCGTGTGCAGCGGGACATACCTCCCAACTGTCCCTACAATCAGGACAAAGTTCTGACTAAGTGTGTTAGAACAGTTGGCAGACTGTCCTGCTCTCTCCTACCTGTTCTTGCTGCTTTCAATACTTGTTGGGGAGAGATGGCTGTGAACAGTGCAGACAGAAACAATCTGCACACAAGCTGCAAAGTGGCTGGTCCTGGGGCAGGGTCCAGCCACCTCAAGCATACAGTACCCCAGGCTGGGAAGGGGGTTTCCAGGCACTAGGAACCCCCCCCCCTGCCTCGGTTTGCCCATGAGCTCATAGTATGGACAGAATAATGCTAATGTTGCTGGCAAATGCTAATACACAGTAATCAGCAGTTACTAACCATGCAGGGGCAGTAGTTTGTCTGACAGTCTTATAAATGTCATCAAGCTTTCCTGGAAAAAATGAATGTCTTATGATTGAATTTCTACTTCCAAGAATTCCTACTCCAAAATAAATGAAATGTGGTGTAAATAATGAGACACTAAAGTAGAGAAAGGCTCAGATTCAGTTTTGGGATAATACTTTGTACCCTGGGGCAGAGTACTCAGAATACTTGTGCCTATATACTACTCGCAAGGTATTATATGAACTTGAGTTCCCACTTCTAGGAATAGCTCACCACAAAATGGTACATAACCTAATTCCCAATTTTTTTCTTCTTTTTGTTCCGCTGTCTCACCCAGTCTCTATAAAGTATAACTTTTTAGAACAGGCAAAATAAAATGGAGCTTACACCATTTATATTAGTCTGCTACTTAATTTCCTTTGGGATTTGTGCTTTATTTATACTTTATGCTGGGAAAATATACTTTACAGTGATATATAGACCAAAATTTTCTTTTTCACAAAACAACTTTTTACTGTTTGGGAAATAGCATATAGAATGTAAATACTTAACCCTGTAAAGACAGTTGTAACATGTAATAAAGCTTTTTTTTTATATCAGTTAACTCTTTTAGGATGCAATGTTTCATGGTTATTGAACAAGATCCACTTAACGCTCCCACTGCAGAGCTCTTTGAACAGCACATGCTGTCCTACTGATCCACTAAACACTCCCATTGCAAAGCTCTGTGAGCAGCACATGTTGTTCTACTGATCAACTTAACACTCCCATTGCAAAGCTCTGTGAGCAGCACATGTTGTTCTACTGATCAACTTAATACTCCCATTGCAGAGCTCTGTGAACAGCACATTCTATCCTACTGATCCACTTAATGCTCCCATTGCAGAGTTCTGTGAACAGCACATGCTGTCCTACTTATCCACTAAACGCTCCCATTGCAGAGCTCTGTTAACAGCACATGCTGTCCTACTGATCCACTAAACGCTCCCATTGCAGAGCTCTGTGAACAGCACATGCTGTCCTACTGATCCACTAAAAGCTCCCATTGCAGAGCTCTGTGAACAGCACATGCTGTCCTACTGATCCACTTAAAGCTCCCATTGCAGAGCTCTGTGAACAGCACATGTTGTCCTACTGATCTACTTAATGCTCCCATTGCAGAGCTCTGTGAACAGCACATGTTGTCCTACTGATATACTTAATGCTCCCATTGCAGAGCTCTGTGAGCAGCACATGTTGTCCTACTGATCCACTTAACACTCCCATTGCAGAGCTCTTTGAACAGCACATGTTGTCCTACTGATCCACTTAACGCGCATATCCCATGTTCAACCCAGTGGTTCTGTTTGGATCACTGGAAAACTGGCACCATCAAATAAGCAAACCATCAAAAATAAAGTTAAGTTCTAAACTCTCCTCCTCCTCTGCCTTGTGTCCCACTATACTGCCCCAAGTGCAGTGAGAGCAAACTCAAAACTAATAATCCTTCCTACCTGTGTGGTGCTACCTGCACTACACACATAGCACTTGGTGACTGCCCCATCCACCCTAATCTCATGTTTTTTCTAATGCTTAAAATTCTGGTCATATTTTCTTATACCTTAGTTCTTTGCTGACTCTCTTTTAAAATATTTCATTGTGGACTTTAGTACTCTTTGGGGCCGATTCATTTCGGCCATGTTAGTCTAGGAATAAGCAGCGCTATTTGTATTACCATTAATGCAGTAATTTTAACCTGGATTTTTGCTTGTGACCCCGACGGCTGTGAGCTAAAATCAGCGTTAAATTTACAGTACTAACGGTAATACAATTAGCGCCGCGTTATTCCTAGACTAACATGGCGAATTGAATTGGCCCCAAAGAGTACTAACTAATGGTAATGCTGCGCATTTTTACCCTAGAACTGTAACGGTGCACAAGCCGCATTATTCCGTGAATAACGCAGTCGAATTGAATTGGCCCCTTTGTCTTACTTAGATGGTTTTCTAATTACAATTCAGACACACTGTTATATGTTTTTGCTATATGACCAAAATAAAGTATTATAAAAATCAAACAAAAAAAACAACAAAGTTGATATACAACAAATAAGGGTGCCCCTCACCAGGGTTTACGTGTGTTGAACAGAAAGCTTTGTTTCAGTTAGACCCCTGTGGAAGATAAAAAATATACCGCATTTGAAAGTACAACCAAGACACAGATGTACCAGTAACTAATATTTATAACATTTTAATTCTGTATGAAGTCTTCACCCTCTGGCAGTGCTGGGAGGGGTGAGTTCTCCCAAAATGCAAGGGGTCCTGGCAGGAGACCTCCACAATTCTACTGCTTGGGAGGAGGGGGGCTGGTAATTACAACGTTACATTGTGGATGGATATATTCCTGTAGAACTATATAAATGTTTGGTCTTTTAAAATTAATAAAAAAGTGAAAATGTCACTATTGAATTGTTTTTGGAGATTAAAACATTCCCATATATTTTCGCTAAAAGAAAAACAACCCCGCCCCCCTGCCCAAAGTCTAATTACTGGCATAATATAAAAATAAATCGGCATTGTCCTAGTACTATTTCCTCTGTCACTACTATAGCGTAATTGTTCTTTACCCCCGTCACTGTAAGTGTTGTGTTACTTATTATTATCTAACTGTAATTGTAACCGTTGAGATAGCATATTGTTCTCTGGAAAATGCAAATGTTCTTTTTTATTTCCATAGAACAAGTGACGTTAATAAATGTTTTCAGGTATTAATTATCTCAATTCCCCTGGTGTTATTCACTGTATGGTGTTTTGATATTACAGTCTGGTTCTGAAAACAATTAAGTGTTCACATGAGGATGCTGCACTGATAACAGCTAACTAGAAAATAAATGTCTATATTTGTCTATAAACAGCTGGAAACTGAAAATTATCCATTGCATTTTCAGCTAATTTACATGCACAACATGTATTAATGAATGCATGAATGTATCTGTAACCTTCCCATCTCAGGACAGGAGTTAAGCTAGTTGACACGGGATGTAACTTTATAATATACCTATTTTCGGCTTAATGTCTCTGCAGTGCCCCCGTACACAGCGCTGGCCGCTGACACGAAGGAGATGCTGACACCAACTTCCGCATATGAACCAGATGAATCTCCATATCAATATTATGCTGGTGGATTCAGAGAGGTTGACTCCACTGCCCTTTGATGCACATTGGAAAAATACAGCACAGTGGCTAAGTGGTTAGCACTTCTGCCTTACAGCACTGGGCATATGTGTTCAATTCCTGACCATGACCTTATCTGTAAGGAGTTTGTATGTTCTCCCCGTGTTTGCGTGGGTTTCCTCCGGGTGCTCCGGCTTCCTCCCACAATCCAAAAATATACTGATGGATTAATTGACTGCTATCAAATTGACCCTAGTCTCTCTGTCTATGCGTGTGTTAGGGAATTTAGACAGGGACTGATGTGAGTGAGTTCTCTGTACAGCACTGCGGAATTAGTGGCGCTATATAAATAAATGGTGATGATGATGATGATGATGATGATTTCCCATGCTGAAAAATCTGACATATATTCAATTCTGCCAAGATGAGCTTCAAAGTATCAGTAGTTCTAAAACAATGTCCGTGAGACTCCTGAATTTCAGGGTAGATCTCCTGGATTCCAAGAAACAGAACATCATTCCGCATCCTGCCCATTTCCAAGTGAAGTGGGCAGGACAAGGGCCTCGATGGCGCAACTTGCAGCAAATAATATTTAGCCCCACGGAGCAAATTGTGGCAACATGCTCCCTGGCACGGGCCACTTGAGAGATACAGAAGCATTTTGATGCCCATGTGCAGTTTTGAAATGCATTTATGTACACAACAGAAATTGAACTCTAAAGCAGCCCTAATGAGCACAGCTCATAGCATAAAAAAATAACATCAAAGGATTTAATTTTAGCCCACATAGCATATTGTACCCATACATTTAATTATTAATTTAATTTAATCAACCAACCATTTAAATAAGATATGCTGGATAATTGTTTGTACTTCAACTGAAAAGAATGCTCTATTCATATGAATAATGCACACAGATGAAAGGTCAAAATTGACTCCATCTGCAAACCTATTTCTCATTACTAAACTGGAGACATATAGCTGACCCCATGAAATTGGCCCAAGGAAATACTGTACAAATGACATCATTAAAAACATTGTGAATGTGCTCTTATTATTAGAATGTTGAACAACAATTAGGATTAAATGAAATATAAATCATGTTACATAACACACAACATGGAAATAGCCAGAGCTATTTGTCTTTAATGAGTAAAACAGAAAAACTTTATTTAAGAAAAGTTACAATTTAAAATCTCACTCTTATTTTACACCATATAGTGTCACGGGCACTAGGAGTCTTTACCCAGGGATCACCAGGTGATAGGCTTACCAGAGCAGTATAGGTGGTAATATGGTACTCTGGTAGCAGGGTGATCACGGAACAGGAAATAGCAGCTGATGAGATGCTCAGGAAAGTCTATGACTAGCAGCACTGGCAATATGGAAGTGGTAATACACGAGGAACTGTATGGACAAAGGACACGTGAAAGTAGTCAGTGGTCTGCGGTAGCAAGTTGTACCACTGCTATAGTGAGGAGGAATGTCCAACAGAAACGAGGGAGTGATGAGAGTCAGCGGTCTGCGGGTAGCAAGTTGTACCGCTGTCTGAGTGAAGGAATGGAATCCAAGTGGAGGTATCCGGGTAGTCAGTGGTCTGCGATAGCAAGTTGTACCACTGCTATGTGAGAGGATAATGGAACAGGTGATACTGGAAACAGGGATCAGTGGTCTGCCTTCAGCAAGTTGTACCACTGAATATATATGTGAGGAGGTGCACGGGGAGAAACTGCAACACAAGATATACACGGGCACCTTGACTTTGAACCACAGTAATATGCACAATATTAATGTATAGATAACTGAGCAATACTGCCAATATAGAAAAGTCTCTTGAAGTAGTCCAGCATAAGTTAACACAGTCAATGATGGCAATAGACTCAGCGGATAGCACACTCCAGAGGAGAACCAACACAGTCCAGCAAGGTATGCAATACACAGCACAGTCAATGAGAAGCAGGCATACCGTGGTTCAGGAGAAGGCAGTCAGACAGGAGTGCAGAGATACCTGAACGGCAGGAGGCCGGCAGGATGCGAAGTCCCTGGATGGGTGAAGCGGTGGTCTAGTAGGTGCAGCGCACAGGTAGGTAGACCAGCAGGGAAACACAGGAAAGCGTGGAGAGCGGATCAGCAGTAGATGAATAAGTCGCGCTGAGGAGTAGTAACAGCGGGTCTCTGCGGGAACACGGAGGTAGCCAATAGCAACCAGCAGGTGCAGTAACGATGGGACACAGGAGAGCAGAGTTGAACTGGAACTGTTGATCACGGAGAATAGCGGGTAGCACCATAGGCAGTAGACTCAGGGAAACACGGGAGAGTTGACAAGAACTGAAGACTGAAGCGCCCAGAGGCAGCGGATAGGAATCAGCCAAACAGTCACAATGAAACACAAACGGGTTGCAGGTTGAAGACTGTAGTGCACGGAGGCAGCGGATAGGAATCAGCAGCAGTCACGATGATGAAACACAGACGAGTTGCAGGTTGAAGACTGTAGTGCACAGAGGCAGCGGATAAGAATCAGCAGCAGTCACGATGATGAAACACAGACGAGTTGCAGGATGAAGACTGTAGTGCACGGAGGCAGCGGATAGGAATCAGCTGGCAGTCACAATCAGGAACAGGTGAATGGAAGTGAATAGGAGACTGAAGTGCACGGAGGCAGCGGATAGGAATCAGCTGGCAGTCACAATCAGGAACAGGTGAATGGAAGTGAATAGGAGACTGAAGTGCACGGAGGCAGCGGATAGGAATCGGCTCACAGTCACGATGATATAGTTGATGGTAGAAGTGGTATGGGAACCACAGGAGTAGAAGTGGTTTGGAAACCACAGAGGTAGAAGTGGTTTGGAAACCACAGGAATCAGCAGGGCTGAATAACGAGGAAACACAGGAACACCTTCAGAGACTCATAGGGAATGAGACTCCAAGATCAGGCAACGTGGTGTTGACCACAGGTGCTTAATATAGGGAGGTTGCCTGATCTGCCAATTAAGTTAAAGGAACATACACTGAAGGTTTGGAAAGGGCTGCGCATGCGCAGACCCTCAGGATGGAGGACGGCCACGGTTCCTAAATGTCCGAGAAGAGGCACTCACGGTCCGGTGAGTGACAGTACCCCCCCTTTTAAAGGTGGGCACAGAACGCCTGGAACCGGGCTTGTCCGGATTTTTGGAATAAAACTTCTTCAGAAGAGCAGGAGCATTAAGATCTTCAGCTTTGATCCATGAACGTTCTTCAGGACCAAAGCCCTTCCAATGAACGAGGAAACGGAGGATTCCTCGCGAAATTTTTGCATCCAATACCTCAGTAATCTCGAAATCCTCCTCCTGATGAACTTGAACTGGCTGCGGTGCTGAGGGAGGAGTCGAGAAGCGGTTGATAATGAGAGGTTTGAGTAAGGACACATGGAAGGCATTGGAAATCCGAAGATTCTTAGGAAGAAGAAGTTTAACGCATACTGGATTGATAACTTGAATGATCCTATATGGACCAATAAAACGAGGAGCGAATTTCATAGATGGAACCTTCAAACGAATATTTTTGGTAGATAACCAGACACGATCTCCAATTTTTAGTGGTGGAATAGCCCGCCTCTTCTTATCTGCGAAAGACTTATATTTGTTAGATGTCTTCTTTAAACAGGTCTTGACCTGAGACCAGATATTTTTGAAGGTCTGACAAGTAGTCTCCACAGCAGGAACTTGGGTGGGTGGGAGGGCAGGAAATTCCGGAAAAGACGGATGGTGACCGTAGACCACAAAGAATGGAGTTTTGGATGATGACTCATGGTACATGTTGTTATGGGCGAATTCAGCCCAAGGGAGCAATTCTACCCAGTTGTCTTGGTTGGCTGAAGAAAACATCCTAATAAAAGTCTCAAGATCTTGATTGACTCGTTCCGTTTGTCCGTTAGATTGCGGATGGTAAGACGATGAGAGAGCTAATCGTATGCCCAAAGTTTTACAAAGGGCCCGCCAGAATCTGGAAACGAATTGTACTCCTCTATCTGACACAATCTCAGACGGACATCCATGGATGCGGAAGATTTCTTTAATGAAGTGTTCAGCCAAAGTAGACGAAGAAGGTAAACCGGACAGAGGGACGAAATGAGCCATCTTCGAAAATCTGTCTACCACTACCCAAATAGTATTGTGATTCTTACTTGGTGGCAAATCAGTAACGAAATCCATACTAATATGGGTCCAAGGCTTGGACGGAATGGGTAGTGGTCGCAGCAACCCTGCTGGAGTTCTGCGGGAGGATTTGAACTGAGAACATAAATCACAGGAAGCAATAAACTCTTTGACGTCTCTCCTCATTGAAGGCCACCAGTAACTTCGAGAGAGCATCTCAAAGGTCTTATGTTCACCGGCGTGTCCAGAAAAACGAGAGGCATGGTACCACGAAAGGATTTTCCTCCTCAGGGTAGGAGGCACGAGGGTCTTCCCAAATGGTAGCATTTTGGTGGATGAAGCAGCCAGAGAAATACATTTGGGGTCTAGAATAGCATGGTTGGGAACCTCTTCTACATCAGAGGACGTCACAAAAGCTCGAGATAGAGCGTCAGCTTTCTTGTTCTTAGCGGCTGGTTTGAAGGTTATAATTAATTCAAAACGGGAAAAGAAAAGAGACCATCTTGCTTGACGAGGGTTCAAGCATTGAGCAGATTGCAAATATGACAAGTTCTTATGATCTGTGAAGATCGTCACCGGATGACGAGCTCCTTCCAACAAGTATCTCCATTCCTCTAATGCAGCTTTGATGGCCAGCAACTCCTTGTCCCCGATAGTGTAATTTCTCTCGGCGGGCAGAAGACCCCGAGAGTAGAAGGCACAAGGATGTAATTTTTGTTGCTCCGAGCGTTGGGAGAGAATGGCTCCTAAGCCCACATTAGAGGCATCTACTTCTAGGAAGAAGGGAAGTGTCACCTCAGGCTGTCGAAGAATGGGAGCAGACGAGAAGGACTCTTTGAGAATTTGGAAGGCTTGGAGAGCCTCAGATGACCATTGCTTAGTATTAGCCCCTTTACGAGTCAGGGCCACAATAGGAGATGCAATGGACGAGAAGTCTTGAATGAAGCGTCTATAGTAATTGGCAAAACCTAAAAAACGCTGGATGGCACGAAGAGTAGTTGGCTGAGGCCAATGTAGTACAGCATTTACTTTGTCTGGATCCATCTTCAGGCCAACTCCGGAAACTATATACCCCAAGAATGGAATCTGGGGTAATTCGAATGAACATTTTTCCAATTTACAGAACAATGAGTTTTTCCGCAGTCTGGAGAGGACCTCTGCCACATGTTGGTGATGAGAAGGCAGGTCCTGTGAGAAGATCAATATGTCGTCCAGGTAGACAACGACACATACATATAATAAGTCCCGAAAGATCTCATTGATGAAACCTTGGAAAACAGCGGGGGCATTACACAGCCCGAAGGGCATTACTAAATATTCGTAATGCCCATCTCTGGTGTTAAACGCGGTCTTCCATTCATCACCGGAACGGATTCTAATTAAATTGTAGGCACCACGAAGATCCAACTTAGTAAATATCCGAGCTCCCTTGATGCGATCAAATAGCTCAGTGATCAGCGGAATGGGATACCGATTCTTGATAGTAATGGCGTTGAGTCCACGAAAATCTATACAAGGGCGTAATGATCCATCCTTCTTTTTGACGAAGAAGAACCCAGCTCCAGCGGGAGAGGTGGAAGGTCGAATGAAGCCACGCTGGAGATTCTCCTGTATGTACTCAGATGTGGCTTGAGTTTCAGGCAACGAGAGAGGATAGACCCGGCCCCTGGGAGGAGTCTTGCCAGGTAGAAGGTCGATCAGACAATCCCAAGAACGATGAGGAGGAAGACGTTCAGACTGAGCTTTATCAAACACATCGGCAAATAAAGCATACTGAGGAGGGAGTCCCGGGGAGGAAGATGTGATGGAAGATTGCTGTACTTTAAGAGGAGTCACTTGAGAAAGACAACGATGGTGACATTCAGACCCCCAAGACGTAACTTGAGGAGTGCGCCAGTCAATCTGGGGAGAGTGACACTGAAGCCATGGAAGGCCTAAGACAATCGGACTTGTCGTAACTGGAAGAATTAAAAACGAAATTTCTTCATGGTGTAGTACACCAATCTGAAGGGTTACTGGAGACGTACTCTGGGTGATGAGACCATTGATGAGACGTGATCCATCTATAGCCGTCACAGTAATGGGTGTTTTTAAAGTGATCACTGGTAGGGACCATTGATTCACTAGTGATTTAGAAATGAAATTTCCTGCTGCTCCGGAATCAATCAATGCCTGTGACTCAAAGGATTTGGTAGCAAGGGAGATAGTCACATCAAAGGCGCAGACTTTAGATTTCATAGACAATGGAGAGGACTCCAGGGACCCTAACTTCACCTCTCCAGAACTAGTTAGGGCCTGGCATTTCCCGATCTCTTAGGGCAAGAGCTGAGCGTATGCGTGGAATCAGCACAATAGATACAGAGTCTATTCTTTACTCTTCGTTTCCTCTCCTCTGAAGATAATTTGGAACGTCCTATCTCCATGGGAATCACAGAGGATGGAGCTGGACGAAATTGAGGATTTGAACGAAGAGGTGCTTTAACAGCCGTTGTTTTCTCAGACTCTCTTTCACGAAATCTCATATCTACACGGTGGCAAAGAGAGATCAAATCTTCTAGTGACGAAGGAAGCTCTTGGGTAGTCAGTACATCTTTAATTTTATCGGAGAGCCCCTGCCAGAAGGCGGCAACTAATGCTTCAGTATTCCACTGAAGTTCAGAGGCTAAGATCCTAAATTGAATGACATACTGTCCTACTGTATTGGAGCCTTGTCGTAAACGAAGAATGCTGGAAGCAGCGGAGGTCACACGACCTGGTTCATCGAACACACTTCGGAACGTGGAAATGAATTTGGCACTATCTTGTAGAATTGGATCGTTTCTTTCCCACAGAGGGGAGGCCCAAGCCAGGGCTTGTCCGGAAAACAATGAGATAAGATAGGCCACTCTGGAACGATGGGTAGAAAAATTTTGAGGTTGGAGTTCAAAATGGACTGAACATTGGTTAAGGAAACCTCTACAAGTTTTGGGGTCCCCGTCATATTTTGACGGAGTAGGCAGGTGAAGCGTAGGAGCTGTAGACACCTGGGATGGCACTGGGGAAACGGAGGAAAGCACAGGAGCTTCAATATTAGCTGTAACAGTCTGTCCAGATGTTCCTTGGGAGGTTAACGATTGGTAACATTGAACTAACAGCTGTTGGCGAGCATCCTGTTGCTCCACACGGCTGACCAGATGCTGCAGCATCTCTTTAGCGGTAGGTTCCGTATCTGGGTCTGTCATGGCCTGATCTTACTGTCACGGGCACTAGGAGTCTTTACCCAGGGATCACCAGGTGATAGGCTTACCAGAGCAGTATAGGTGGTAATATGGTACTCTGGTAGCAGGGTGATCACGGAACAGGAAATAGCAGCTGATGAGATGCTCAGGAAAGTCTATGACTAGCAGCACTGGCAATATGGAAGTGGTAATACACGAGGAACTGTATGGACAAAGGACACGTGAAAGTAGTCAGTGGTCTGCGGTAGCAAGTTGTACCACTGCTATAGTGAGGAGGAATGTCCAACAGAAACGAGGGAGTGATGAGAGTCAGCGGTCTGCGGGTAGCAAGTTGTACCGCTGTCTGAGTGAAGGAATGGAATCCAAGTGGAGGTATCCGGGTAGTCAGTGGTCTGCGATAGCAAGTTGTACCACTGCTATGTGAGAGGATAATGGAACAGGTGATACTGGAAACAGGGATCAGTGGTCTGCCTTCAGCAAGTTGTACCACTGAATATATATGTGAGGAGGTGCACGGGGAGAAACTGCAACACAAGATATACACGGGCACCTTGACTTTGAACCACAGTAATATGCACAATATTAATGTATAGATAACTGAGCAATACTGCCAATATAGAAAAGTCTCTTGAAGTAGTCCAGCATAAGTTAACACAGTCAATGATGGCAATAGACTCAGCGGATAGCACACTCCAGAGGAGAACCAACACAGTCCAGCAAGGTATGCAATACACAGCACAGTCAATGAGAAGCAGGCATACCGTGGTTCAGGAGAAGGCAGTCAGACAGGAGTGCAGAGATACCTGAACGGCAGGAGGCCGGCAGGATGCGAAGTCCCTGGATGGGTGAAGCGGTGGTCTAGTAGGTGCAGCGCACAGGTAGGTAGACCAGCAGGGAAACACAGGAAAGCGTGGAGAGCGGATCAGCAGTAGATGAATAAGTCGCGCTGAGGAGTAGTAACAGCGGGTCTCTGCGGGAACACGGAGGTAGCCAATAGCAACCAGCAGGTGCAGTAACGATGGGACACAGGAGAGCAGAGTTGAACTGGAACTGTTGATCACGGAGAATAGCGGGTAGCACCATAGGCAGTAGACTCAGGGAAACACGGGAGAGTTGACAAGAACTGAAGACTGAAGCGCCCAGAGGCAGCGGATAGGAATCAGCCAAACAGTCACAATGAAACACAAACGGGTTGCAGGTTGAAGACTGTAGTGCACGGAGGCAGCGGATAGGAATCAGCAGCAGTCACGATGATGAAACACAGACGAGTTGCAGGTTGAAGACTGTAGTGCACAGAGGCAGCGGATAAGAATCAGCAGCAGTCACGATGATGAAACACAGACGAGTTGCAGGATGAAGACTGTAGTGCACGGAGGCAGCGGATAGGAATCAGCTGGCAGTCACAATCAGGAACAGGTGAATGGAAGTGAATAGGAGACTGAAGTGCACGGAGGCAGCGGATAGGAATCAGCTGGCAGTCACAATCAGGAACAGGTGAATGGAAGTGAATAGGAGACTGAAGTGCACGGAGGCAGCGGATAGGAATCGGCTCACAGTCACGATGATATAGTTGATGGTAGAAGTGGTATGGGAACCACAGGAGTAGAAGTGGTTTGGAAACCACAGAGGTAGAAGTGGTTTGGAAACCACAGGAATCAGCAGGGCTGAATAACGAGGAAACACAGGAACACCTTCAGAGACTCATAGGGAATGAGACTCCAAGATCAGGCAACGTGGTGTTGACCACAGGTGCTTAATATAGGGAGGTTGCCTGATCTGCCAATTAAGTTAAAGGAACATACACTGAAGGTTTGGAAAGGGCTGCGCATGCGCAGACCCTCAGGATGGAGGACGGCCACGGTTCCTAAATGTCCGAGAAGAGGCACTCACGGTCCGGTGAGTGACATATAGTTTTATATATTTTTTATTAGAGATGCTCAGGCTTAGTTCCCCGAGAACCGAACATACCCGAACTTGGTAGATCCGAGCACCGAGCCGAGCCGGCTTGGCACTGTCGCGCGCCCTTGGATTTGAAAACGAGGAAAAACGTCAACGTTACATCATCGGATCTCGTGAGTTTTGGAATTTTAAGATTCAACAAAGCGGGGGGTAGGAGGGAGGTCGGACCCCCATTTTTCTTTTCTGCCACTGCCGTGTGCCAATGCGTCCTAGATGTGCTAGGAACTGCTGTGTATTTGTGTCATTGCTCTGTCGCTTACCATCCAGCCATATAGCAACCAATCAGATTCTAGTTGTCATTTTGTAGAATGCACTAAATAAATGATAGCTAGAATGTTATTGGTTGCTATAGGCAACATCTCCACTTTTTCAAACCCCCAGTTTAGTAAATCTAGCCCTTGGCATGTATCAGCCCTGACCTGGAGGAGACTGGGTCTTGTCCTTTACTTTTAATGGGACACATTTTGCACCTGCTTGTTGTACTTCATCAGAGAAGTGCATTTCTATACACACTTCTAGCAATGTAATAAACAGCTTCACGCACACATACTTCTATTACAGATACATATCATATTACATTTACAAAGCAATAAAGATTTATAATGTTAAGATAGAACCAAGTTATGATGGAAGACTATGGAGAGTCACACATGAGGTAAGGCGTCTGTCCAATTAGGCTCTTTCTGACAGCTCATATTGAAAATGATCCTGACTGTCATTATAGGCACGGTGGAGTCGAGTATCTCCTACAGCATGGGGTCCTGGCGTGAGACTTCTGTGGCGCTACTAATGAAGGGCAGGATTAAAATTTACATAATGTCTGGAATTCTTCATTAAGAAGTTGCACAGTACCATAGGACAGACAGCAGCAACATTCTAAGAGTATCTTGTTCTGACTATAGAAACCTTTACTCAAATTTGTTAAATGACGAATAAGTAACATGTTTTATTGCATATTCCTAAGAAACAGGGAAGCATTGGTGGGGTTTCTGACCGGGGAGTGCAATTTAACTTGCTGTTTTAGAAGCAATGTTAATATTAATTTAATAATTGCTTCTAATCCACAATCCAACAGTCAGACAGAACTCAGTAATCATACACTAAAACAATATCTGCACAGTTACATTTGTCATCTGCAAGATGACTGGGTTCTCCTACATTAACATACATAAAACAAAGTACGTTTTATGCTAATTTGAAGCATCATCCAATCCTCCTCCCTAATTTTCTAAGAAAGTCTTCTGTTACCGATAAACTGGAGTCACTACAAATAAGGTATTAAAAAGAGATTATTATTACCATACTGTTGACAAGCACTGTAAAGCTGCACCAGTTTTTAAGATTGGCTTGGGGAAATGTGACTCTCTACTGAAAATCCAAGCATGCCTTCCCCAAAGATAAGTGAACAATTTGTGGCCCTCGTTGAAATTTTTGCACAGGACAGTCCAGTCACCTTCTGACTTGAGCTCCTAGACACCATGAAGGTTGACCCAGTTTTTCATGTTTCTCTACTGATTCCCAAATCCATTTTCAATTACTGAGAGAATTGTACTGAAGATATCCCGAGAAACTCGACCATACAACATTCAGACTACCAGCATTTTGTGCCAATTGGCTTATGTCTGAATGCTTTGTGTACCAACCTTGCTTACATCGGACTCCCACTTGTGTGCTAGTATATATCTGCGTATCTGCTAAACTAGTTCATATTTGAGTGCTCTCAAGTTGACAAATACATTTCTTGGCAGAAGTGCAATGTAAAAGCTCTAAAATTAGTCCCAATAAAATTATAGAATGAGACCCAAGGACTGCCACCTAGGTGAATGTGTTCAGTACTTTGCCAAGAAGTCCACCCAACTCCTCTGACTGTGCCAACGTCTGGTCCTTCATAACCATCTTGTCCAGGAAACCTATATCCTTTAGCGGAAATCTAGGAGCACATTTGCAAGAAGGGGTGCACAACTAGACCAAAGCTGGTTATAAACTGTACCTTTACTAAATGACCTCCACTATGTATAAACAAATGATGCATCATTGGACTGTACACATATGGCCTTATTTGAATCAGAATGCAAATTGGACGTAGTTCCCCCGTATTGAAATCAAAGCATGTGCACTATGTTTACTACATGTGTATTTACAATTAATTCAAATCATAACTTTAATATGAACATACAGTAAAATAACAACTGCTAAATATATAAGAAAAATAACAAAGTTAACTATCATTTTTCAATATGATCCATATATTTGAGGTTTATTTTTTAATTTCATCTATTATTTTTAAATAACTAACTAAATAAATAACTTTTCAATGTCAGTCATCACTATCATACAGCATTTGTAGCAGGTGCAATAGATACGGCTGAAAATAAACGTACTTACGATTAGGGCCGCAATCAGGGGGGTACTGCAGGTACGGTTGTGAGCGGCCCCCTGGACTGCCCGGACAACCAAACCCTCCTCCCTGATAAAGTACTAATTTACTCTGCACACCCCCTACGGCGGGTCCCCTAGCAAATATACAAACAAATCAGCTGGCCATTGAGACAGAGGAACGCACCGGTGCTTGTGCGTTCCACATGAAACAGGAAGTTCGGCTTTTGGGTTCCAAGCACCAGAAGCAGAAGACGTTTGTCCGCTGCTACATGCGGAAACACCACTGGGCACCACTGAAGTCTGAAGATAAGCCATAAAAAAAAACGAATTGCTCTTTTTATATATATATTTCTCCAATATATCCTATATTTAGTTTATTTCTATTTAATTTTACATATTAATTTTACATATTACATATATATATTGATTTTTATTTCTATTTTACATTTAAAATCAAATGTATTTTTCTTTTTAAATTATATAATTTTTATTTGTAAATCTATTTTTATTTTTAATTTAATTTTCTGTAAGTCTGTAATGTACGTACTGTGATGAGGATGGGGGGCATGTAGAGTGAAGAGGGAATGGGCATGTACAGCGAAGAGGGAGATGGGGGGGGCTGCCAGATTAATTTGTACTGGGCCCCACAGTTTCTGATGGCAGCCATGCTTATGATATACACATAAGGATTTGAATTAGTCATACTTGCCAACTCTCCCGGAATGTCCGGGAGAATCCCGAAAAACGGGACGGTTTCCCGGACTGCTGGGAGAGCGGACAAGCCTCCCGCATCCGGCAAATACCAGGCCAAAATAATGCGATTTGCGGTGAATTGCGTCATTTTGGCCCCGCCCCCGCATCAAAACATCACTTTCGATGCGGGGCCAAAATGACGCGATTGACCGCACCCTGCACCCTCCCGCCCTCTAATCGCACCCCCTGTCCGGGATCTCCCGGAACTCAGTGCCTAAAAGTATGCAAGTATGGAATTAGCCATAACTTCGTGAACAAGTCCTTACTGTACATGGCCTATTTTAGTCTTCCCTTTCCCTGTCCTGTTCCACCTCTCAAGTCATAAGCCATAAATTTCGTCTACATGTGTGCAGGTGCGTAAGTTTGATTCCTGGGCATGCTCAGTACAAAATTACGAGAGATTCGCTACGCAAACGGTCGTACGTCTGGAGACAACTGCCCTGTTTATGAAATAAAATAGGAACTCCTCATGCTGCTGATAAAATACTATAGAAATTCTATGCATGAAGCAACGATTCACATTAAAGCAAATCATACTGTTAATATTCCAGGCTAACTTCAGTAACTGCTGTAAATGACGATAGATGGGTATTGATCCACACCCTATACACCAACGCAGAAATCCATAATGTGCACCGCATTTCAGAAGTAAAATATGTTAAAAAAAAAAGGAATATCCTACAAGGTTTGAATGAGAGTGATTGACTTTAATGGTATGCTGTAGCTTTGGAGCTGAACGGTAGCTCATCAAACTCAGCATACGGAACAACTGGTGGAATTGCAAAGTGATTTAGAGTTACTTTATTGATTCGGCTTTTTCTCTTGAGCTATTGTGTTGTATTTTTTTCCTATTAGTAACATACCTCTGGAGAAGCAGGGGCACAGTGATTAAAGGGTTACTAAGCCTACAATACAAGCAATATTCAAAAATATGTATGTAAAAATCAGAAGTACATCCAAACTAAATATATTGGAAACACAGGAGGGGTAGTTTTGCCATGCACACACACACATGCAAGTGCATACTTAATTGTAGTGCCACAAGTCTCCCCCTATAACAAAAAAAAATAGATATTGCTCTATAGTAGGTATATACATATTGAATGCCCCAGTGGTGTATTAAGAAGTAATAATTTATTTTTGCCCGCATAAAAATACAATCTCCGCCTATAATAAATACTTACCTAACATGAGTGCCCAGCATAAGTAAATATACAATGAATGTGTCATACCCTGTAAATCACAGCTATATTACCGCATACATTCATTTAGAAAAACTACATCTCCCAGACTGCCTCTGGGAGGTTCAATGTAAATTGTGTCGGACATTTTGGAGTGGACAAACTGCAAACTACAGCCCCAGGCTGCTCACTAGAGCCCCAGACTGTACTAGAAGCATGCAGAGACAGTTAGACACAGCAACAAGTAGCAAAAGCCTGCAAAATATGTACTAGAAGGCTTCAGGAGAATCTTGGGAAAAAACGGGGGGGACCTTTGCCTCTCTACCATGCCTCTGGGCCTGTGGAATCTTCTGAGGCGCCAGCCATCAGTCCTTTACAAAGGCACCAACAAGAAGTAGATATATAGATCCTAATTCATGTTCAGACGTAAGTCTGTTTGCGTGAATTTGTTGTGCACATGCCCCGAATCAGAACTTATAGCAATGAACGCAATTTGATGCAATTCATATCTGAACCATAGTTGCCAACATTGGCAGGTTAAGTCCCGGGAGGTCCGGGGGTCAGGTGGGTGTGTGGGGGCGGGGCTCGAAGAATTGCACCAGAATGACGCGTCCGTGACACCGATAAGCTCGGTACTCGTATCTGCTAAGTTCAGATGTGTTCGGTCCTCGGGGAACCGAGCCTGAGCATCGCTAGTGTAAAGTGGTGGACTGATGTAGGAAATGTACAGAAAGGGTGTGCCAAGGTTCTTCTGATGCTGATGCAGCTGATTCAAATCCTGGTTTTCTTGTAAGTACAATTGTTTTAGCTGTTTAATTTGCACCAGCTACAGGACCGGTGGAAGTGCCGACTGATAGTGATGACTGCAACAGTATTGATTTTGTATTAAAAACAACACATATGGTGCCACTAGATAGCAGAGAACATGTGCAAGTAAGAGGCACTAAAAAATTAGGGAAACGTACATAAGTACGTATGTGTAATTGACAATGATGTTGATTTGGCTGCCAAAAAATCTGTCTTGACAAGACAACGCAATTGAAAATCCACATTCTGAGAACATAAGAGGACAGTATGATGGCTGATGATTTGATGTGATGGAGTTAGAGAACCATATAGACTGATTCATTATTTTTTTTAAATTGGATTGGAGAAAGCAAATGCAAAGATGACAGAGTTACAAAATCCTTCATTAAGATGAGAGTGGACATAAGACCTCAACTATGGAGAGCGGCATTAGTAGACATTTAAAAGATGATGAGAGGGTGGGCAAGATACTCACCTGTACATGTCCCATTATTCTATCACTTAGGAATATTGTACTGACCCTTCTCTATCAACTTACAGCTGTTCACTTTCCCAGAGACCCTGCAGTATTTTTACTCAATAAACATGTTTTCCTCCATAAGTAAGTCAGTGGACCCAACTTCAAATTAGTCAAGCCTGCAAATTATTAATAGCCCGAGCATGAAAAAAACCTCTTCTCCCTACCAAACCCAAATTGATAAACAAGTAATGGCACATTTCATCCATGGAGTGTATTACAGCCCTCCTTAACGACTCGCTCCCTAAATTTTGTGAGACATGGACACATGGTATAGCCCACATGGCTCCCCTGCAATAGGTAAGTGAGTAATCATGGCTACTCTCCACCCCTACACCCCCCCCCCTTCTCCAACATTTCTTCCTTTCCCTCACCTCCCAAAAACTTTTTCCCAACCTTTTTTCTTTCTTTTGTCTTTTTCTTACTTATCTCATAATATCATTAAAAACCCACTTTGTTACGTTTCACTCACTTTACAAGTTATATTGGGGAAGTTATATTTCTGTAATACTGTTTTTCTTTTTTCTGTATGTTGAATGCTCTTCAATGATGTTTTTCCTTTGTATAAAGTGTAAAAATAAAGATATTTACAAAAAAAAAAAGATGATGAGAGGATACAATGTTAAATGGTGCAAGTCAAGATGGCATTGTCCTTGGGACCACCCATTTGTTGAAAAGGACATGCACATAGTTTAACAAACCAAGCATAGGTACAGGGACTGTCACTTTTGTGTCTAAAATACTTGTTTTGTTTTGGCCCACACCAAAGCCAACATTTAAGTTGTTAAACTGGAGGCTAGATAGGGATGTTGACAAATGAATCATGGGCCTTTGGTTAACCGTGGTCACTTGTCATCTTCCTCAATGGTGACAAATGACAATGTTATCATTACCCTTATCAAAGATGCCTACATCAATTACATTTTCATTTAAAAAAAAGAACATACACCAAGTAGGTAACTGTTATACAGCATGTGTGACACATAAGACATGGTCAACAGCAATACATTGAAGAGGGTCAGCAGCATTACATTGGAGCGGGTCAGCAGCAACACATTGGAGAGGTTCAGCAGCAACACATTGGAGAGGGTCAACAGCAACACATTGGAGCGGGTCAGCAGCAACACATTGGAGAGGGTCAGCAGCAACACATTGGAGAGGGTCAACAGCAACACATTGGAGAGGGTCAGCAGCAATACATTGGAAAGGTCAACAGCAACACATTGGAGAGGGTCAGCAGCAATACATTGGAGAGGGTAAGCAGCAACACATTGGTGAGGGTCAGCAGCAACACATTGGAGAGGGTCAGCAGCAATACATTGGAGAGGGTCAGCAGCAATACATTGGAGAGGGTCAGCAGCAATACATTGGAGAGGGTCAGCAGCAACACATTGGAGAGGGATAGCAGCAGTACATTGGACAGGGTCAGCAGCAATACATTGGAGAGGGTCAGCAGCAACACATTGGACAGGGTCAGCAGCAATACATTGGAGAGGGTCAACAGCAACACATTGGAGAGGGTCAGCAGCAATACATTGGAGAGGGTCAACAGCAATACATTGGTACACGAATACAAATACATACACAAAGATGTTTTAGAACCAAAGCCACTTCCAAAACACGAAGGTCAGTGCAGATCTCTAATAAAATTGCATTATATATATAGTACGCTTTAAGATCCTGATTTATGTATAGAATATAAAAAAATAAGGTGTTTTATTTTACAAAAAACACATTTATATTTTATAATTATTTTTTTTTTTAAAGCATTCTGATGTGACTTTATATTCAGGATGAGCGGGCTCGGATTATTGCAGTGCTCGGATCGCCCTCGGATCCGCACTGTTCGGGTATTTCCGGCGGGGAGAAACAGTGAAAACGAGGCTCTGACTCCAAATCCCGCCGTCGGATCTTGCGATACTTGGATTCTATAAATTCCCCGCTTGCCGCCGCCATCTTCAGTCGGGCATTGATCAGGGTAGCGTGAGGTTGGGTTTTTAGTGGTGCTGTGTCCTTCTCCTCTGTCCTGCTGAGTCCAGTGGTGCTTTGTCCTGTGCTCTGTCCTGCTGAGTCCAGTGGTGCTTTGTCCTGTGCTCTGTCCTGCTGAGTCCAGTGGTGCTTTGTCCAGTGCTCTGTCCTGCTGATTCCAGTGGTGCTGTGTCCTGTGCTCAGTCCTGCTGAGTCCAGTGGTGCTGTGTCCTGTGCTCTGTCCTGCTAAGTCCATTGTTATAAAAAAATTCTAAAAAAATTATACAAAAATAATAAAAAAAAATTATAAAAAATTTGTAAAAAAAGTATAAAAAAATTTCTACTGCAATATCTAACTATGTTCACTGTTCCTGCAGTCCAGAAATATTAGTACTGCGATATTTAACTACGTTCACTGTTCCTGCAGTCCAGAAATATTTCTACTGCAATATTAAACTAAGTTCACTGTTCCTGCAGTCCAGAAATATTATTACTTCGATATTAAACTACGTTCACTGTTCCTGCAGTCCAGAAATATTATTACTTCGATATTAAACTACGTTCACTGTTCCTGCAGTCCAGAAATATTATTACTTCGATATTAAACTACGTTCACTGTTCCTGCAGTCCAGAAATATTATTACTGCAATATTAAACTACGTTCACAGTTCCTGCAGTCCAGAAATATTATTACTTCGATATTAGACTACGTTCACTGTTCCTGCAGTCCAGAAATATTATTGATTATTAATAATCACCTCAAACAAGAGGTTGTGATGCTCTGGAACTCCCCCCTCTATATGCTGCAGAGGATGGAGGAGCAGCAAAAGGCCATTCAAGCCTACACAGCCACCTACGACATAGGCATAGGAGTGGGGATGCGCCTGAGTCAAGCGCAGTGGAGACTGATTTCCGTGTTGTGCAAGGTTCTCCAGCCGTTTGAATTTGCCACACGAGAAGTCAATTCTGACACTGCCAGCTTGAGTCAGGTGATTCCCCTGATCAGGCTGTTGCAGAAGCAGCTGGAAAAAGTGAGGGAGGAGCTGTTAAAGCATTGCGATTCCACAAAGCATGTAGCTCTTGTGGATGAAGCCCTTCGTATGCTTTGCCAGGATCCGAGGCTGGTCACTCTTTTAAAGTCAGAGGAATACATTCTGGCCACCGTGCTCGATCCTCGGTTTAAAGCGTATGTTGTGTCTCTGTTTCCGGCGGACACAAGTCTACAGCGGTGCAAAGACCTGCTGGTCAGGAGATTGTCCTCTGAAGAGGACCGTGACATGCCAACAGCTCCTCCTTCATTTTCTTCCACACCTGCGGCTGTGAGGAAACAGCTGAGATTTCATAAACGACCCGCTGGCGGGGATGCTGAGAACATCTGGTCCGGACTGAAGGACCTGCCAACCATTGCAGACATGTCTACTGTCGCTGCATTGGATGCTGTCACCATTGAAAAAATGGTGGAGGATTACTTTGCTGACACCATCCAAGTAGACATGTCAGACAGTCCTTATTCTTACTGGCAGGAAAAAAAGGCAGTTTGGAAGCCCCTGTACAAACTGGCTCTATTTTACCTGAGTTGTCTCCCCTCCAGTGTGTACTCCTGAAAGAGTTTTTAGTGCAGCGGGGAATCTGGTCAGTGAGCGGCAAAGGAGGTTGCTTCCGCAAAACATTGAGAAGATGATGTTCATAAAAATGAATTATCAATTCTTCAATTAAGACCAGCACTGGCCTCCAGAGACTACAGAGGGACCTGTGATTGTGGAGTCCAGCGGGGACGAATTGATAATGTGTGAGGATGAGGAAGTACACACTGAAG
Source organism: Mixophyes fleayi (assembly GCF_038048845.1). Classification (NCBI taxonomy): domain Eukaryota; kingdom Metazoa; phylum Chordata; class Amphibia; order Anura; family Limnodynastidae; genus Mixophyes; species Mixophyes fleayi. The sequence goes on along the minus strand of NC_134402.1, from coordinate 435,625,748 downwards.
GGGGCGAGGAATCAGAGGATGAGGATAAGGACGACATCTTGCCTCAGTAGAGCCAGTTTAGTTTGTACAGGGAGAGATGAATAGTTTTTTTTGTGTGGGGGCCCAAACAAACCAATAATTTCAGCCCCAGTTGTTTGGTAGGCCCTGTTGCTGAAATGATTGGTTTGTTAAAGTGTGCATGTCCTATTTCAACAACATAAGGGTGGGTGGGAGGGCCCAAGGACAATTCCATCTTGCACCTCTTTTTTTCGCCATTATGTGCTCTTTGGGGCCTAGTTTTTCAAACTGCCTTCCTGTCTGCCACTGCAGTGCCACTCCTAGATGGGCCACGTGTTTGTGCCGCCCACTTGTGTCGCTTAGCTTAGACATGCAGTTACCGCAGTGCAATTTTTTGTACTAATAACAAAATTGTGAGGTGTTCAGAATAGACTGGAAATTAGTGGAAATGATTGTTATTGAATGTTATTGAGGTTAATAATAGCGTAGGAGTGAAAAAAAACCAAAAAACTGGATTTTAGCACTTTTTATGCTTTTATAAAAAAAAATCAGAACTCAAAACCCAAAAAATCAGAACCAAAACCTTTAGTGGGGTGTTTTGGCAAAACCAATCAGAACCCAAAACCTCAAGCTAATCAGAACCCAAAACCCAAAACACGAAAAGTGGCCGGTGCACACCCCTACTTTATATCACACACATGCTTGTGCATATCCTGCACTCTGTTGTGTCTGTTAACATACAGCACATAATGTTTAGGTAGCGCGCACTTACAGCCAGATTCAAGTCTAAACACATCTTGAGTTCCATTCATATTTGAATACGGGGAATTACGCTCAAGCTCGGCACTCTTTTTTCAACCGCAACTTTGTTTAATACATTTTAAGCTCTGTCAAAGTATGGGAACTATGATGTTGATATATGTTATGATCAGATTTTTTATGTAAATCAATGCTAAGTTAAGGTTTAGTAGTTCTTTTAAAAAGCTCTAACAAAGACATTAAGAGACGTTCTGGTTCTGTGTCTACCCCCTTGTGTCTTTGGGTAAGGAAATTTCTTTCCCAGTCACTAAATGTAGTTCAGCTCACCTACAGTGGTTATAAGTCAAACAAGCACTCTCATACTGGGGATAACATACATGGGAGCTATGTACAAAAAGAAAGAAAGTGGGGTATAGGTGAGCCAAGGGAAAAATTATTAGGGGAGGAAGATAAAAGGAGGAGAGGGTCAGTTAAGAGGAAAGGGGAGTGGGAGTAATTTGAGCCTGAAACATTCTATGGATGGTGCTGCATGAACTTTTATTCTCAGTATAAAAAAAATAATGATGAAGATAAATAAGAAGGCTAAAAAATAGGTAAAAAAATGTATATATTTTGTTTCTCTGACTGGATGGTGTGAATTTGGAACTCAAATACATTTTGTGTAAACTTTAGTGTTCTTGGGCCTGATTCATTAAGGATCTTAACTTGAGAAACTTCTTATTTCAGTCTCCTGGATAAAACCATGTTACAATTCAAGGGGTGCAAATTAGTATTCTGTTTTGCACATAAGTTAAATACTGACTGTTTTTTCATATAGCACACAAATATCAATTTTAAATTTCAGTGTATAAATAAGCTATCAAGTATTTGTGTGCTACATGAAAAAACAGTCAGTATTTAACTTATGTGCAAAACAGAATACTAATTTGCACCCCTTGCATTGTAACATGGTTTTATCCAGGAGACTGAAATAAGAAGTTTTTCAAGTTAAGATCTTTAATCAATCAGGCCCCTTGTCTTGTTGCATCTTACAGGATTAACACAGTGCCGAAACTTTCACCCTTATACTAATATATCATTTGCTTTAATGAACTGTAATATGGAGGGATCTCATAAACGACATCAGGCATATCCAATTAGTGTGTGTAGATCAGATGTCCTAAATTGCTCAGGGCTGCCTTGTCCATCTAATCTTTACCAAATTTTATATTGACCTTTTGTGCATTTTCAAAATCCATACGATGCTGCAACATTTTTCATCTGTTGTAATATAACCAGCATGGAAAACTGATTGGGTCCTGTTGAATGGATCTTATGTACAGTACAACATATGATTTTCAAAAGGTAATAAAGGTTAGTTGCACTCTACTAGAGAATATCACCAGGTGGACGTGGTTTCATCTGTTGCCATGTAAAAGTCCGTACTCTGAATTATGGGTTTGGAAAAATGGTGTTTGGATGAACTAAAAGGAAGTTGAATGGGCAACACTCTGGTGTTGTTTCAGTTATTTTCTCCTTTGTCAGGGTGAAATGAGAAATTAAGCAAAAGTATTTTGGGAAAGTTGCTTAAATGGATGGCTTTATCTCATTGCTTACATTTAGCCAATTTGCCATTTCTACTGCAGATAAAAATGCAAAAGTCTTAGTTGCACACATTTGCAAATGTATGTTATTGTCTTTAACATACATTTGCAAATGTGTGCAACTAAGACTTTTGCATCTTTATCTACAGTAGAAATGGCAGGTCTTTTGCTGGCTATAGCAGTGTGCTGAGGGAATTTTTTGTGTGTTTGTTCCTTTTAGGATAACCCCACCCTTTCAAGCACCTGCTATGAGTCTATAAATTGATTAAGCAACTTCCACTTTGGTATTTAGCCCATTTGCACTGACATTGTATGCACATAGACACAACCCACACTCTGATGGTCACAAGATAATGCACATTTACATAGATATATCTGAAAGCAAGACTGCAAATAAAGATACACACCTTGCACAGAACTTAGCTGTCATGAATGGCCCTCGGTGTGACTTACCTGTGCTTTTAGTGCACTCCTGGGTATTGCAGTTTTTAGATTCTTGAGGTTTTGGCTCCTTTTCACAATGGCTATGGTTTACAGTTGTGTTATTATCTGTGTCAACGCACTGAACAGTCCTTTGCTGAATCCCGTCTCCACAGGACGTTGAACACTGAAACGAACATTACATACTGTAAGGTTTCATTTCCAATGCTAGTTAAGTTATTTTCTTCTTTACATAATTCAGTAGTGAAAGGATGGAGAAATAGACAACAGAGCTGTACGTGTTTATTCCCACATAATTGAACATTTTAGAATTTCTCAGTTAAAATCAATGCACATTCAACAGGCGTCATAACATGAGTAAAAACTAAAATTTCAACCTGAACTGGGTAAATGTAAAAACATAAATAAATGTCAGTAGAGAACCCATAGAACTTGGCCACAATATTTCCATAGTCAATCAAACATTATATTTATCATCATCGCGGTCAACAATATTTATAAGGTGCTGAAAATGCTGCCGCACCAGGCAGTCAGCATATAAAGTATATGGATACAAGTGAACATAATAACAAATGAATAAATGACAAACAATGGGAGTACCATTCGTACAAGTACCAATAAATAAGTACAATTTCAATGGAAAATCATAACAATCACAGAGATAAAAAATGAACCTAAAGACATAACAGGCACATCCGAGGTAGAGAAAGAATGTGCAGACATGTAAGTGCTTAAAATGAATGGTAATCATCGCTATTTAAAATATGTAAATTGATATTTTCCCTGCATGTGAGGTTTCCCGGCTGATCCACCGTGGCAGTTTAATCTTTATTCACAACATTGAGACTAGCTACTCATTCCTAGGGGTAAATGTATGGAGTACAGATTTTTGCAAGTTGCTGAAAATCGGCGAGTTTGCAGTGAAAATTTAAAGCGGCAATGCCTTTAAAGCCATCGTCGCTTTAAATTTTCACTGCAAACTCGACGATTTTCAGCGACATGCAGAAATCGGCACTTACCCATTATACACTTCCATCTTTAAATATTCAATACAATACACAACAAACCCACAAAGGTTGATTTATCTTATTGTTGTGTTTTAAATATGTATATCTATTCTCTGTATAGTGCTACATAATATGATTGGTGCTATATACATTAACAATAACAATAGAAATATGGTTTATTGGGTTTTCAATGCAACTTGACAACAAAGTCATATTTCGAATTTGCCAAATTGTACCATGTGATACATATAAATACCGTCATCAATATTATTAGTTCCTCCTTTGAGTAAATATGAGGAACAATGTGTTTCAGCTTTAAAAATAAGTCCCTGTATACTTCTCTTTATAGCATTCTGTCTCCATCTTAATCATAAACATATGATTCCAAAGATCTGATCAATGTCTTCCCCGTGAGGGCTGCTATATATATATATATATATATATATATATATATACATATAAGTTAACCCGTGCATGATACTCATGCATTCTAGTCAAATCAACCTACTTAAGGTCTTAAAAAGGTTCTTGTCATGCATTTGGACCTAGCCCAGGACTCCTCAGGGGAAGAGCGTTAGTTCCTGACGCAAGCGGCCTTTTTAATGTGTGTTCATGAGGTAAAATTACCTCACGAAAATGAGTTTGACCCCCAACTCGTAAATTTAGCCTTTACTACCCCTCCCACAGGGGGAAGGGGGGATGATGGAAGTTAACTGACTTGACTATTCTAATTTTTTTGTCAAATAATGTCAGTATACCAAATTTTAGGTCAATTGGATGAGCCCTTTCTGAGAAAATAGTTTCCCCCCCCCCCACACACACACACACACACACTAACGCACGCCTCTACACATGTGTGTTCATGAGGTAAAATTACCTCACGAAAATGAGTTTGAGCCCTACCAATTTCAGCCCTTTTTGAATTTTTTTTCCCACACACACTAAGAATTTAGTAGGTCAGTGTATAACTCTGCCCAGCAGGTGGCGCTGCAACTTGGTTTGTTTTTCCACACACACACACAGACGCCACTAAGCATTTATATATTAGAGATATATATATATATATATATATATATATATATATATATATATATATATATATATGTAGACAACAAGATATAAACACTGGCGCTCAATGCAGTATTGTATAAATGAAGTGATAAAGTTAAACCCACATATACACCTCTTCCATGTGAGGAGGCAGCCTTCCTTCAAAACTCTGGCTGGTAAGGCCGAAAATAGATGTGGTAGGTGCAACAGAAGGAGGGCGCAATAGTGATGTCAACAGATTATACTGAACAAGGTGGGTACAGAATAGGTTGGCATAAGGATGTGATACAAATCTCTGGGTTGGTATCCAACAATAATGTAGTTGAACCAGTTCACAAATCCAAACGCTAGACAGAATGTTCAAGCATGACAGTCACTGATGTAAAGATAGTCAATTTCTAATGCCATAGTATGAGGTGTGCTAGCTAACCATATGGAGCTCGTTGAACAGAAGTAATACTGTTTGCGATTCAACAGATAGACAGGAATAAGTGGAATTGCGTGTAATGATACAGTTCACCAGATAACAAATCAAATAGGTGGGAGCGTACCAGAAAGTAAAATAAAACCAGCTTATCTGTATCAGGGTCTCCGACAGGAAATCTCAGCTCCGTCTGGTGTGTCAGGAACAGGCAAAACAGCAACTGCAGTATACAGTAGTTCTTAGCCTCAGGCAGCCGTCCCCATACAGTCACCGCTCACAGTTTCGACTAACAATAATCAGTGTCTCTTTCCATTAGGATGTCACTTTGCAAAGTGCATGCAATTAAACGGGTTGCACTGATGTCTCCGCCGACTGATCGATAGCGGAACCCGGTCTTCCGGTCTGCCTTACCTCAGCTCAGAAGGTCAGTAATTTTCTGACCTTCTGAGCTGAGGTAAGGCAGACCGGAAGACCGGGTTCCGCTATCGATCAGTCGGCGGAGACATCAGTGCAACCCGTTTAATTGCATGCACTTTGCAAAGTGACATCCTAATGGAAAGAGACACTGATTATTGTTAGTCGAAACTGTGAGCGGTGACTGTATGGGGACGGCTGCCTGAGGCTAAGAACTACTGTATACTGCAGTTGCTGTTTTGCCTGTTCCTGACACACCAGACGGAGCTGAGATTTCCTGTCGGAGACCCTGATACAGATAAGCTGGTTTTATTTTACTTTCTGGTACGCTCCCACCTATTTGATTTGTTATCTGGTGAACTGTATCATTACACGCAATTCCACTTATTCCTGTCTATCTGTTGAATCGCAAACAGTATTACTTCTGTTCAACGAGCTCCATATGGTTAGCTAGCACACCTCATACTATGGCATTAGAAATTGACTATCTTTACATCAGTGACTGTCATGCTTGAACATTCTGTCTAGCGTTTGGATTTGTGAACTGGTTCAACTACATTATTGTTGGATACCAACCCAGAGATTTGTATCACATCCTTATGCCAACCTATTCTGTACCCACCTTGTTCAGTATAATCTGTTGACATCACTATTGCGCCCTCCTTCTGTTGCACCTACCACATATATATATATATATATATCTATATATATCCACTGCCTCATAATAGACTGTTGTGCTGCTAATAATATTATATGAACAAGGCAGGGAAGTAGCACCATCTGATTAATGTTGTTCTATTTCACCATAAAACACATTGGATCTGCACATAGATTAATCCTCAGAATGTTAATTTGTCTAATAACAATCACATCTATCTATTAATATTATTATTATTATTATTATTATTACATACAGACAGATAGAGTGGTAAGAGGACCCTGATCACAAGTTTACAATCCATAGGCAATAGGGGTTTGATACATGAGGTTAATTGCTTCATATTGCATATTGGTCCAGCCAGATTGAAAAGGTTAAAAGTGGTTAATTGGCTATATGATCCAATCACACAGCAATGTTGGTCAAGGAGTCAGGGGCCAGAAGGTTGATTGAGTATAGAAAGAACACACATTCAGATTTATGTGAACTGTGTAGAGGATGGTAATTAAGTACCCTAGGGAGGATAAGAGAAATGTAATAAGCTTGCCTGAGGAGGTGGTTTTCAGAGAACGCTTGAAGACTATTTGAAAGTCATGTTGTGCAAGGTTGGGAATTCCACAAAGTGGGTGCAGCCTGAAAAATGTCCTGTAGCCAGGAATGGGAGCAGGTGGATGAGAGATGCAGATTTTGTGAAGAATGGAGGTATCAAGTTGGGAGATAATTTGAGACAAGTTAAGTGATGTAAGTCAGACCTAGGCAGCAAGCTTATGGGGTAGGATTTATTGACATGTTGTCAACAGAAATGTCAGGTAGGCATCTTCTGTTGGCTGGTAGGAATATTACTAGCAGTTTTTGAAAGATTGAGGTTGAGTTGGCGAGAGGACATTCAAGATGAAATGGCAGAAAGACAGGCCGTAATGGGGGCTAACAAAAATGGTGAGAGTTCCGAAGATGGTAGATATATTTAGGTATGAGCCACATACATGATGCTGAAATCCAAAGGAGCTTAATCATTTTTCAAGAGAAGTGGTGTAGATAGAGAAAAGTATGAGGACCTAGGACGGAGCCTTGTGGTACTTTAACTAATAAAGGAAGTGGAGAGGGAGTGGATCCAGAGAAACTAACACTGAAAAAGTGATTAGATAGGTAGGATAAGAACCAGAATAGGACAGTGTCCTGAAGACCTTGCGATTGAAGCTTTTGTATGGGAAGAAAGTGGTCAACAGTCAAATCAGCAGCGAGATCCAGGAGAGTGAGTAATGACCTTTAGAGTTAACAGTGACCAAATCATTGACTACTTATTCAGTCTCTGTGGAGTGTTGGGAACAAATGTCTATCTGAAGAAGGTCCAATGTGTGAAGAAAGAAAGCGTGTGAGGCGAGTGCAGGCAATTTTCTCAAGATGCTTGAAAAAATTTGTAGATAACACTTACTCAAAATAGAAAACGTATTGCCCCAACATGCCTGCTTAAAACTTTGTGCAGGCATCAAGCAATCTAATGGTTTAGCGCACACAACTCCTCCCGCTTAGCTGAAGGTACAGAAGAGTTGATTTGGCTGAAGTGCTAGGAAAGTACACAAACCATAGGGTACCCCAACACTCACTGTCAGCCAGCAAGAAAGACCTAATGCAACAGCCTCTGTGAAATGGAGGAATAGTACGTTAAGGTAAAATGTGGTATGACATAAGTTAATATTAATTCATTAGGTGTGTAAAAAACTAGTAATATTTGGTAGGAGTTCTCATTTGATGTTTTAATTTGTTGTTGTATCAGATGTTCCAGATAGGTGCAGACAAACCCATTTTCTGGTTTGTGCATTGCTATGTCGCCTAGCATTATATACAGATTAAGAGTTTTTAGATGAACTGCAGAAGAGACCCTTTGTAGCAGGGGCAGGCTGGGCTGGGAAAAAGGGGGGCATCTGCCCCCTGGGCCGGTTCCATAGTGAGTTACTTGGGCTGGGTCACTGGGCTACATGATTTTTTTTTTCCTTTAAAATGTTCCTAAAAGGATGCTTAGCTAAAATTTGGCAGCCAGCCCGTGCATTGCAGTGGTCTGGTGTCATGAATCAAATCACAAGAACATTAAAATATAAAATAATATGTCATTGCCCTAAAACAGTGAAACTACACATGTTCAGTGTGTGTTCATTTGTGTCTTGCATTGTGCATTTTTAATGACCTAACACTTATGTTGTACTGGTGACATAAGGGTCAATTAAAACTCTCTCTGTGCTCTCTTTTCTAGAAACCTGAAGTAAAACTCTAGGAACTAAGCATATGTTTCTTTTTTTATCATCCTTGATTTAACAATGATTTGTAAAGTGATTACAAATGACAAGATGCAATCTCTCTTGCTCTCTTGAAGTATACAAGTGATCTTTCACGTTAATGTATAATTAGAATTACATAAATCAGAATTTGTTGCCAGGGTGAATGCTGAACAGTCCACTGAATAAGTGCTACACACCCACTATATGGACAAAAGTATTTGGCCACACCTGTTACTTATTGAATTAAGATGATTTAATCAGACCCGTTGCCAGAGGTGTATACAATCAAGCACCTAGCTATGCAGTCTCTATTTGTAAACATTGTCATACAAAATGGATCATCCTGAAGAGTTCAGTGACTTCAAGCGTGGTACTGTGATAGGATGCCACCTTTGCAATAAAAGGGTTCTTGAAATTTCATCCCTGCCTGACATTCCACGGTCTGCTGTAAGTGATATTATTAGAAAGTGGAAGCATTTAGGAACAACAGCAAATCCGCCAGGAAGAGGAAGCCCACGTAAAAGCACAGAGCGGGGTCAACGACTGCTAAGGCACATGGTGCGTAAAAGTCGCCAACGTTCTGCTGATTCCATAACTGAAGAGTTCCGAATTTTCACTGGCATTAATGTAAGCACACAAATTGTGTGGCGGGGGTTTAATAAAATTGGTTTCCATGGCTAAGCAGCTGCATGCAAGCCTCACATCACCAAAACCGATGCCAAGCGTTGGATGGAGTGGTGTAAAGCACACAGACACTGGACTGTGCAGCAGGGGAAACGAGTCCTGTGGTGTGATGAAATAAGCTTCTCTGTTTGGCAGTCAGGTAGGTGAGTCTGGGTTTGGCGGATGCTGGGAGAACATTACCTGCCTGACTGCATTATGTGAACTGTGAAGTTTGGTGGAGCACAGATAATGGTATGGGGCTCTCTTAAGGGTTTGGACTAGGCCCCTTATTTCCAGTGAAGGTCAATGTTAATGCTTCAGCATACCAAGTCATTTTGGACATTTCTATGCTTCCCAAAGTTTGGGGAAGGCCCTTCTCTATTCCAACATGACTGTGCCCCAATGCACAAAGCAAGAACTACAAATACATGGTTTGATGAGTTTGGTGTGGAAGAACTGGACTGACCCGCACAGAGCCCTGACCTCAACCCCATTGAACACCTTTGGGTTGAACTGGAACGGAGGTTGTGAGCCAGGCCTTCTCATCCAACATCAGTGCCTGACCTCATAAATGCTCTACAGAATAATGGACACAAATCCTCACAGAAACACTCCAACATCTAGTGGAAAGCCTTCCAAGAAGAGTGGAAGCTGTCATCACTGCAAAAGGGGGACCAACTCCATATTAAAGTATACAATGTCATTACAGTCCCTGTTGGTGTAATGGTCAAGCGTCCGAATACTTTTGTGAATATAGTTTATATATAACCTCATCAGTGCAGAGCAGGTTGATTTGGTCAGTAGTGTGAAAAGCTGTAAAATTGACCTTGCTAGAATAATGAGTAGCAACAAAGAGTCTTTCAGGCAATACTCCTTAGTAAAAGTAGAGTTTCCAAAAGGAGAATAGACTACTGGAAAATGTCATTTACATGGCAAAGTAAATATAAACAGAAAGACTTAGTGGCCATTTAAACGTACAGTGAAATTTTTGGATATCCCATGCCATCAGGATTCAATTTATAATATAAACGTTACCCAGTCACTCCTTAATTGATTATCTACAAACCATGAATTTCAAGAGTGTACCAGTTGGTAACCTCCATAATCTTCCTTCCCTGACGGGTCACAACAATGTGCCACTAAATATATATATATAGGGATAGTACTTTTTTTATTACAGCAAATTATTTTATACCATTAATAACAAGATGATTTGTGCAAATAATTGTTATTTATTACTTTATCTAATGTCTTATGATGTAAAAAAAGAATGTTGAAAATATGTGTGCTGTAGAATTCAGCCAACCAGTATGAAGATTGGAAAACATGCTAGTCCATCCCCACTTGCTTTTCTTATTGGCTTTGACGACAATTAAGTTTTCAACATGTTGACACAATGATGATGTTACACTCTTGAGACCCGTAGTGCCATACAAAATCTGATTTTAGAAACCCAGTAGAGAACTGAACAAGAATTATTCACAAATAAGCTGGGAATATTGTCTTTAATTTAGTTGAGCACTATTTGGTTAAAGGCAGTGAGACATTGGTATAAAATTAGAATAGAATATATGTGACTTCTTTGTCTTAAGATTTATATCTGGGGAATGTTTGGTTTTAGGAGGGAATGCTCAGTCATACTTTTATTTAGCAATAAACAGGCATAGGAGATCTGCATTTTTCCCATATACTGTACATTAATTATGCATATACTTTAGAAATCAGTTATTGGGGTTTTGTCTGATACATTTGATTGAGATGTGTGGAGCGCTCATCTGACACAATAAAGTGAAAAGCGAGAAAATGCTCCTATGATGTTCTCGACATTGAAGTAGACACTTTTGTAATACAATAGTATATTCTTTTTATCTTTTCAGAGTCTGTTTAGCAAAGTTAAACAAATGTTGCTGTGAAGGAGCTAACGAAAATCTTAAGTGCATTGGATCTCTTATGACCATGAAGAAACCAGGATACTATTAAAACTTATTGGCTCTGTAATAAAATATTAAAGAGCACAACTTTTACAAGTGACTCTATACTCTATAGCTGGACATTTTTCCACATCTGCACCATACCCATTTACTAGTGCCCTATACATAGGCGACCATGCTCCTTTGTGCAAACATTTTGACTATCTGTAACTGGAAGTGTCCCAGGTTGATTTATAAGACCTTCATACATGATAAAACTATAGGCTGTTTTTAGTAACCCCAAATCTCTTTCAAATTGCATGAAAGACATCTATATCAGACAGGGGTGGAACAACGAATCATCAGGCCCCATAGAAAATTTGGCCTGGTGATGTTGCTGTAGTCTCCCAGGCAAGGGAGGGCTGGCAAATTTTAGCACGGAGGGGGGGGAGGAATGGGGCTGGGTCAAGACTTGACCCAACAGCCTATTAGGAACATTTTACAGGAAAAAAATGCAGGTGACTCAGTGATCCAGCCCAAGGTAGCCCACTATGGAGTTGGCCTGGGGGGGCAGATGCCCATCTGCCTCACAGGCCAGCCTGACCCTGCTCCCATGCTTTGCTCTGAAAAACAATGCTGGGTAGGTGTGGGGACCTCAGAGGGAGGACCTAGCATCGCCGAGCCTTGTAGCACCATTGGTATTAGACGTAAATGAAACTCTACAACTACACTTTAGTTGTCCATAAATGGGGTCTTACTGCCACATGATAGCCAGGATAGAATTGGCCCACATATGTGAAGCTCAGGTCACACTGCTGGACCACTTGACCCCACACAAAGTTTGATAGTGGTCATCTATTTAGATTGATGATCTTGGAGAAACACAAGTGATATTGGACCATATTACCAGGGTGTGTAAGGCCAGTTTTAGGCTTTTATTCATCATTTTAATATTGTAACTTAATTTCCCATTGGAAATTTACATTTCAGAGAGTAATATTGTACCTCTGTCCAGTTGCTTGGTTTCCAGCTGACGCATGGCTCGTGACTGCAGTTTAAGATAGCGACTGGAATTTTCTTCAGATCACATCGATTTTCCTTGGGGCAAAATACGTCTCTTTGGCGAATACCATTCCCACATGTCTTTGAACACTGGACAAATATAAAATAATTAGTATTAAGTATAATTATGGAAACACAATACAATGATTTCATGTAACCTACTAATCTAAGACCTTATATCTATACATTATGAAAGTAGTCAAATGCCTAAAAAAGCAAATGAAGGCAAACGGTCAAAGCTGCAATAATAATTGACAGTATAACAACATGCATTTAAATGTTCACATCACAATTATCTTTTTTCCTTGTACTACTATGTTCATCCCATAGTATTCTCTATACATTAATGCCTATTTCAATTTGGCAATCTTTATCGTATGGAAAAGAGAACACTTAAACAGCGAGACAAATAGAATGTTGACTCTTGTAAGATTCTAAAGAAAATATCCAGAATACCTGTGTTTTATTAAACGTTCATGTTCCATTACCCACTACACTGTCTGAAATATTTCAGCATTTCTTAAATAAATGATTGTACATATGGCTGCAAATGTAACATTGTTTTTCTTTATCTAATACACATGTATTGATAATTTAACTTACTTTATGGTATTATTATCATTTATTTATATAGTGCCAATCATATAACACAGTGCAGTACAGTGGATATGTATTCAGTCACATGTCATTCAAAGTCCCTGCCCCATTACAGCTTACAATTTAAATTCCCTATAACACACACACACACACACACACACACACACACACACACTGGGGTCAATTTTGTCAATTAGCCTTCCCTGGGTATTTTTGGACTGTAGGAGAAAACCAGAGCACCAAGAGGAAACGCAGACAAATTCCTGGTAGGAATCAAAATCATGACCCCAATGGCAGGGTCACCTTAACTACATTATGGGCCCTCAGGCAATGCAGTGCACCAGGGCCCCTAAATATATATATATATATATATATATATATATATATATATATATATAAAGTCACATTTTTTTACATATACATATAGGGGCCCCCTTAACTTACCTTAAGTTCGATACCCTTCTCTTCTTTTTTTCAACACTGGGGGCTAGATTTACTAAGCTGCGGGTTTGAAAAAGTGGGGATGTTGCCTATAGCAACCAATCAGATTCTAGCTGTCATTTTGTAGAATGTACTAAATAAATGAAAGCTAGAATCTGATTGGTTGCTATAGGCAACATCCCCACTTTTTCAAACCCGCAGCTTAGTAAATCTAGCCCTGAGTCTCTCTGTTCTGCGCCCCTCCATGCTGTGCTTGCAGCAGGGCCGGATTAACCCGAGGTCTAACTGGGCTACAGCCCAGGGGCCTCGGGCATCCAGGGGGCCCTTGACAGAGTTCAGCAGAGGTATTGATCGGGACGGGGGCGGGGGCGCCCCGAACCCGATCAATGCTGAGCTCTGTCACTGCAGTCCCCCTTCTCCGGCGCTCAGTAATCTCCTTACTGAGGAGATCTCGCGAGAGTGTCACGAGATCTCCTCAGTAAGGAGCTTACAGCCCACCGCGGAAGGAGGACTGCAGTGACAGGAGAGGAGAAGGTAAGCGCTTGGAGGGGAGGGAGGAGGGGGGGGGGCGGTCAGCTAACAGGGGGGCCAGGCTGCTAATGGGGGGGGCCTCACGGGGGAATGGGGGCCCCATTAGCCCAGGGGCCTCCATTCCGTTAATCCGGCCCTGGCTTGCAGTGAATGTTGGGTGTGACATCACGCCCAACATTCACTGCGAGCACAGCACGGAAGAGGGGACCAGGGATGGAGCCGGATCGCCAACTGACGTGACCGCAAGGTAAGTATGTTCTTTTCTTTTTTTTTTCCAGGGTTTTTTTTTTTCCAGCGCTGCCTCGGACAGCCCCCCCTTGCCCGCAGGGCCCCGGGGACCTGCCTATTGTGCCTAATGGAAGTGATGGCCCTGTCCAATGGTGTTAGTCAGCCTTTGTAACCACTGTGCCACTGTGCTGCCCCAACGGTACTTTATGTGTATGTGTATATATATATATATATATATATATATATATATTAAGATCTGAGGGGTGAAGTAAGCATGAAGGAAATTAAAAGCTGAGGCTGTGTCACTCCACTGTAATTATTCCACCTGGGGGAGGTGGACGCCCATCTGATGTCACAGGAGAGGGCTGGGTATAGATTAAAAGTGTGGAGAGTGAATTATTCTCTGATGATCAGGAAGTTACCCGCCTACCCTTCCTGGTTGGATAAACTTCAATGCCTGTTATGGATTGTCGGGCTGTCTGGCGTTTGCTAGTAGAGGTTCTAGATGGTATGTTGCCGAAAAACGCAGTGCAGTCGATGGCCATTTGTTTTGGCGAACATTACGGTAGTGGGCACTCTGAACTACACCATGTTTCACTGTTGCCTGCAGAAACTCATTTTTGTACTGCTCTCTAGCCCTTCGACGAGCAAACTGTCTTCAATTACAGCCAATTATTTAAAATTTTGACTCCTCAGTCCAGAGCACCTACTGCCAATTTTCTGCACCCCAGTTCCTAAGCCTTCGAGAGACAGAAGAATTTGAGCAAGTCTACTTCCACAGAATATCTGTGGCTAGTTCTCCAAGATGTTTGGAACAACCTTCTGGCCGTGTTTCTTCAAAAACTGTGTGCAAGTGTACCTAGAAAAATTGATGCTGTTTTGAAGGCAAAGGGTGGTAACATCAAATATTGATTTGATTTAGATTTCTCTTCTGTTCATTCACTTTGCATTTTGTTAATTGATAAAAATAAACTATCAACACTTAAGATAACAAGTAAGATGCACTGGATTTCAGCTAAATCACCCCTCTTCAATGTCCAGGAACAAGTGACCTAAACAAAAAACTGCATTATCCATTTAAATTAAAAAAATAAGGTCACAATAATAATTCAGCTTTCAATGGGTTGTGAACACATAGTAAAAATATTTTTCAGGGCTCAGTTTATGTTTGGCTGTACACAGTATAGTCATTTCATATCAAATGTAACTTATATGTTATTTTTTTTAAATACAAGTTTTTAATTACAAGTACAAATTTAAGAAGTCGAAAATATATTGATTCTGCAATGTTTCATTATACTCCTTTCTAGCTAATTAATTGTATCTTCCTAAATAGCTCAGTTGCTGCCATATTTTCGGAGACCATCGCCTTTTCTAACACAAAGTATAAAATACATAGAGGTAAGTACAAATGCATTATTCACAAACAAAACCAGTAAATGTGCACCATTCTGCTCCTTTTGTAAATAATCCTAATATGATTATAATTAAATTAAGTAATTTTGTTGCATAATGCCCCTCCACAGATCGATGAATGCAAAGTTAAAAGGTTTGCAGGGAACTAGAGAATGGAGACTATATATGTACATAGAGAGCCTGAGTCATTAAGGAGAGCAAAGCATAAAAAGGAACAACTTTGCACCTGGACAAAACCATGCTGCATTGGAGGGGGAGGTGCATTTAAAATGTGGGGACAGATTTATAGTTGGGGTAGGGCATGTCCTAGATTAACTTTAAATTTCAGTGTAAAAATAAAGCTATCAAGTATTTGTGTACTACATGAAAAAACAGCCAGTATTTAACTTATGTGCAAAATAATAAACTAATTTGCACCCCTTGCATTGTACCATGGTTTGTCCCGGAGAACATTTACTCCTTTTTTTGCCTTACTTTCCTTAATGACTCAGGCCTAGAGAATGCATGTACTATATATTCATTCCCCACTGTGCATAACATAAACTCTAAGTGGACCATTATGTTTGATTCCTCTTAATAAATTGTTTAAATATGTGTGACATTTTGCTCATTCATTTTATTATTT
Source organism: Mixophyes fleayi (assembly GCF_038048845.1). Classification (NCBI taxonomy): domain Eukaryota; kingdom Metazoa; phylum Chordata; class Amphibia; order Anura; family Limnodynastidae; genus Mixophyes; species Mixophyes fleayi. The sequence continues at coordinate 435,609,669 of NC_134402.1, read as the reverse complement.
TTTAAGTTGCACTATACCAATATTTTTTTACTTTATCTTCTTTTTTTTCCTCTTTTAAACTCATATTTTCTCTGTTTAATTACAGCTTCATTTCACAGCAAGAAATGTTAAGTATCTTTAGTAGAATGGATAAAAAGCTAATATGGATGTTGCTCTTTGTGTATCCTGACATTTCATCATTTTCTCAGCATGGTGTATATATTAACCTTCCGTTTTAGTGAAATCCTGATATTAATAATTAACACAGACATATGAAATAGAGATTATCGAGATGTAATCTTTAGAGATGAATCACACAGAAACTGCAGGTTAATTCCTTTATTTCGGTTCTGTGAAATCACTGCTAATATTCACAGCAGATGCCAGGATTTCTTTTATTTGCAACTGAAACTGAAATGCTTAGAAAATGATGATATTCAGGAAATGTTTTAATATCTCAGCAACGCTTGATGAAACATAATGGAGGAATCAATGACAGTGCTGCTGAGACGGTGTTTAGATTTCTTTTGTTGAGACAGGTTTACACCTGCAACTGTTGCACAATAGGATGATGGCTTTTGTTCTGCACGAAATTCAGTATGCATAACAATCTTGTCGCAATGTTCATCATCATCATCTATTTATTTATATAGCGCCACTAATTCCGCAGCGCTGTACAGAAAACTCATTCACATCAGTCCCTGCCCCATTGGAGCTTACAATCTAAATCCCCTAACACACACACAGACACACAGCCTGAGAGAGACTAAAGGCAATTTCATAGCAGCCAATTAACCTACTAGTATGTTTTTGGAGTGTGGGAGGAAACTGGAACACCCGGTGGAAACCCACTCAAAAACACGGGGAGTAGATTACAAACTCCACACAGATAAGGCCATGGTCGGGAATTGAACTCATGACTCCAGTGCTGTGAGGTAGAAGTGCTAACCACTAAGCCACCGTGCTGTGTAAAATGTTGTGTAAAATGCAGCGCCAGGATGGAAAAATGTGATTTCTCTGCATGGAAAATTTAAATGAGTTACCAGGGGTGGAGATGGGGTAAGGTTTTTGCATTGTGCAAAACAATCATGTTTTGTGGCTGATTAAAACAATATAGCATGCAGATTTGTGGGACATTACCTCGCTCCAGGGTTTGGCAAGCCACGACAAGCAAGGCTCTGGATTGCAAGAATTATTCTGTACAGGGTTCTCTCCTGGCAGCTGACAATGAAAGGGTCTCAGTGGTCGGTTTTCACGGATATCTACGCACTGCACTTCCCTCGTCATGAATCCACCACCACAATTTGTAGAACACTGTGTGACAAAAGTGGTAAGAAAGTCAAGATTTTTACACTTGGAACTAAACATAAAAAAGACTACTTAGTCATATGAACTGTCACTAATATATTTTGCAATTGCTTATTCAGTTATGTGTTCTTAGGGTAAAACAGGATTCTTTACAGTGAGAGCATTAAACATGTAGGTTGTCTCCTTAGAAAACTGGTATGTAGTCGAGTTCTGGCAAAATTAAATACAGGTTTCTACAATGTTACTGCGCTGGACTGTTGAATTGTCCTGGAAGTAATTGCTGTTTAGAATTCAAGATGGATTTTGTTTTCTCATTTGAATCAGTTTAACAAAGGTGTTTAATTTTCTAGTTGTAAATAAAACAGGAGTTGCAGATGGATGGTCGTAGTCAATGACTAAACGTAATAGACTAAAGCTGGCCATACATTCTGTGATATTACAACCATTATTGGGCAATTGGCCCAATGTTTCAGTATTTGGTGCATGACATGACTTGACATGGATGCTAGACAATAACACAAAATTGATAGGAACATTATCAATCACAGGGAGAAATGAGGATGAAAGATGAGCTGTATGGGCCTGAGTCATTAAGGAGAGCAAAGCATAAAAAGGAGTAACTTTGTACCTGGGCAAAACCATGTTGCATTGGAGGGGGAGGTAAATTTAAAATGTGAGGCCAGATTTATAGTTGGGGTAGGACATGTCCTAGATCAACTTTAAATTTCAGTGTAAAAATAATGCTATCAAGTATTTGTGTGCTAGAAGAAATAACAGCCAGTATTTATCTTATGTGCAAAATAATAAACTAATTTGCACCCCTTGAATTGTTACATGGTTTGTCCCAGAGAACATTTACTCCTTTTTTTGCCTTACTTGCCTTAATGACTCAGGTCCGTATATGTTTGCATCTTCCAACCACAACCACAAAAAGACGGGTTCGTCCGCTTGAGAGACAAATGGCTACATCTCATCTGACTTGACCAAACTGAATGATGATCCTCTGGAGTTGAGCATTTGTGTGCGGCCACCTTTAGAAATGTGTCTCAACCAATTGTCTATGTAATAATCTCATACTGAGTAATAGAGGGAAAGGGTACGAACCCTGTTTGCAAAGTGCATATGGACAGTAAGATCACGTGAACGCAATAGGTGATTTTTGATAAAGCAAACTTGAGAAAACCTACATATATATATAATTTAAATGTATATAACAATATACACAGAAGCCTATACAACATAGTTGGAAAGCTACATTCAAAAGCTGGGGGTGAATTACGTTGCCTTTGTAGAAAGTTGTTGTATAACACATTTATCACTATGATTACCCCACACACACTGTTATCACTATAATTACCCCACACACACTGTTATCACTATGATTACCCCACACACACTGTTGTCACTATGATTACCCCCCACACACTGTGTTTCATACATCTTAATGTGTTGGATGTTCTAGACATCTACCAGATTCTGTAGTCACCAATAGAAGGTTATTTGCTCCTATCAGACATGTTCGGCGTTTTGCATGTAATATTCATGCTTTCAGCTGCTGCAATGGCGATCTTACCTTTACTTAAATCAACACTTTTAGTGTTGTCGAAGTCAGATAATTGGATATGGTCATTGCAAACTAATATCTAACAATCCGATTGTCTATGTCTGAAGTTATGCGAATAGCACGCTACGGCGTGGAGGAGCGTATCTAACCACAACACGTGCAAACACTTATACACGCATTTACACAAACACATACACATGTAATTAGCTCATATTAAAATTAGTTGCAACACAAAGTTATTTGCAATGAAATGTAGCAGAGTTCATGGTGAAATATTATAATGTTATGTATACTTCAGTGAGATCTAAATTTCAGGTCACAGGAAACATATCATGTCTGGTATCATTCTAATCCCCTATGTATTCGCAGACGTCCGGTTCATTCGCCTGAAGGATCGCATCTTGCGTATGCTAGTTATGGATGATAGGGAATAAATGATCTGAAATGGTATTGTCTGTGTAATGTAAATAGACCAGTTTGAACTAGTTATTGACGGGAAGATTAGTATGCATCTTCTGGAGAGCTGACCCCCACCCTTGGATGGCATTGTTAGAACTGGCCAATGACGTGCATTACACCGAACCTTCCTGAAGCCTGAACCTATGGAAACATGCCAAATCATCTGTATTGTTTTCACTGTATCACTGACTGTATATAAGCAGGGGCCCTGGGACCACTATTCAGTCACTTTTGATCACAGACTTCAGGACGGAATGACTGTATACTGGATCCAGGGCGCCTGCATAAGTTACGGCTGTACTTATTTTATTTGAATTGTTACTCTGCTGCTTTTTGCTATTAAATCGCATTGTATTTTGGAATCACATCACTGGAAGTAGACAATCGTTATTGGTTAGCGACTAGACGTACATAACAGTGGCAATAAAAATTAACTTTTTTCACTCAGCTGCCACAGCAATAGCTGAGTTATTTATCATGACGGAGCCCCATTCTGGGGGTAAATGTATCAAGCTGAGAGTTTTCCAGTGGGTTTGAAAAGTGGAGATGTTGCCTATAGCAACCAATCAGATTCTAGCTGCCATTTTGTAGAATGTACTAAATAAATGATAGCTAGAATCTGATTGTTTTTTCAAACCTGCCGGAAAACTCTCAGCTTGATACATTTACCCCCTGGTCTATTAAGCATGGGTAGTGAGTGGCCCATGTGTTAAACTGGAAACCCGGGTTGAGCTTCTAGTTCCATTGTTATTAATAAAAAAAATTAAAAGGAAAACTATTTTTTAAAGAAGCTTTTATATATAAAAATATAGCGATTCATATCATATATAAGTTATATTATATGTACCGTAACCCTCCCCCCAAATATTTTTTTTTTTCTCATGGGCAGTGCAATAACCCTATTCATTTTAAAGAAATTCAGACTGAAAGACATAATTTATTTAATCCTGAGATGGCTTTATCAGAAGAAGTATAAATAGCCTCTTTATATAAAAGACACATTAGCTAAGGCATTTCAATGAATGGCAACCTGCTCAAAGTATCTAAAGTGCACATGAGTATTTGATGCACTTTTCATCAACTCTCAGGCCAGTGTCTGGCTCTCTTCCACCCATGCATGTGTAATAGTCCTGAGTGCTATTGCACTTGAACATGTGATCATAATCTTCTTTATTCTGTAGGAATATAGGGCCTAATTCATTAAGGATCTTAACTTAAGAAACTTCTTATTTCAGTCTCCTGGACAAAACCATGTTACAATGCAAGGGGTGCAAATTAGTTTTCTGTTTTGCACATAAGTTAAATACTGACTGTTTTTTCATGTAGCACACACATACTTGATAGCTTATTTGTACACTGAAATTTAAATTTGATATTTGAGTGCTACATGAAAAAACAGTCAGTATTTAACTTATGTGCAAAACAGAAAACTAGTTTGCACCCCTTGCATTGTAACATGGTTTTGTCCAGGAGACTGAAATAAGAAGTTTCTTAAGTTAAGATCCTTAATGAATCAGGCCCATAGACATAAACTCTTATGGTACAGCCCCCTGCACCATGCTTTAAAACATTTGTAGCCACAAGTTGTGGATGGTTTTGCATAGAGAAGTGAGGAGGTGCAGCCTATTTCATTCAAACCATCCACAGAGGATCCTGTTCAGGGGGCTTCTTTGGGGGTATAGTAATGTCATCGAATTTACTGTTTTCTATTGTTTAATTATGATCATGAAAGCATTGATTTCCACCTTAAGTTGTTTTCTAGTAATTTTGTTATGGCCCCTCGATTAGTTTAAATCACCAGGGTCCATAGAACTACAATTAATGGAGACTTATATTGGCCGGTATCCATCGGAAGAAGAAATCCATCGAACGCAGGTGTAGAAATGACAGTAGACCGCCACGAGCAGTAAATTTAAACACTGGGAGTCTGATTCATTACGGATCTTAACTTAAGAAACTTCTTATTTAAGTCTCCTGGATAAAACCATGTTACAATGCAAGGGGTGCAAATTAGTTTTCTGTTTTGCACATAAGTTAAATACTGACTGTTTTTTCATGTAGCACACAAATATCAACTATAATTTTAAGTGTACAAATAAGCTATCAAGTATTTGTGTGCTACATGAAAAAACAGTCAGTATTTAACTTATGTGCAAAACAGAAAACTAATTTGCACCCCCCTGCATGGTTTTGCCCAGGAGACTTAAATAAGAAGTTTCTTAACTTAAGATCCTTACTGAATCAGACCCTGGGAACCTGATGATACCAAATATCAGGAGCTCCAAGGTAGAAGCCCCATCAAAGAACTTGTGGTGGGAAGTGAGGTTTACAAGAACTTTATTAGAGGTGAAAAATCACTTTAATTTTCAGTTAGATGACCCTTGCAGACAGTGATATATTCTTTACAGTAAAAGTGGAATATTACTTTGGTCCAGTTTCCGGTTCTCCAGCTCGCACATGGACGAAGTTGACATCTTCTTGCAGGATCAGGTTTTTTAATGTGCCCACAGTCTCCGTCGGTTCCTGTGCTACATTCTACGTTCCTCCAGAAGGCTCCTAGACCACATGTTGTTGAGCACTGTGAAAAGAGAAGACCTAGTTATCATTCAAATAACAGGAAAGGATAAAAGCAAATCAGACATGATTACTGTAACTTTAAAAGGATGTCTTGAGTCTGGCGTCACCATTCTTTTGTAATTCAAATATCACTGTATGGGATGTGTGCTATCTACAGGTATAATATTTAAACCAGTGGTCAAAGTGGAAATTTAGAAGTGGCGGTATGAAAAATGTAATAGGTGATGTAAGTGCATGGAATTTTATATTGTTACAACGATATACACCCCCACTTCGAACACTGATTTAAAGAGAAAATTTAGTTTAACACACCAAATGTGACATATAAAGTCATAGGAGAGTAGCATATACGATCCACAGTAAGGTTAAGAAAAGAATACACAGTAGCAAAATACAATATAAAAAAATGAATAAAAGCAGTCACAGCATTTTTATTAACAGTATTTTTGGAAGTGTCATTCACACCCCAAATACATAAAAGCATCACCCTTCCACAAATTGTATAAACCAACAATATCAGAAATGATCTATTGTGTTGACATAAGATTTTATTTATTACATAATAAATAAAAACTAATAAGTTTTTATGCCTACTGAGCTGCAGAGATATTCATAGGGCAGGTAAGTTTAGTGCACATACATTGAGAGAACAGTATCAAATATCATTGCACTGTTTGTAAAACACACTTTATAGAATAGTTTACAGATTATGTAAAAAAACAACAAAGAAATCCTGCGCTGAGCTATAAGAAAAAAACGTTGGTTTAAAAGCAGCTGAATAAGAAAAAAGGGTTAATGCTAATCCCTGACTGAAAACCAGAAGTAAAAAACAAATATTACAGCACTAAAAAATTATTATATATAAAAAAAAAAGCTATTAGCTTGACAGAATCAGTAGATAATAGGGAACCAAAACCTGGTATATCCAATCATTTAATACATATAAAGTAACAGCATTGATTCGTCAATTACATATAAAATAATTAATAATCGAAAGAGACGGGTCTCGTGACAATAAATTGGCCAATTATAAAAAATACATGTATTCTATACCAGCTTAAAAAATAATAAATAATCAAATAGAATTGATATATCTTCCCAAAATATTCCTGTCTTTAAGATAGTTCAGCTGAGCTGAACGAAACGCGTCAGCTTTCCCTATTATCCACTGATTCTGTCTAGCTAATAGCTTTTTTATATATAATAATTTTTAAGCGCTTAAGATTTGTTTTTTTACTTCTGGTTTACAGATTATGTATCTCATTTTACTGAACTCTACTTGGTGAGGAAATGATTTAATGTAATTCATGAACATTTGCACTGGATATGCCAGAATAACTTGTTTGCAATATCGCTTTGCCTCTAAATGTAAAGGATTACATTGTATCCTAGGTATATCCTGGATAATGGAGAAGCTTTAGAAATGGTTGTGTGATGCTTGGATATTCTTAGTGTATTGTCAAGATGTTATTCCCTATCATTGGCAGTTGGCAGTGCAAACATAACAGATTTGCATAGTCTTTTCTCAAAAATACAATCTTAAAGTAGCTTATGTAGAGCTGGATGCAAATGAACCCTGAACATAAGCCAGAATACATGGCATGAAAAACCACATTTATGTCTCTATGTTCACAAAATGGGTTCAGCTGCAATTTGCCAGAAAAAGCTCCAGAAAAAGGCTAAGTGGTTAGCACTTCTGCCTCACAGCACTGGAGTCACGAGTTTAATTCCCGACCATGGCCTTATCTGTGAAGAATTTGTATGTTCTCCCCATGTTTGCGTGGGTTTCCTCCGGGTGCTCCAGTTTCCTCCCACACTTCAAAAACATACTAGTAAGTTAATTGGCTGCTTACAAAATTGACCCTAGTCTCTCTCTCTCTCTGTCTGTGTATGTTAGGAAATTTAGACTGTAAGCTCCAATGGGGCAGGGACTGATGTGAATGAGTTCTCTGTACAGCACTGCGGAATCAGTGGCGCTATATAAATAATGATGATGATGATGATGATAGACCTGCTTCTAATAGTTCAAAGAAAAAGCTATGGGAGCTATCTTGCCATTCATAACATAAGGCACCATTAACTTATGAATTATAGGGCCAGCATTATTTATTAAGAGGGCAAAATTAATTTATAATGAAATTAAGGTAGCAATATAATTTATTAATAAAATAAAGGGGGAAATATTAAGACTGCAAATGGAGGTAATAATTAATTATGACAGGGGCAACGCTTATAATTTCATGATGGGGGAATCATTTATACTGCACACACATGGCACTACAAGTACCAGCATGCACATGAGCGCTTATAGAGATAAAGCCAGTGATGTTCACAAATTGCAGCTTAATACATTTCTCCCTAGTTCTTTATTAATCACAATTATGTGCACACGCCCTTACTGTACTCAGCCTACATTGTCCGCCTCTTCTCTTCCCTGTTCAGCCTCTCTAAGCGTAAGGTGTTGGAAGTGTAAGATACAACAAGATCTGCATATGAACATTTGGTGCTCATGTGCAGTGGGGAAATGCATGTTTTATACTTGCCTATTCTCATAGAATGTCCGGGAGACTCCCAGATTCCTGGTAGCTCTCCTGGACTCCCAGGAGACCCGGACACTCACTGCTTCTTTGTGAAGTGGGCAGCATGGGATGCACCATTCACTGTGAATCACATCATTGTGGCCCCACCCACTGTGACAAAATGTCACTTTCACGTCAATGCGTTGCGGGGATGGTGCCAAAATGACACGATTGGCAGCAGCATGCCCCCTTGTGTCCGCACACTCTTTCACCAGACAGAAAGAGTAAAGAATTGGCAAGTATGTTTTTATGCAAAAAAAAAAAATAGATGTGCGTCAAACTTTATCTGAGCCCCAAATTGAAAAGCAACACATTTCATAATAGGATTTTAATAACACTCTGCTGTGCTATAGAAATGCATTTTCCTATTTTTCAATCGTACCTAACTTTTTGTAAAATTATATACTTGTGAAATTCAACTTTTAAGGTTCATGCAAGATCAATGAGTTATGAGAATTTAGAATGTTTTAGCCATAGCAGTCCCCATTTATTGAATTTAGATGAGGATACACAGAACATGACCCTCCACTACAGCACTAGTATATTATTAGATGCCATTAAACCTGAGCTAAAAACTAAATTTTTAATAATATGTGTGAAGCCAGCGGCACCTTCATATCCCGCTGAATGAACCCTCTTCACATGTGCTCACCTCTGTCATTCCGTATAAATGTGTCCTGCAGTTTTCAATAGTTACCTTGCAACCTTGCAAGCTCTGAGTTTTCATAAGTAGGGAATTTCCAAACTATTGTCTTCCAAGGTTCATAGTTAATAGTATTAAAAAGAAAGTTGAAACAAGACTTCTAAAAACGCAGCAATGCATTATTATACATTATAATGTGACTGTCCCTGGCCCGCTGTGCGTAATGGTAAATCTGGCCCTGAGTTAAGCAATAAAATGATACAGGACATATTAGCATGAACCCATGCAAAGCATTTATGGGTTTTGTATGTTACATCATACTTGCCAACCTTATTAAAATTCTTTCCGGGAGATCCCAGGCAGGGGGGCGTGGTTTGAGGACAGGAGGGGCGGGGAGCGGTGAATAGCGTAATTTTGGCCCCACCCCCACAACAAAATGCTGTTTTTGACCCGGGGAAAGGGGCAAAAATGACACGATTCACCGCGAATCGCGTCTTTTTGACAGCAGGATGCCCTTTGCAGGATATTTGCCTGCTCTCCCGGGGCGGGCTGGCCCGGGGGGCAGGGGGGCATCGGTCCCCCGGGCCACTCAGAGTGATCACAGTTCGGGTCGCACAGGCGGCCGCATCATATGACACGCGATGCGGGAGTCTCCCGGACACATACTTGTAAGACAAGTATGTGTTACATGTGCAAAGCAGATAACAATACTGTAGCCAAATGAAGAGGGCCTGGGGTCTGAATTAATACCAAGGATAATTAAAGTACAATCTGAAACATAAATGCAGATAATAACATAAAATATTCTTATATATGCTGTTTTCCGTCTTTTCCTTTTCCTACTTAGATTTAAAGAAAATGTTTCAGACTGTTAACTACTACTTCTAATGCTGACCAGACCTTAATAAAAAATAATTAAGAGGAGATAAAGTGTCCTGCTGATGTGGTAAATCAAAATCTCACCGGAACCTGTATTAAGGATGAATCACTCTGATTTATCATGTTAATGACTGTTTTATATACATGTGTTAAAACCTACTGTGAAGCTAAGCTTCATGCAACTGTAACTCTTAATTACATTTCCAAGATGAACAAGAGTGATTTAAAAGACGTGCTGAGATTGTGAGTGCAGGTACAAGCCAAAAAGTTGTAGAATGTGTAAATCAGATAAAAGCAGCGTAATAAAAGATAGGTGGTAATAGCTAAGAGGTCACAGTGGATTCAACTACTGCTAGGGCTATCTGTAAGAAACTGCCCCTTGCCAGCAACTTGTATTGTAAGAGGAAGAATAACTGAGCGTGTGACAAAGTTGAGTGTGGGTCAAGAAGATGAAGAAGAAGAGATGAGTGGTGGAATGGGAAGAGTTAAAGGTAAAGACAGTAAACATGATAAGATAGAACATGGGCGATATAGTATTAAAGAGGATGTCGGAGAGCAAGAGGCAGCACGGTGGCTTAGTGGTTAGCATTTCTGCCTCACAGCGCTGGGGTCATGAGTTTAATTCCCGACCATGGCCTTATCTGTGTGGAGTTTGTATGTTCTCCCCGTGTTTGCGTGGGTTTCCTCTGGGTGCTCCGGTTTCCTCCCACACTCCAAAAACATACTGGTAGGTTAATTGGCTGCTATCAAAAATTGACCCTAGTCTCTCTATCTCTCTCGGTCTGTGTATGTATATTAGGGAATTTAGACTGTAAGCTCCAATGGGGCAGGGACTGATGTGAATGAGTTCTCTGTACAGCGCTGCAGAATCAGTGACGCTATATAAATAAATGGTGATGATGATGATGATGATAATAGGCATATTGATGGTAAGATGGGAAGAACAGGTAAAGAACAATGTTAAAGGTGAATGGAGGAAGGAAGAGAATGAGGAAGAGTGGAGAAAAGAGGGAAACAAAAAGGGTAATTTACAAACAAGCAAAAGTACAATAACACAGCTTATGTGCCTTTTTGTGACATCACATGTCTACTTTTGCACAGAGGCTCATACAGGGACGCACAAGGATTCAAAGGCCAAGGTAACAGAATCTGTGGGGGTGCAAACTTGCACTGGCTGATGAGAGGACTTGGGAGGATTACGGACGATAAATGTCACAAGGAGGATAGCGGCACCTGCAGGTATTGGCACAGCTACGCTTGGAGGCGCGGAGTCTAACACGCCAGCGGTCTTCACCAGGGACCCCCGCAGGGGAGTTTGGACTCCACAGCGAACAACGTGCAGGTCGCGGCCCTCCCAGGAAGCTACGTGCGAGATGGCGGAGATATTCGTGGTTGTTCAGGCAGAGGTCAGGAACCGTGCTGGCAGACAAGGTACACAATCGGAAGCAGAGAATAGTCAACAGGCCAAAGGTCAAAACCGGAGTGGGCAATGCAGGACAGAAGGGTAATCCCAAAGCAGGGTCAGGGAATCCGGGTCAGTACACAGGAGACAATCAGAGAGTATATATATATATATATATATATATATATATATATATATATATATATATATTTAAGAGACAACGCTGGAGGCTAGTAAGAACTAGTAAGAACCCTAGTGGTGTCAGAGCATGATTTAAATAAGGAGCAGGCTGCTGTCATTGGTGAACAGTGGGTTGGCGGTCAGACGTGCTGACCGCCGCGAGGCAACGGGCGCGCATGCGCAGAGGCCGGCCGGAAGGAGCGCCCCTGTTGCCTAGCAACGGGGCGCTCCGTCAGAAGAAGACGACCGTCCACGGCGAGCGGGGCACCGGGACGGCGTCTGGTAATAAAGTTGTGGAGGGTGCATTAAAAGATTCTTATGTTATAGGAAGGTTTCTGGCCCTCTTCGCAAAAGAACGTAGGGCAACAGGATGATTAGTGTACTATGGGATGCAAACTTCAAATGACTTAACTAAAATTTCACACACAGAAAAGTGACTCATTGAACAAATAAAGTCTTAACGTCCTTCACCCTCATCTCCTTAGGACAATGATGTTAACATTTAAACGAATGAAGCAGGTGGTCCTAAAGCTGGAGGAAGTTGGGCTTTGATGTAACATTTTTACTGTTTTCCCCCTTATGTTCTTTTCAGAGCAGCCATCAACCTGAAAATGTAAGTGCAGGTTGGCTGTACCACGTTAGACTGTGCAGGTGCGTGAACAACGGAGCATTCAGCGCAGACACTGCACAGGACAAGATCATGGGTGTGGGCTGGGGTGGGTGATGGAGAGCAAGGAGGAGGGTAGTATGTTAAGGACAGCTTTAGAGCGAATATAAGGAGGACATTTGCTTATGGCCTATAAATACAGAAAAATACAATGGACAAATAGTCAGAGGACCTTGAAAACAATGTGGGCACAATAGGACAATGCTCAGCACAAATACAGTAATTATGTTGTCCTCAGCTATATTACCTATATGCATCACTGTTACTCATCTCTCTCGGTTTCAGGTCTAATGATGTAATAGTAAAGAGACTCACTGGGAACCACTTATAGATAATTACAAATTAAAATATAATTTATTAAATTATAGTTCATATATTTATATTATACATAATCATATTCACCTCTTATTTTTTTAATCACCTACTAATGTAATACTCTATAGCATACATTAGTAGGTGTGAAATATTGCTAAAAATATGTTTTCTTTCTCTGCATTTTCGTTGTAAGGATTTCGGGTGTACTGCAACATAGAGCAAGGGTGACGTGATCCTAATCATATGGTGCACCGAGCCCACTGAGGTGTATCCCAATCACACACAATCCTGAACCTGTGCCGTCATGTGCTGCCTTGTGGCTGAAATATACGACTTCTATATGTAGATGATGCACACACAATGCTAATGACGGTCCAAGCGTAATGGTGTTCCACTTACAGATGACCATAATTTAGAGGTTTGTAAATGTCCTGTTCAACTCTAATTAAATGCATTACAATATCTTTCTGATTTTCTTCCAAAACATTTTATAATCTAGATAGTATTTACTTTCTTTGCCCTTGGATACGACGCAAAGCTTCTCTATGAATACAGTGGAAACCCAGGGAAATTGAAATATCTTAAAGCCAATGAGGACCTTGATAAACATACATAAATATGAATGGTAAATCCACAGCACCTAAGATGTTTTATCAGATGATAAACTTCCAGGTATTGTACAACACTTGTTTGTGTACGGAACATTTTATACATTGTACCTAAGAATCATTTGTACTTCAATTTATTTGTTGCTTTTGCAGTTATACGTTCCCTTCAAACTCAACATTAATACATGCTTGTCATTATTTAAACGTTATATTATTATTATTATTATTATTATTATTATTATTATTATTACTATTATGTTACTAGTAAAAGCACAGAAGTCTATCAAAACATTTTCATTCATATACACCAAGACCACTTTGAGGGTCAAGGCTTAAGCACTCCTGGTAGAATATCAATGTGATAAAAGCACTATTAATATTAACATGTGGTCTATGAAACAAATTGTTCTGTGTTATTGACAATTTTTCCTCCCAACATAATAGCACAACGTGTCTGACCTTCTTGTACCATGACTTAAAATAAAAGAGCCATTCATTTCAGTGTTTACAGTACGTTCACATGTACCATTGACATAAAGGTTATTTTAGTCTTCTAGCCCTTAACCTATGCCACGGATCTAGAGGTACTTTGTACCTTAGTAATGAGAGAGACCAGTATTAGTTGAACTGGGAATAACCTTTTCATTTGTAACGGTATCGATGAGAACTTTATACTGTCCTTTTGTAGACAGAGCTTAGATAACATTTGGCAATAAATGACTGGAATGTGAGGATAAAGGTAATTTGGGATTGTGAGTTCATGGAGGTCTAGGGAGGTTGTATGGATTTTTATAACTTTGGCTCCCTTTTTTTATTTTTGGAACCATCTCAGGCATATTATGGTAAACTCCCAAGTTTTATCCCTGTCTTTCCAGCATTTCACAATTATATAAAGATAACATAGTTATATTAGCATTTCCAAGTTATTGCAAAAGAGATTTCTATTGAACGATTAGTGCAAAATATCTAATATCTAGCCAGTCCACAGCTACCAAAGGACTGGAACTGGTATTAAAAGGAGAAATATAGGAAAGACATTGAGGATTTGAAATATGATTTGAAAGACTGGAACTCAGCGAGCTGCCATTCTAAAATCCCAAAATTCCAATCTGCTTAGAAGGGAAGGGAACTTTGATATTCCTTTCCCCTCTGAGAAAGAAGTGCAGAGTGGTGCAGAGCAGAGTGGCAAAAACAAGAGGAGGCCGGAGGACAGCCCCTGAGGTAAGTGAGGGGGGGGGGGGTGGTAGAAGGTGGAGAGGAGACGTGTCACTCCCTAGACACCTTGGGGTCCCTTTCAAAATGTTGTTATGGGGAGGAGCAAGTTTCTAGTTACGCCCCTGACTCAGCTTATATCTACTACAAGACATTGCAGACATTGTAAATGCAGGGTTCACGTCACAAAAAATATTATTTTTATTTAATTATAAGCTGCTACAGATTATGTAGCGCCGGACAATTACAGATAAGACATAACTATTACAGTAAGTATTACAAATACATGAGGCAGTTACAAATAAGTAGCACAGATGATTGTGAATAAAAACTGTAGGGACTTACACGGAATGTAACAAACAATATGACAAGGACGTATGAAGGAGACGGACAGTAGACAGACATGAGATAATGGGTAATGAGGACCCTGCCTGTGAGAGCTTATAGTCTAAAGGAAAAGTGCATTGAAGCAGAGTAGACTTCTTACCTCACTCCAATTCCCCACAATCCAGGAGATGGTGCTTGACTTATTTAAAGGCGATTCAGTGGCATTTTCACCTGTCTCTGAATTAAAAAGGCTGCTTTTGGATGTGTTATTTTTTTCTGGAGATAACTCTTGGGAAATATTAAAAGTGGGATTTGGCAGCTGATCTGGCATAGCTGAGCCCATCAGTTCTGGGTTGTGTTTTTTGTGTGTTTGTGAAGTAATTTCTGAAGAAATTACAAAGTCTGTAAATGGCATGGTGCTGAGAGATTCTGACACTTCTGTGGTAACAAGAAGTGAAGATAGAGTTGATGATTCAGGCGGGTACGTAACGGTACCAAAATTGTCCTGAATGACCTTGAATTTACCCTTGTGCCTCTTACTCCTAGATTCAATGATGTTATTAATTTCAGTATCATAGTAGCTATCTGGCTCTCCGGTAGGCACATCGCTTTCTTCTGAGTCTGTTTTCGGCTGTTGAGTCGGTTGTTGAGTTGGCTGTTGAGTCGGTTGTTGAGTTGGTTGTTGAGACGGTTGTTGAGTTGGTTGTTGAGTTGGTTGTTGAGTTGGTTGTTGAGTTGGTTGTTGAGTTGGTACTTCTTCTGTCATGTTGGACGAAGATGTGGTGGTATTGGCAACAATTTCAGAATCTATTTCTGTTACATTATTGCCTGTTCTTAAGCTTTCAGTTACTCCTTTGTGGATAGCAGGAACCCTTGTCGAATTTACACTAACCTTTCTTTTATTATTAACCACAAGAACAAAATTATATTCTGAAATTACATTAAAGTGGGTAGAATTTGGAATATCGTGGATTTGAAAATCATCTTCTATGGAGTTCACAGGACGTAACTGTGTGAGCGTGGTAGGTGTTGATGTGAGCTCCTTTGGTGCTTTAGTTGTTGAGGGAAATCTGGGATTCTTTTTAAAAAGGAAGGGATGTTTCTTTGCCCCATCTGGTGTTTTAGGAATCAGTTTGATTGTTGTTTTTACATTCTTGTATTTTGTAGGTGGTGGTGGCAGTCTTTTCTGTAGTGGGCACTGATGACGTCCACAGACTGTTATGGAGTTGGGTTTCTTGGATGGGTCACATGTTTCCTTGTTATATCTTGCACATGTGACTTTACGGGTTTGCACTCCACCACCACATGTGACAGAACACTGAAATGTAAAGTTAAACATATTTATGTTAATAGCATGGATACCACAAGACTTAGCAGTAGATGTATCAATCCTCCTGAAAGGTAAAAGAGGAGGTGTTGCCCATAGAAACCAAGCAGAGTCTAGTATAATTTTCTAGAATGTACTAGATAAATGATCGCTAGAATCTGATTGGGCAACATCCCACTTTAGCAGGTTTCATAAATTTACTCTTTAATGTGCATAAAGGTTTTTATTAATTATCTTGCATTCTGCCACTTCCAACTTTTGTTAAATATGTTGCCTTTTGTCTCTAGCTTTGTTCTATGCTTTTTTGCCATGTCTTTATGTTTTTTTGTTGTTGCCCTGGAACATATGATATGATATGAAGCCAAGAAGTAAGAGTAGTCTTACATGGTGTCAGGACTGGATGTACAAGAAAATAAAAAATAAAAGTATGAATAACAAAATAGTAAAAGCATGCAGTATACGTAGAAAGAATTGATGGAGATCCCAATTGGAATCCCAAATGTCTGCCTGGCAGCTGAGAGGCAGGCAGAAGATCCTGTCCGGCTGCTTTGATTATGTTTTAAAAACAATCGGAGTGGCCGGGTATCATTCTCTGCCTGTTTCTCAGCCAACAGATCCAATCAAAATGCTAAATGTTCACTCCCCCCACCTAAAAACAATTCTAGGTCCTCCCCTGCTCTAAGGTCACTTGCTAACCGGGAATGTTAAATTTGTAATATCATCGCCTCTTCAATATCATTTAAATATCTCTTCCATAAAAACAAAATCTTGTTTTTGCATTGGGGTGGTATAGGAGGAGTATGACAGCATTCTATAAGGAAAACCCCTAGACACTCAGCTTCATCCTCCCAAAGTGAGCCTGCTCTTGCAAGCCTGCAGTAGCTGTCATCGTGGAGCTGTAAGCCTGACTTAAAAACATAAACTAACAATTACAATGTTGGTATAAATATAGACACATGTAAATGACAAAAAGAACTACTAGGATTAAAGGAAAAGCATTCTATACCTCTGTCCAGGTGCTCACTGACCAGTCCGATGGGCATAAAATATCTCTATTGCATGACACATAGCTTTTGAGTTTGGTGATATGGTGACAGTTCTCAGAAGGAAGAGCTTGCTCATCTGACCCCACCGTTCTGATGCAGAGAACCGTCCTTTTCTTCAGGCCAGTTGGACCACAAGTGGTGGAACACTCCTGCCATTCACCAGCCCACCACCTATAAATAAAGACACAATAAACATATTAGGTTGGTAAGTAGATGTGTATTAATTGTCATCAATTGTCTTACACTATATTCAGAGAACTCAAAATACAGCAGTTACAATCAATGAATTGATCCACAACAAATCCCATCTCCTCTGAACCTCTAAACAACCCTTATATTAAGTTACCATCTGGAAACTGGAGGCTTCTGGTAAATTGTTCTAGATATATAGAAAATGACATAGGTAAGATAGTAATGTGCCATTTCTCAAGGGAGACATTGGTTTGGTTTGGTATTTACCACTTTCTTTTTCAATGAACTACTGGATAACAGGCATTTTACTGAGTTGAGCAGGGGAGGATCTGTAGCGGGTGCCAGGGTAGACTGGGCTGGGCTTGGGGCAGGGGGGCATCTGCTTCCCCCCGGGCCGCTCCCATAGTGGGCTACCTTGTGCTGTGTCACTGGGTCACCTGCATTTTTTTTCCTATAAAATGTTCCTAATAGGTTAATGAGTTGAGTCTTGCACCCAGGACTCAAATTTTCCAGCCCTCCCCTGTGCCAGGGGCATGGTGGCTCCCTAGTATGTAAGGCCTGGCAATGTCGGGTCAACTCCACCTCTGAGGCTATTTTGAGTGGTGTCTTCTGCATGCTTAGAAGAGGCCCCCATTCCATGCTACTGAGAGCAGAGAGGGGGGCCAAGGAGAACATCAGTGCAGAGCCCCTACCCAGATTTTGCCATGGTGCCCAGCGGAGCACTGTTCTACTCCTGGAGTCGAGGTTATTTCAGTGAAAACTAAGGTGGGAAATATTGGACCAGACAGGCCAGTCCCACAAGTTTTACAGGTCAGCGCACTTAGTGGCACATAAATAGAGAAGTGATAAAACCATGAACGTACACTTAACACAGGAAACAAAAACAGCCACAATGTCCCCCTATTTTTTACCACTTATTTAGAGAGATATGGGTTATGTTGGCCTGTCTGTTAAAAACAGGCTTGAACAGCATTTTTTTTTCTATATTTATGAAAATGGTTTATACAACATAGTGTAAAGGTGACCAATCCAACAATATACAAGACTTAGTTCCTTCCTCTCTTTACATGTAAATTCTGACTAATTTTGTCTAAGGTGATATCACCCAACTTGCCCATAAATGGTCATTTAAGTTTGGTATGCAAATCAGCCACTTCTTTTAGGAGAAGAGACTCATGGGTAATGTAGTTTACATGGCAGCCTTCTGAGTCACTTGGTATTCAAAGCATGACAGAGGCCAGTGCTGAGACACACCAACAAGCAGACTTATTACACTTATTAGAGCCATTTTCTGCTCTGTATGTTAAATGTTATAGAGATAATCTCACTTATGTAATAGTAGTGGCTAGGGAGTGTTTTAGCTGCATACTAGTAACAATGGGAAAGACTGATTCCCTTAGACTAATTATCGCCTTTAGGGTCAGACTGGAGGGTGACAATGACAATGCACCACATTGACTCCTTTGCATTCACTTCAATGATTGCAAGTTAATGGAGCATGCAGCATGCAAATAATATATTCTGTAATGTAACCACTGCGCCCAACCACAGTTACAAGTGGGTATGGGGCCATTGGAACCAATAGGTTCCATCCTCATCCTTATTTGCATGCTTTTAACTAGGGATGTGCACCGGCCACTTTTGGTGTCTCGTGTTTTCTGTTTTGGGTTCGGATTTGCTTGATGTTTTGGGTTCGGATTTGTTTCGCAAAACACCTGTCGAAAGGTTTTGGTTCGGATTTAAGGTTTTGGATTCGGATTTATTTTGAAAAAAGCATAAAAAGTTCCAAAATCAAGTTTTTGGGCTTATTTTCACTCCAACGCTATTATTAACCTCAATAACATTCAATAACAATCATTTCCAATAATTTCCAGTCTATTCTGAACACCCTCACACCTCACAATATTGTTTTTAGTCCAAAACGTTTCACCGAGGTAGCTTTCTGGACTGCATAGTGGAGTGGTCCCGGTACCCAATTTGGTACCGGGGCCACAATATATCACCCTCAAATGGTCTCAATTCCACCAAAAAAGTATCTGGACTGCGTAGTGGAGTGGTCCCCACAATATAAAAAAAACACTCAACTGGTCTGAATTCCACTAAAAAAGTATCTGGACTGCCTAGTGGAGTGGTCCCCACAATATAATAAAAAATCCCTCAACTGGTCTGAATTCCACCAAAAAAGTATCTGGACTGCGTAGTGGAGTGGTCCCCACAATATAATAAAAAAAACCTCAACTGGTCTGAATTCCACCAAAAAAGTATCTGGACTGCGTAGTGGAGTGGTCCCCACAATATAATAAAAAAAAAACAATTGTTCTGAATTCCACCAAACAAGTATCTGGACTGCGTAGTAGAGTGGCCCCGGTACCCAATTTGGTACCGGGGCCACAATATAATAATAAAACCCTCAACTGGTCTGAATTCCAGTGCACAGATGGCAGACACCGGATGGACGTCTAAAACCAACATAGCAGTTAAGGGCGCAGTTCCTCTTTTTTGTGACTGCACAAACAATTAACGTAGTAATAGAAATGACAGTTTTTTGTTTTTTTTTAAATATAGAAAGAAAGAAGGTAGTACTAGAAATGGCAGTTATTTTTTTTTTTTTAAATAGAGAAAGAAAGAAGGTAGTAATAGAAATGGCAGTTATTCGAATCCCAAAGAGGGTCTAAGTGGGGTGAGCCACAGAGAGATTATTTCCCTCAGTTTCTCTAACAGGTTGTCAGTGTTGTGCCTCTTCTTAAAACCTGTGATACATAACTACACACACTCGGCAAAGCTTTTACAATTTATCTGCGGCACAGGAGAGTACCACTGGACTGTACTTTAATAGCAGTACCTATTATTTTTGGGTACAGCAACAGTGAATGATCGTAGTTAGACTTTTAAATAGCAGTACAAGCTAGATTTTTTAAAATTTTGTAATATTTTTTTCCAATTATTTTTTGGAAAAAAATGTATTATTTTTTTTTTAAATTAATTTTTTATAATTATTTTTATAAATTTAAATTTGTTTTTTTAGAACTTTTGGATAACTTGGAAATAACAATTCCCTTAGCAGAACAGACCACAGGACACAGGAAATACAGAAAGAAAGAAGGTAGCAATAGAAATGGCAGTTCCTCTTTTTTGGAACTGCACAAACAGTGATGAAAATGAAGGTGGAGCTGGTGGCATGTCACGGTCCTCTTCAGAGGACAATCTCCTGACCAGCAGGTCTTTGTACCGCTGTAGACTTGTGTCCGCCGGAAACAGAGACACAACATACGCTTTAAACCGAGGATCGAGAACGATGGCCAGAATGTATTCCTCTGACTTTAAAAGAGTGACTACCCTCGGATCCTGGCAAAGCATACGAAGGGCTTCATCCACAAGAGCTACATGCTTGGTGGAATCGCAATGGTGTACCAGCTCCTCCTTCACTTTCTCCAGCTGCTTCTGCAAAAGCCTGATCAGGGGAATCACCTGACTCAAGCTGGCAGTGTCGGAACTGACTTCTCGTGTGGCAAGTTCAAATGGCTGCAGAACCTTGCACAACACGGAAATCATTCTCCAGTGCGCTTGACTCAGGCGCATCCCCACTCCTTTTCCTATGTCGTAGGTGGCTGTGTAGGCTTGAATGGCCTTTTGATGCTCCTCCATCCTCTGCAGCATATAGAGGGTGGAGTTCTAGCACGTCACTACCTCTTGTTAATTTAGATTGCAAGGCTTCTAAATACTTTGAAGATAAAAAAAGCAGGCTGCACAGACTGTGGAGCTAGAAAGTGAAATTAAATGGACCACATTACTTTGGTGGCTATCTAGCCCACCCCCCCCCCCTACACTTGTAGTTGAATATAAAAAAAGCAGCCTGCATAGACTGTAGAACTAGAAATTCAAATATACAAAGAAATGGACAAAGGCAGTTTGGTATCTGTCTGCATCAGATCCCCTCTCCACTAGGAGTAAAATAGAAAACTATTCAGCCATTATATAATCTAGAATATAAATAGAAATTGAGAAAGGCAATTTGGTATTTGTCTGCATCATAATCATCAACATCCTCCTCAGCGTCAGCTACATCAATATCCTCCTCCCGGTGTACAACATTCACACCTTCATTAGCCAAATCTGTAACTGGACTGTGGGTGATCCTTCCAGCATATGCAGAGGGCGTGCTGCAAATGGTGGAAGGAGCCACCTCTTCCCGTACAGTGATGGTAAGGTCAGGCTTCGCAACCACCAACACCCTTGGACTCGCCTTGGGGATTTGTGATAATTTCTCTTTAGAAGGCAGAGTTGTTTGCTGTGTTGTTGCTGACAGCATAAATCTCTTACATTTTTTGTAGGGGGAGGGAGGAGGGCTTAGTTCCTTGGGTGAAGCTGAACCACTAGTCATGAACACGGGCAAGAGCCTAATCCGTTCCTTGCCACTGCGTGTTGTAAATGGCATATTGGCAACTTTCCGTTTCTCCTCAGATGATTTTAAGTTTCTCTTTTTGCTACTTTTACTGAACTTGGGCTTTTTGGATTTTACATGCCCTGTACTAGGAGATTGGGCATCGGGCTTGCCAGATGACGTTGATGGCATTTCATTGTCTATGTCATGACTAGTGGCAGCAGCTTCAGCATTAGGAGGAAGTGGGTCTTGATCTTTCCCTACTTTATCCTCCAAATTTTTGTTCTGCATTATATGTAGCACAAGAGAGTGTACCCCGAAGCCACACACACTCGGCAAAGCCTTTAAAAATTATATGCGGCACAGGAGAGTACCACTGGACTGGAGTTATACAGCAGTACCACTGGACTTATACTGCAGAATCAGTGAAATTTGTAATATGGCAGTAATAAAAATGGACTTATACTGCAGAATGAGTGAACTTGTAATATTGTAGTACCACTGGACTTTTACTGCAGAATGAGTGAACTTTGTAATATTGCAGTACCACTGGACTTATACTGCAGAATGAGTGAACTTTGTAATATTGCAGTACCAATGGACTTATACTGCAGAATGAGTGAACTTTGTAATATTGCAGTACCACTGGACTTATACTGCAGAATGAGTGAACTTTGTAATATAGCAGTACCAATGGACTTATACTGCAGGATTGTTTTGGGATATTTTTATTTTTTATTTTTTTATAATTACTTTTTTTGTAATTTTTTTTATAACTTTTTTTGAAATTTTTTATAATTTGGGAATAATGGGGAAATAACAATGCCCTTAGAAGGACAGAGCACAGGACACAGCACCACTGGACTGAACAGGACACAGCACAGGACCCAGCAGCACCACTGAACTCAGAAGGACTGAGCACAGGACACAGCACCACTGGACTGAGCAGAACACAGAGCACAGCACAGCACAGCACAGAACTGAACAACACGAGATATAGCAGGACAGAGGACCACCTAACACAACCTCCCTCTACCCTGATCAATGCCCAAGTGAAGATGGCGGCGACTAGCGGGGAATTTATAGGATCCGAGCATCGCGAGATCCGACAGCGGGATTATGACTCAGAGCCTCGGTTTCAGTTTTGCAATTGGCGGGAATACCCGGATCTGTCTCGGATCCGGCTCGGATCGGCAACGTTCGGGTGGGCTCGGATTTCAGAAATCCGAGTGCGCCCATCTCTACTTTTAACGGGGTAATGGGCAAACAGACTTATTGGGATTCCACGTTGACAGAGAGAAAATTAGATTTTCATGTGATACTACAGAGACAGCCAAACTGAAACAACGAGAATGGTAAGAGAGAGTTTTAAATGGCTCAATGTGAACAATATGCAAATAAGTCACTTTTACTTAGGAAAAACAGAGTGTTCATTTACATGATTTTTTTTAAGAAAAATCTAATCTGTTTCATATCAGTTACTGCAAGTGAACAAAGTTTGATTGCATTTCAGTGTTGTCTAGTGTATAATTGCAACTGTAGGAGTTACATAAAAAAGGAACACTGAAGGGGGATATAAAATAGCATCTATATTGCAAAGCAGATACAGGAACAGACATGTATGAACTCACTTTATTTCATCGTGAAGTCTACAATACAGTGTACAAGTAACTTTCTATCCGATGCTTCTTTCAGCAAACCCTTGGGTACAATATGTGCACTGACATATTATACTAATTGAGTCATTCTTTTTGAATGTGTTTTGCTGCACTTGTGCTTATAAGAACAGTGACACTCTGCTATTTCTGCCAAAGTTTTCTCTATAAACTTTTCAAATTGACAGTTTATAAATTATTAAACAGGCTCTATGCAACTTAAGTTCTAACAAATGCAATTCTCTTATTCTCTTTCAAAGCTTTTGATGCCTTGCCAAAAAAAAGAGAAGTCTTGTGATGTGACATGGGGGATACATAGCATTGAATTATTTTATTGATTAAACAATGCCTGTATTTTACAATAACAGAGAGAATCAAATAAATATAGAATGTCCTTAAAAAGTTATTGTATGCCAAGTTATTGTATGCATATGCCTCAAATTAAATATATTTGAGGCTGAAAGAATGCAGGTAGCAAAGTAGCTTGAAAGAGGTTTGATTTCAATTGAGAATCTTATTTAGTGGGTAAAGAAAAACTGTAATGTTAGTTCTTAGGAACAATATGGCTCATCCTGCTTTGATTATTTTCACATTCTGTCAAGGAGCTGGTTTTCTAGTGTAAGCACATGTACAAGTATTGGGTTCTTCTCTGTTCCCTATTCTAGTCTATACTTTACAGCCAGACAGAGCTGATTGTGATACCTGTCATCTGGAATAAGCTAGGTATATGCAATAGCTCTCTCTGGCTACTGCAGGAGCAGAGGTAGGAGCTGGTGAGCACTTTGTATTGCAGTGTCTGGAAAGAGACTGCTGGAAAAGACTCTGATGGAGATAAAGCTATGTCTAAGAAAATATACAAAATCTTTCACATTAGTTTTTATTTTAGGCCACCAGAAATTCCTACAGGAAATGTCTAGTGTCGTGTTAATTCCAAGGCCATCTACTGCCCTAAGAAAGGACTGTTCTGGAGATCTTAAAAAATGTAAATTTTCAATGGAATGATGTTGATGACAGAAGTTGACTGAATTAATAACAGTTTCTGGATGTTCCTCAATCTGCCAGTCACAAGGACTAAAGACCAAGAGATAGAATCTGCATGGCTGTTCTTAGAGCCAGATTTGTGAATTAGAATTAAATTAAATCCGGAGAAGAACAATGATAAACATGCTTTTTGGGTGTAAAGCCTTGGGGTTATATAGCCCCCCCCCAAAAAAAAAAAATATTTAGCTGTTAAAACACATATTTTTCAGACGTTGGTGTGAAACTTTGCAGGACAGACTTTATACAATAACTATGAGAAGATACATTTCAAGAAAATACCTAAATTATGATAGGCAATAGCATACTTGTGAAGAAGAGCTCTGAAATTTTGTTTATACAGTTTTGAAATTTTGCTGGAGCATTCCTGAGGACAAAGGCATAATACTTCATAATAGAATTCTTTGGTATCAAACAGTTTTTTACTTGTCTGCTTCATGTGTGCAGATGAGATTACATGTTTCATGATGGCTCAGCTTAATGAAAATAGAAGTCCATATAATTCTGTCAAATAAGATATGAATGGCAGAGGATAATGATTTTTTTTTTACTGTGATGCCACAATAATCAATGGAGACAATGAGGAACCTGCAACAAACATTGATTTTTTTAAATGAAGCCTCTTCCAAGATTTTTCTGATTATATTCTTCCAAATGCTTGTGCTTCAAGGGCATAAAATAGACACATTCTACCATGAGGTAGTGAGGTTCTAGAAATAGGGTCAACGGGCCAATCTCAGGACTAAGAGGAGGTAGATTTTCAGCCTTTTTTTACTGAAAACATCAGGAAATTCAGAATAGTGTAGAGAAGGTATAGGAAGAGGAAGACCTAAAAAAGGCTGTCCCGAGCTTAAAAAAATAAGAGATTCTCAGAATTTATTTTGACTGTTTAAAGTAGGCACAGTCTGACAAGACATTAATGTGATTTTGATAAGGTTTCAAATAAGGACTTGTATGAAACTCCCAGCTACTCCGGAATCCCCAAATAAGTAGAAACCATGAAAGATTTTCCAGGTGATGAAAGCATAAGGTGTTTATTGAGCAGACATAAATCAGAAAATACAGGAAATAGTATGCACTGAATATTGCTGATACTGTACAGGGATTTCCTAGTAAGCTGGATACTGGTAGCAAAAGAATACAGTGGATGCAGGCACAATGGCTGAGTGGAGAGAAATATGGTGTAGTGATGTCAGTAGCAGCATGTGAAAGTCCCAGAACAAAGGGGAAACAGGAGAACACATCCATAAGGAATAGCAACACAACAACAATGACCAGCACAAGTAATAGAGAGGGGCAGGTATAAACAGGGAATCACCAGGTGCAGGAGATATTTAGTGCAATAGCAGAGCCTCTGGTGAAAAGAGGTACTGCCACATAAATATTAATATAACAAGTCCATAAGTGCTGGAAGCAGGAGCTGTAATACAAAGCAGCATGCAATGCAGAAAGCTGCAGGCAGATCCTGACAAACAATATGTGAGGACTTTCCTGCACCTCCAAAGCTAGATAGTTTAGACAATTGAACTTAAAGAAACAAGTGACACTTAGAAACGCAACACAAGCATTATGCATCCTATCTTGTGAGGCTTTTTCTTGTTCAGAGAGCTGCTATCTTATTTTGTGAACAGGTTTATCATCTGATTGAGGCAAGAATAGATTTGTACAAGACTTCTCCAACTGATGCTCCTTCAGACAAAGCTGGTGAAGCTGGAATACTCACAAAATCAATATTGAAAGAAATGGAAAGTTTCCATGTTGTAACAACAAAACAGGTTCATGATAAAAGACACAAACACGGTGTGTTGATTCCATTTAGGCTAATTTATCCAGATTGATTGCCACTAACTCACTCGCAGATAAAAAAAAAACAGATGCAGGCTTGAAACATGTTAATATGAATTTCTGTGTTTTCTTTTCTTCATTTTCACTATTTTACAATGTTTGACTGTAATTCATACTCATAAACCTACTGAGGGCTTGGAGTATTATCAGATAATCATGAATAAAATCTGCTAAACATAATGATATTATGTGATAGACACCTGCACTCATAGTCTGCTGAGTTCCAATATAAATCTCATATACTGTATGTAGACTGACTAATACATATTAGACATTCAAAAGATAATGGACATCCTATTGTAGCATATCTTACACAATAAATCTGTATTAGTGGAGACAGGTAGGAATAGTGTACAGCTTGCTGTAGCCTAAACAGAATAAAACATGAATGAAATAAATATGGAATTAAATGTTGGTTTAGGATTTAAAGTTAATAAAAGTGAATTTATTAAGCAGTGGATCTTTACTAAATAAATCACAGCTTATTAAACCATAATTTAAAAAGGAGAGTTGAAGAGTTATGTGTGATTGAACACTAGCAGAAGATCTAATATCTCTGCAATACATAAGGGGATTGTCTGCTAAATAAAACATTATTTCAATAATAATGTGCCAGACATTTCATATGTGATGTACAATTGTGCAGAATTACAGATGGAGATATATAAAAATATAAATTGACAGGGATCATAAGAGTTTACACTCTGATCTGGCAGGGAAAGGAAATTTCTGAGACGCAAGGATTAGCATTTATAGACAAAATATTGGTTCACCATAAAAAATGGCTGCCTCCAATGGGTTTAGGCACTACGTACAGAGTAATGCCTTCTCTGGTCTTCCCACTTTTAAAATTTTGTCACTTAGTGCTCCGCACTAGCTGACAGATGTCACTGTTCATTGTAGACTTGCTAATGTCGAGGGATCTTTAGGTTCCTAAGTACTAAGTGGTAATAATGATATGTGAATGAGTTAAAAATGTTGTTATTGCTTTAAAAAAATATATTCATCATAATCAGCGGAAAAACCAGCTCCAGCCTAAGATATCACAAGGACCCCGGGTGAAGGCCTAGAACATGCGAGAACAGATGGTGACATTGGCAGTACTGGCGCCATAAAAAAGTCACACGAAGTGAACTATTTAGCTTTGTCAGATAATTTATATTTACTCAGGAAAATATGAATCATATGCTTTTGTCTTATAACCAGATCAAACTCTTTTTCATGTATAAATGTAACCTAAGAATAAACGAGCTCAGCTCAGTATACATCTTGACATTGGCATGTCTGTGTCTTGATTACTGATCTCCTGGTTAACCAGCATTATCTCACAGGTATCTGAAAGGACTTGATAAAGGAGAGGTAAATTATCCTAACACTTTGTTTCAAGAATAAGTGCCCAAGCTGAATAGTTCCAGTTTAGTTCAGAGGCAATTTTGTTGTCTGATATATAAAGCAAATATCAAGTTTAGAGGCTAGTATATAAAGCAATCCTCCTGACTACTAATCTGCTGACTAAAGTCCAACTTTCAGTGAGACATCTTTTTCATATCTCCATTTTTCCAGGCAAAATCAGGAAAAAATTAGTACAACCCAACCAGTTTGGCTCATAAGCTCCGCCTCTGTTCTTGTGTCCAATGTGTCAATGGGCAGGGCCACTGATTGGCAAATTAATCAAAAGAAGTGTTTTAGTATGCAGCATAAGGATTAGGGATGCACTAATTAAATTAAAACAGGTGTCTGCAAATTTCTTCCAAAACAGAGATATTTCAGTTCTCACATATCCTGTTCCTTCCACTAAAGACTGAGTGAAAACGCTGGTACAGTACCACGAAACACCCGATTCAGTGTGCACATATTTCTGTGACACCGATACTGATGAAGATCCCCAAGCTGTTTATCATTTAAGAGGGTAGCATCTCCCCATTACAGTGCAACATTTTTTTAATATTTATTTAATAATATTTATCACAATTGTCTAGGTAAATCAGCAGAAACATGAATTTCTAGACCGAATAGGACATCCCAACGGAGGATGTGAACTAAATGTGTGAGGTTGACCACTGACCCACCCTATCCGGCCAAGTATACCTTGTTATGGCTGAATCCACAGCCAATTCACCATTAATAGAGCCAGGGTGCTCCATTACCTTTAGTAAAATGCATAGGAAGGGGGAAAGAAGACATAGATAAACAGGGACCTACATGGTAGACAAAAGAAATGCAGACATGAAAACTAAGGGTACGACGGCTAGGGCGATCTCTGCTCATGAGAAAACTTACAATCTAATTGGAAGAGGGTACAGCTGAGACAAGGGGAAGAGTGTGGTTTAGAGTGGATATTGGGACAGTTGTGAGGATGTATTAATGTGGGTAGAATAGGTGGAAGTAGGGTAAGCTCTAATAAAGATATCCTGTAAGTGTTTAAAAATTTGAAGGCTGTTAGATAGTCTGATAGTACGTGGTAGGCAGGTATGAGAGGTGGTTAGCAGAGACGAAGTGCAGATCAGAGGTAGGTCTAAGAGGGTGATACTAGAGGTTTGCAAAGTAGTGCGGCAGATGTGGAGCAACAAGAGAGGAAGATCAGTCCTGCTGCGGCATTTAAGATGGATTGAAGCAAGAATAGATGGGTGAGGGGAATGCCAGGTAGGAGGAAGATGCAGTTGGTGAGGTGTGAGATGATGAAAGAGTGGATAAGAGTTTTTGTAGCATGTTGGGTAAGAATATGGCATTTTCTAGATGTGAGGAATAAAGCAGTAGGCAAAGTCAAGTGTGGCACCGAGGCAGGGGGCTTGGGAGACTGAGGACATTGTGATGTTATTGATGGTCAGGGAGATTTGAGGGCTGGTAGTGACTCTTTAAACATAACTTTCAGACATGTATAGTTTTTAGTTACTTTTTCAAAAAGTTTAATGTTTACTATTTTTCTATTGTTGGGCCTGTACTTGTTTTTTATTGCTGCTTCTTTCCCTCAACAATCTACCACTTTTCAGTATGCTGCACACAATTATAACTTTAGTTTTTAGTATTATCATTAATGAACTAATGCTGTCTCTCTACAATTAACCTGAGCTCTGGAACTTGAGTCAATGAATGCAGAAATATTATAAGGTGCAAGGCTCTTCTAGAAACACTTAAGCCCTGTAGACAGTGGCATGACTTCCAACCCTGAAGGGTGTTTAGCCTGCAAGCCAGAGCCCCCAGTTTGGAGATCCCCCACTCAGCTCCCAGGAGGGCTGAGCAGGACCTTCTTCAGAGAGCAGAACTGGGCCCAGGAAGCTGAAGTTGCATCGGCAGGCGCTTACCCAAATTTTGCTATGGGGTTCCAGCAATGCAGCATTCCCCCCTGTCTATACACTTGTAAGTAATTATTAATATGAAAATAAAAGAAAGTTTAAATATTTTTTTTAGTTTTGCTACACTGATAAGAAGATAGTACCCTGTATTTAAAACCATAAAACATTATAAACAAAACAAGATATGATTCCTGATAATGTCCCTTTAGACACCATTTTTCTTATTAGCTTAAGAATATTAATTTAAAGGAATAATCACCACTCTTTAATATATCTAAGCTTAAGCCATTGTGGAATTTACAGAGCTTGTCTGTGCGCTCGCTCTGTAAAGAACTTGCAGCTAAGGAAAGTTATGGAATTTAATTTAATTCTGATCAAAGTTCGCACCTTGAATATAAATGAAACACCGTCAAACAAATCAACTTACATTTTTTTTCCTCTCTACATTTCTCTTTTTAAGCATCAAACATATTATTTCTGTTTAATGTCTAGAGAGGAAACCTGCTTGATTAAAAATGTTCTTGCAAATAATTTGTAAGCTGTTCCTTAGCAAACCGCTTTGCTGCAGCTAAGTGAGCCAATAACTTTGATTAATTTTATGGGGTCAAAATATTTCTACATTTCCAGCCTGTTGAGCCTTTCAGAGAACTAAAATATTACGGAGATATCAGGCATGTGCATGTTAAATAATGAACAGCTTTAATTTAAAATTGAAAAATGACAATTATATATCTATAGTATATATATATGTATATATATATATATATATATATATATATATATATATATATATATATACATACAAGTTAACCCGTGCATGATACTCATGCATTCTAGTCAAATCAAGATACTTAAGGTCTTAAAAAGGTTCTTGTCATGCATTTGGGCCTAGCCCAGGCCTCCTCAGGGGAAGATCGTTACTTCCCGACGCAAGCCCCTTTTTAATGTGTGTTCATGAGGTAAAATTACCTCACGAAAATGAGTTTGACCCCTCAACTCGTAAATTTAGCCTTTACTACCCCTCCCACGGGGGGAAGGGGGGATGATGGAAGTTAACTGACTTGACTATTTAATTTTTTTGTCAAATAATGTCAGTATACCAAATTTCAGGTCAATTGGATGAGCCCTTTCTGAGAAAATAGTTTTTTACACACACACACACACACACACACACACACACACACACACACACTACGCCTCTACACATGTGTGTTCATGAGGTAAAATTACCTCACGAAAATGAGTTTGAGCCCTACCAAATTTCAGCCCTTTTTGAATTTTTTTTCCCACACACACTAAGAATTTAGTTGGTCAGTGTATAACTCTGCCCAGCAGGTGGCGCTGCAACTTGGTTTCTTTTTCCCACACACAGACGCCACTAAGCATTTATATATTAGATATATATAGTGCTCAACCCGCAATATACAACATTAGCTGTTCATATTGTTTAGGATGCAGTAAATGCAAAGTAATGGAAAGTTATTCAGGCTATTGACTTTTGGATATATGGAGGCAGTAAACAGGCATCCTCTAACACAGCACCGTCTTCTTAAAATTCATCATTTATGAGATTAATTCTGTGATTGCAAAACTCTGTCGTGATCCCAATGTGACTTTTTATGATTTGCAGATGACTATTTTCTGCATGTATATTTTAACCCCTTACTGCAACCTTTCAAAATATTTCTGCTTTTGCTGATGTTGTATTCTGGGCGAGAGTGGCCTGTTGCAAAATGGCCAGGATTCTCTTCATTGGATAACAATCCAATGGATGAGACAGGTCCATATAGTACAACAAGCATGGAGATGTTTGTTGCATTCTTTCAGTGTACCTTCTGACGTCTCCATATCTCCTTTCCCTCACTCCGATTATCATCTCCTCTCATTCACCCTCTCCTCATTACCCACTCCTCTCCCCTTATCTATATACACTCTCGCTCGACTAACCTTGACACCCTCGACACTGCCACTACTCCCTTGAAACTCTCCTCCTTAACCCTCATGATCTGTCCCCCTCCCTCTACAACTACTCCATCTCTTTTGCCCTTGACATTGCCTGCCCCTCTCCACCTGTTTCCCTCCGCCATTATAACCCCCAACCCTGGCACTCTAAGCTCACATGCTTCCTCCAAAAATGTTCACACACTGCTGAACTTCACGGGAGGATATCTTGTTCCCTGGCAGATTTTCTTCTTTTCACATATATTCTCTCCCTAGCTAAACAAGGATTCTTCAAGTCCCTCATATTAAATCAGTTATCCTACACCCGTCTCCTCTTCGCCACTTTCAGCTCCTTACTTCCCCTCCCCCTGCTACCCTTCAACCCTCCATTACTGCCACTGACTTTATTAACTTCTTCACCTCCAAAATCGACTACATCAGAATTGGAATCTCCTCCTCCCAACTCTTCAATAGCCCCCCTGTTATGGCGGACAGGGAACACCATAAACTTGAAGAACAGGCAAAAGTGGTCTTCACCTATAGCAAGCCACCTTTCCCGTAGAGCTGGACGCACTCACAGGTACTCAGATGCCCCCAGGACTTGAACTCAGAGTAGTACAAGTTTATGACGTTGCCACAGCACTGGCGAGGGCCAGATAGGTGGTAGAAACGGAGTCCAGTAAACAGGCCGAGGTCAGAGGGCAATAGCAGACAGCAGGGTGAGGTCCAGGTGAAGGTCGGGGCAGTCAGGAGGCAAACGAATCCAGAGCACAAGCTAAGGTCAGGGTCACAGGCAATCCAACAAGGTCCAGAAGCAAGCCAGGGGTCATACACGGGAAGTCAAACTAGAGAACTCAGAACAGGAGCAAGGACAGAGAACAGGAGCCTAGCTACACTGAGAGCTATAACTGCCAGTGAGGCTCAGTCCTCACTGCCTTAACTAGTGAGGGGAACCAATAGGAGCAGGGTGCCAGCGATCCCCCTCCCTAATACAATAGCAGCCTTAAATACCTATGCGTGCATGCGCCCGGCTATTAGACAGCTGGCCGGGTGCTGCGGCAGGGGAGACAGAGCGTCCCAGTTGTTGCCCAGACAACCGGGACGTGGAGGGCGGAAGTGACTTCCCAGTTGTCATGGAGACGGCCGGGAAGCCAGAGGCAGCAGGAAGCGAGCTGCGGCGGCCCATCGGGGAGCCGCGGCTCGTAACACCCCCAGCGTCAAACCCCTACTTGCCCTCCAACCATCATCCTATGTGCTTCTTCCGCCCAACCTTGGGTGATGAAGTCTACTCTCTACTCTTGTCCTCCCCCCTCAACCTGCCGCTGGATCCTATTCCGTGCCATCTACTTCAAAATCTCTCGCCTACTGCATGTTCCACCTTGCCCACTTCTTCCACTTATCCCTCTCCACTGATATCTTCCCCTCCTCCTTCAAAAACTCTTGTGTCTCACCCTTTTTACAAAAAACAAACCTTGACCCCACCTCCCTGTCCAACTACCGCTTCATCTCTCTCCTCCCTTTCGCTTCCAAATTGCTTCAATGGTTGGTCTACACCCATCTCACTAGCCACCTCTCAGACAGCTCCATCCTCGATCCTCTCCAATGTGGACTACTCCCTGTTTAATCTCTTGGACCTCTCTGCAGCCTTTGATACAGGCAGTCACACTCTCCTGCTGCACACCCTTTGCAACATCAGCCTTTCTGACACTGTCCTCTCTTGGTTTACCTACCATACCTCTAACTATTCTTACTCTATAGAGATAGAGAAAATGAAGGCTCTACCTCAGCCGCACCCTCCCCACTATCCCACTTCCCATAACCGTCCCAAGGGCTCTGTCCTTGGCCCTCCGCTCTTGTCTCTGTACACTTCCTCACTGTATGGACTTATCAGTTCCGTCAGACTTCAGTACCACCTCAATGTCAATGACACCCTCTCCATCACTATTGGTAATACCAATATCTTCTCCCTTACCCAAGTTTGCTGCCTAGGCATCATCCTTGACTCCAGCCTCTCCTTCACCCCCTATATCCAATACCTCACCCAATCCTTCTGCTTTTATCTTCAAAATATAGCTCATATGCCTCACTTCCTCTCCACTGATGCCACCAAAACTCTCATCCATTCTCTGATCATTTCTCACCTCAACTACTGCAACATCCTCCTTATTGGCCTCCCCCACTCTCATCTCGCTCCTCTTCAGCCCATACTTAATGATGCAGTGAGACTATCCTTCCTCTCTTGCTGCTCTATTTCTCTGTTAAGCACTACACTAGCCTCCAACAAAGAATCTGCTTCAAGCTTCTCTCCCTCGCCTATAAAGCCCTCTTTAGCTCCACAGCCCCATATCTCTCCAACCTCATCTTCATTCATACTTTCACCATCTACAAATAGCCAAAGACCGCCATCTCACCTCCTATCTGATCACCATGTCTCACTCTCGCATTCAATATTTCTCTCGGGTAGCTCCTCTTTATGGAATGAACACCCTCTTTCTGTCAGGCTATCCCCTAGACTGCAAATCTTTAAACGATTCATCAGAACCCACCTGTTCAGGATCTCCTACCCTTCCTCCCTCTAACCTCTCCCCTGCCCTCCTGAACTCCCTTTCTTATCCTTCCTTGTTTACTATATTACACCTCACCCTTTGTCTTCTTCCCTTCTTCATTTCACCAGCCCTTATTCTGCCCTAACTTCAGATTTCTAGTCCTCTCACTGCTCTTGTCATCATCATCATCATCACCGTTTATTTATATAGCGCCACTGATTCCGCAGCGTTGTACAGAGAACTCATTCACATCAGTCCCTGCCCCATTGGAGCTTACAGTCTAAATTCCCTAACATACACACAGACACTGACAGACAGATACTAGGGTCAATTTTAATAACAGCCAATTAACCTGCCAGTATGTTTTTGGAGTGTGAGAGGAAACCGGAGCACCTAGAGGAAACCCACGCAAACACGGGGAGAACATACAAGCTCTACACAGATAAGGTCATAGTCAGGAATTTAACTCATGACCTCAGTGCTGTGAGGCAGAAGTGATAACCACTTAGCCACAGTGCTGCCCCTATTTGTTCTCCATTTACTTTCAAGTCCCCTCACCCCAACACCCCTGGGGTAAATGTATGAAAGTCCGATTTTTTTCAACTCGCCGGAAATCGGCGACTTTGCAGCTAAAATTTAAAGCGGCGATGGCTTGTAAAAGCAAACTTGCCTGGTGTTTCCTGTTAGTCTGCCACTTCCTCTAGATTGTAAGCTTCCGCGAGCAGGGCCCTCTCTTCCTTGTGTCCTACTGCTCCTGTTACCCTACTGTTGCTCCCAGGACCCCAGCTTTATTCCTCTACCTCAGCTCTGGATTCCTGACTCAGTCTCCTCCTCATCATTATCATCATTAGTGTGTGCTACTTGTGCCCACACTCCTGGGCTCAGGCTCACTCTACTTTAGTTCACACCCCACCTCTCTTCCTTCCTCCTTCTGGCTCCAAGCGTTCTTTATTCACTCATACCTCTCTGTCCGGTCTACCTGTCCTCAGCCGGGTTGTCTATGCTCATCTATTATGTTTCTCTTGTACTTCCCTATATGCCGTGTTTTGTTTTCTCCTTCACACTATGTATGCTGCTGCGGACCCTTATTGGCACCATATAAATACAAGATATTAACAATAATAATACCAATAAATGCCCTGGATACTCTAGGGTGAGCCCTCTGTGTTGAACATAAAACTGTATATTCTCCTGATTGTAGATCACTGATGGGCAAACGAATACATTTCAATGGCCACATGGGAGGCCCTCTTATCTTCAAAAGGGCAGCACACTATTCTTAATCTCAGTAATAAATGAAAATAATGAGACATCACTTGCCCTGAAGCTGGGTACACACTACAAGTTTTTCCTCCAATCATTGTGCCAATCACACGATAAATGACTGTTTTGTCCGATATCGCACTAGTGTGTACGCTCCCATGATCATGTTTTATTGCACCTAAGCTCATTGTATCATTTGATTTGATTCTATAAACTGACCAAAAATCACTATCATCGATGGAACAATGTCGGGCAAATATAGAAGTGTGTATGCACTCACGACCAGCAGTGTTAGGCAGATATCTATAGAGTGTGCAGTTACGATATGTTCAGCAGATGGCTATGACAGATGAAGAGCACAGATCTGACGGTAAATCATGTAGGTGTGTACACATAAATCTGAGTGCTTTTTGGGACTTTCAGTCGTTGGTAAAATAATTACAAAAAAATCATTATTTTTACTTTAATATATTTGAAGCGAAATATTAAAAAAGAGAAATGAAAAAATGTTGACTGAAAATTCAAAATAACTGTTAAAAGGGTAAAAGAGTTTTTACCCAGCTGTCTGTCTTTCTTGTAATTGTGTATGCCAAAAAGATAAATAGAATTGAAAGGAGTTATCATAAATCTCTTAAAAAACTGATAATCCTAGTAACAACAAAGGGAGGAATTATGTTAAGATGTCATAATGATATAAACCTATTTCTAAAGTATATCCTGAGACTGATGTATACACCATCTGATTGGCATGCTCAATAATGGTATCAATTACTTATTCCTAAAGTGTACTGAGTCTCTGAATAATTAACAGCAAACCTATATGTTGCAATGTAACAAAAAGCTCAATCAAATCTTAAATTGTATCATACTAACCTACGTCTCCTACATAACCCTGTTATATGCAAGTAACTAGAGGAAGTACAATGGTATTACAAATATGCCAGTTTGATGGCTCTATGTAATAATAAGATTATAGCCTACTAGCTTTTGTCTCCTCTGCTAGCCTAATCAGCATATATAACATAGTGAGCCTCGTTTATATCCCTCAGTTTACAGCCGAGAGTAAACTCCCTTCGTATAGCTGTAATACCACTCCCTCTGACTAAAACTAAATCAGTGATCATATTTTGTTGGATATCAGTATTGTTATATTGCTTCTCGGCCTTTTGGCTAAGATCAAGTGACTACCTGTCTGAGATGGGATTCCTGCACCTGAAAAGGCCACGAGAAAGCTTGGCCTGGCCAAGAGGCCAGCAGCATGAAAGCCTGAGATAGTGCCGCTGGAGTCAGAGCTGGATTAAGGTTCTGGGGGGCCCGGGGCACTTAAGACAGGGGGGCCCCATATTGTCGAATATGATATTAATTTTAAACAAATAAACAGGCAATGCTATGTGCACTACTGTTAGATGCACACAACTCTGCCTTTACAAGCATAACAGTGTGAAGTAGGACATATCTCCCAACTATCCTTGTAGTCAGACCAAATCCTGACTAAGTGAGACAGTCACCCAAATTCTGGACAGTCCCACCATATTGAGAACAGTTGGAAGATGGTCCTGGTCTCCCCTACCTGCTGTTGTCGCTTTCACCACCTGTGGCTGCTGGTGTCTTAAGCTCAGTTGCCGTTTGTGTAGATTCTGGGATGTCGGGGCCCTATTTTGAATCAAAAACAGGTACATAAAGTTTAGGAGTCCCCAAAGAGTCCTGTTAATAAATCAATAGCACCCCCTTTAATAATTAGGCCTCCCTCCCTGCAACCAGCCCCAAATTTGGAATTAAATTAATACTATTCACTTTTAATAATAGAACTATTTTCCCCAAGCAGCCCCGACATTAAATTAATAGCGTACACATTTAATAAACTTATTTCCCTCCCCACCAAACAGCCTGGTATAAATGAATAGAGTTTACATGTAATAAATAAACCTATTTTTCAAAACCATTGCCAACATTTTATAATTCATATTCACATTTAATAAATAGCACTCCTCCCCAAACTCAAGCACACATTAAATACCTCACAATCACTCCACAAATAATTAACAAAATAACCTTACTATATGTAAGTATATATTGGTTATCCCTAACAGCCTAGTCCAGCTAAGCACTAGCAGGACTGATTTGTTGCAAGGCAACAGAGCTAGCATGGAGGCATATTACATTTTGTACATTATGCCATAATTTTGTAATTTTTACCATAATGCCCACTTTTAGAAAAGCTACTTCCCTGGGGCATGGAGAGAGGGTCCACAATAAATAGACAATCTAGGTCTGAGCACATCGTACTTCTCTGTTCTTTATTTATATCCCCAACATCCCACTCCTCAATCCTCTTCATCTTAATTCTCTATCTTCCCTCTCACTCCTCATTCCCCACCTACTTAGCATCTTCAACCCCCTTCTCATCAGCGTTGGTTTCCCTTCCTGGGTTGTCACTCTGCAACCCCCTCTATTTGTATATTCACCCCCTCCTTGTCCATAATCACCCCCTCTCCTTGTCCATAAATCACCCCTTCTCCTTGTCCATAAATCATTCCCTCCTTGTCCATAAATCACCCCCTCCTTGTCCATTAATCACCCCCTCCTTGTCCATAAATCACCCCTTCCTTGTCCATAAATCACCCCCTCTCCTTGTCTATAAATCACCCCCTCTCCTTGTCTATAAATCACCCCTTCTCCTTGTCCATAAATCACCCCCTCCTTGTCCATAAATCACCCCCTCCTTGTCCATAAATCACCCCCTCCTTGTCCATAAATCACCCCTTCCTTGTCCATAAATCACCCCCTCCTTGTCCATAAATCACCCCTTCCTTGTCCATAAATCACCCCCTCCTTGTCCATAAATCACCCCTTCCTTGTCCATAAATCACCCCCTTCCTTGTCCATAAATCACCCCCTCTCCTTGTCCACAATTATCCCCTTCATTTTCATAATTGCCTCCTCCTCTGGCTGAAACACACACAGACACAGTCACACACACACAGAAAGTCTCACACAGTCACACAAACACAAACACACACACAGTCACACACACAGAAAGTCTCACACACACAGTCACACACACAGAAAGTCACACACACACAGCAGATCTTAACTTACCTTATCCCCCACAGACAGGCAGGGCAGATCTTCTCTGCTCCTCCTCACACTGTCATCTACACGGCAGCTAAGGAAGCCCAGAACACTCAAAAAAAAAAAAAAGCAAAAGCATGCTTGTGCTTATAGTGCCAAGAGAGCACTTAAAAACGGAACCCTGTGCTGCCCCTTGTAGACTGACATTTGGGGGCAGCAAAAAGAGCCACAGCTGGTCCCGGGGGGCCCCCTGAGAGAGGGGGGCCCGGGGCACATGCCCCCTGTGCCCCCCCTTAATCCGGCCCTGGCTGGAGTGGTGACCCAGGGGTGCCTGAATTCACCTGGGGAGTGGTGACCCTCACTTGAAATCATGGCTCTTTGCTAGGGATGTGCACCGGCGACTTTTGAGGTCTCGTGTTTTGTGTTTTGGATCCGGATTTTCGTTATTTTTGGGGTTCGGATTTGTCTCGCAAAACACTTGACGAAAGGTCTCAGTTCGGATTTAAGGTTTTGGATTCGGATTTTTTTTGAAAAAAACATAAAAAGTTTAAAAATCAAGTTTTTGGGCTTATTTTCACTCCTAGGCTATTATTAACCTCAATAACATTCAATAACAAGCATTTCCACTAATTTACAGTGTATTCTGAACACCTCACAATATAGTTATTAGTCCAAAACGTTGCAACAAGGTATCTTTCTGGACTGCGTAGAGGAGTGGGTCACCACAATATATATTAAAAACCCTGAACTTTTATGATTCGCACCAATAAATGTACCTGGACTGCGTAGAGGAGTGGGTCACCACAATATATATTAAAAACCCTGAACTTTTATGAATCGCACCAATAAATGTACCTGGACTGCGTAGAGGAGTGGGTCACCACAATATATATTAAAAACCCTGAACTTTTATGAATCGCACCAATAAATGTACCTGGACTGCGTAGAGGAGTGGGTCACCACAATATATATAATAAGAAAACCATCAACTTGTTTGATTCGCACCAATAAATGTACCTGGACTGCGTAGAGGAGTGGGTCACCACAATATATTAAAAACCCTGAACTTTTATGAATCGCACCAATAAATGTACCTGGACTGCGTAGAGGAGTGGGTCACCACAATATATATAATAAGAAAACCATCAACTTGTTTGATTCGCACCAATAAATGTACCTGGACTGCGTAGAGGAGTGGGTCACCACAATATATTAAAAACCCTGAACTTTTATGAATCGCACCAATAAATGTACCTGGACTGCGTAGAGGAGTGGGTCACCACAATATATATAATAAGAAAACCATCAACTTGTTTGATTCGCACCAATAAATGTACCTGGACTGCGTAGAGGAGTGGGTTACCACAATATATTAAAAACCCTGAACTTTTATGAATCGCACCAATAAATGTACCTGGACTGCGTAGAGGAGTGGGTCACCACAATATATATAATAAGTAAACCATCAACTTTTATGAATCGCACCAATAAATGTACCTGGACTGCGTAGAGGAGTGGGTCAC
Source organism: Mixophyes fleayi (assembly GCF_038048845.1). NCBI lineage: Eukaryota > Metazoa > Chordata > Amphibia > Anura > Limnodynastidae > Mixophyes > Mixophyes fleayi. The sequence continues at coordinate 435,569,848 of NC_134402.1, read as the reverse complement.
CACAATATATTAAAAACCCTGAACTTTTATGAATCGCACCAATAAATGTACCTGGACTGCCTAGAGGAGTGGGCACTGGGCACCACAATAAAATATATAAAAAACCTTCAACAGGTCTGCATTACACTACACATACGGCTGCTCCTCCATCCTCTCCATCATATACATGTTGGAGTTTTAGCGTGTGACAACCTCTTGTTTTTGATAATGTCAGTGCATTTTGAATATTTTTCAATTTGCCCCACACCACTGAATGTACTTTATCTATGATACGCATCTATCTATCTTGACTGCGTAGTGTGGTGGCCCCGGTACACAATTTGGTACCGAGGCCACAATATAATTAAAAAACCCTCCACGTGTCAGAATTCCACCAAACAAGTATCTGGACTGCGTAGTGGGGTGGCCCCGGTACCCAATTTGATACCGGGGCCACAATAAAATAAATACACCCTCCACGTGTCAGAATTCCACCAAACAAGTATCTGGACTGCGTAGTGGGGTGGCCCCGGTACCCAATTTGATACCGGGGCCACAATAAAATAAATACACCCTCCACATGTCAGAATTCCACCAAACAAGTATCTGGACTGCGTAGTGGGGTGGCCCCGGTACCCAATTTGATACCGGGGCCACAATAAAATAAATACACCCTCCACGTGTCAGAATTCCACCAAACAAGTATCTGGACTGCGTAGTGGGGTGGCCCCGGTACCCAATTTGATACCGGGGCCACAATACCTCCTCCAAACATGGTACAGACAATTCGTCATTGAGATCCCATCAAGTATGTTAAAGACAGACAGGGTCCAAGTGTTATTGGTTGACTTTGTAAACCAAAAAACTGTCCCTGTTGCACATAGTCGTGCAATGAAGACTGACTTTTTCATTTAAAGGCACCATCTTTCAAGTGTAGTGTTTGTAAGTCTAAGTCATATTATACTTTTGGTAAAATTGGTTTATTTTGTTCCTCTTTATGGTAACTACTAATAGAATTAAAGTATTAAATAGAAGCGGCAGTTCCTCTTTATGGTAATTAGTAATAGAATTAAAGTATTAAATAGAATTAAAGTATGAAATAGAATTAAAGTATTAAATAGAATTAAAGTATGAAATAGAGTGGTATAGAGTTGTAGTGTGGTATAGATAGAGTGGTCCCCACAATATAATAATAAAACCCTCAACTGGTCTGAATTCCACCAAACAAGTATCTGGACTGCGTAGTGTGGTGGCCCCGGTACACAATTTGGTACCGAGGCCACAATATAATTAAAAAATTGGGCATCAACTGTCACCGTTGTTTAATATCTGATACACCTAAATATGGACTGCACAGTGGAGTGGCCCCGGTAGTAAATTTGGTGCCGGGGCCACAATACCTCCTCCAACTTCCAAGTGTAGTGTTTATAAAGACAGACAGCGTCGAAGTGTTATTAGTTGGCTTTCTTAACCCTAAAATTGTCCCTGTTGCAAATATTCGTGCAATGGACAGTTACTTTTTTATTGAAAGACTCAAGCTTTCAAGTGTAGTGTTTATAAAATATAAACAACAATACAGTAGTTTTAGAGCACGTCAATACCTCTTGTTTTAAATTATGACACGGCATTTTACTTTTGGTTTAATTTCTTGAATTTTTTAAAATTTGGTTTTACTTTTTGAACATGGCAAACGACTGTTGATTGGTCATTTAATGCCAAAAAAAAAGTTCCAAGATGGAATTGTCCTTGGGCCCTCACACCCCCTCACAACCTCCTTCGCCGCTCACTGACCAGGTTCCCCGCTGCACTAAAAACTCTTTCCGAGTACACACTGGAGGGGGGACAACTCAGGTAAAATAGAGCCAGTTTGTACAGGGGCTTCCAAACTGCCTTTTTTTCCTGCCAGTAACAATATGGACTGTCTGACATGTCTACTTGGATGGTGTCAGCAAAGTAATCATCCACAATTTTTTCTATTGTGACAGCATCCAATGCAGTGAGAGTAGACATGTCTGCAATGGTTGGCAGGTCCTTCAGTCCGGACCAGATGTTATCAACATCCCCGCCAGTGCCTCTTTTGGGAAAACTGAGCTTTTTCCTCGCAGCCATAGATGTGGAAGAAAATGAGGGTGGAGCTGTTGGCATGTCACGGTCCTCTTCAGAGGACAATCTCCTGACCAGCAGGTCTTTGCACCGCTGTAGACTTGTGTCCGACGGAAACAGAGACACAACATACGCTTTAAACCGAGGATCGAGCACGGTGGCCAGAATGTATTCCTCTGACTTTAAAAGAGTGACCACACTCGGATCCTGGCAAAGCGTACGAAGGGCTACATCCACAAGAGCTACATGCTTGGTGTAATCGCAATGGCTTACCAGCTCCTCCCTCACTTTCTCCAGCTGCTTCTGCAACAGCCTGATCAGGGGAATGACCTGACTCAAGCTGGCAGTGTCGGAACTGACTTCTCAAATGGCTGCAGAACCTTGCACAACACGGAAATCAGTCTCCACTGCGCTTGACTGAGGCGCATCCCGCCTCCTTTGCCTATGTCGTAGGTGGCTGTGTAGGCCTGAATGGCCTTTTGCTGCTCCTCCATCCTCTGCAGCATATAGAGGGTGGAGTTCCAGCGCGTCACAACCTCTTGTTTGAGGTGATGGCAGGGCAGGTTCATGCTTTTTTGATGTGCCTCTAGTCTGCGGTAGGCACTGGCTGAATGCCGAAAGTGTCCAGAAATTTTGCGCGCCACCGCAAGCATCTCCTGCACACCCCTGTCACTCTTGAGGTAATGCTGCACCACCAAATTAATGGTGTGGGCAAAACATGGGACGTGCTGGAAATTGCCCATATTTAATGCCCGCACAATGTTACTGGCATTGTCTGACACCACAAATCCCCATGAGAGTCTAAGTGGGGTAAGCCACTGGGAGATAATTTCCCTCAGTTTCTCTAATATGTTGTCAGCGTTGTGCCTCTTATTAAAGCCTGTAATACACAATGTTGCCTGCCTTTGCATGAGCAGCCATTTTGTAGATGCTGCTACTGATGCAGCTGTTGCTGTTGCTGCGGAAGGGGATGCATCTACCCAGTGGGCTGTCACAGTCATATAGTCCTTCGTTTGCCCAGAACCACTTGTCCACATGTCCGTGGTTAAGTGGACAGTGGGTACAACCGCATTTTTAAGAGCACTGAGGACACTTGATCGTACTTCTCTGTACATTTTTGGTATCGCCTGCCTAGTGAAGTGGAATCTCGAGGGGATTTGGTACCGGGGACACAATACCTCCATCAACCCTCTAAATCCCACTCCACTGATGGCGGACAAAGGGCGCACGTCTAACACCAACATTGCAGTTACAGCCGCAGTTATACGCTTTGCAATAGGGTGACTACTATCGTATTTTGTGGTCATGGCAAACGACTGTTGGACGGTCAATTGTTTTGTGAAAGACTTAGCGGTCTTACGACTTCCCCTCTGGGAAGATGACCGACTAACAGCAGCAACAGCAGCAGTGGCAGTAGTAGGCGTACCGCTGCAGGATTCCTCGGATGAATCCCGTATTGAGGAGGACTCAGTCTGGCTGCTGACTTGGGCTGCAGGACTGAATCTGATGGAGATTGTGGAGGAAGTTGACGAGGAGGGTGTTGCTGGTGTGTATCCAACTGGACCACGGGATTTAGGTGTCCCTGTACCGATGAGGGTCCTAGCCCCAGTTCCTGAACTAACCACTGAACTATGAAGGTTATTCAGGTGACGTATAAGGGAGGATGTTCCTAGGTGGGCAAGATCCTTACCCCTGCTTATTTGAGCTTTACATAAGCTACATATGGCCATACATTGGTTGTCTGGATTTGGATAAAAATAACTCCAGACCGAAGAGGTGCATTTTTTGGTCTTCTGACCAGGCATGACGATGGGCTTTTTCATCCCATGGACATCAGCTGTTTCCCCCCCTGGTGCCTCATTTACAATAACCACATCACCATCCTCATCATCAAGTTCCTCCACAGCGCCAGCTACATCATCAATAGCCTCCTCCCGAGCCACCTCTTCCCGTACAGTGATGGGAAGGTCAGGCTTGACAACCACCAACATCCTTGGACTCGCCTTGTGGATTTGTGATAATTTCTCTTTAGAAGGCAGAGTTGTTTGCTGTTTTGTTGCTGACAGCATAACTCTCTTCAATTTTTTGTAGGGGGGGGAGGAGGAGGAGGGCTAAGATCCGTGGGTGAAGCTGAACCACTAGTCATGAACACGGGCCAGGGCCTAAGCCGTTCCTTGCCACTCCGTGTCGTAAATGGCATATTGGCAACTTTACGTTTCTCCTCAGATGATTTTAAGTTTCTCTTTTTGCTACTTTTTCTTAACTTGGGCTTTTTGGATTTTACATGCCCGGTACTACGAGATTGGGCATCGGGCTTGGAAGACGACGTTGATGGCATTTCATCGTCTATGTCATGACTAGTGGCAGCAGCTTCAGCATTAGGAGGAAGTGGGTCTTGATCTTTCCCTACTTTATCCTCCAAATTTTTGGTCTCCATTATATGTAGCACAAGATACTGCAGAATGTGTGAACTTGGTAATATTGCAGTACCAATGGACTTATACTGCTGTATTGGTTTTGCAAATTTGGTTATAATTATTATATTTTTTTTTTTTTTTTAATTTTTATTTTTTTTTTACTTTTTTTTTATTTTTAAAAAACTTGGGAATAGTGGGGAAATAACTATGCCCTTAGAAGCACAGAGCACAGGACACAGCACCACTGGACTGAACAGGACACGGCACAGGACCCAGCAGCACTACGGAACTCAGCAGGACAGAGCACAGGACACAACACCACTGGACTGATACTGCAGAATGTGTGAACTTTGTAATATTGCAGTACCAATGGACTTATACTGCTGGATTGGTTTTGCAAATTTGGTTATAATTATTATATATTTTTTTTTTTTTTTTTAATTTTTATTTTTTTTTTACTTTTTTTTTATTTTTAAAAAACTTGGGAATAGTGGGGAAATAACTATGCCCTTAGAAGCACAGAGCACAGGACACAGCACCACTGGACTGAACAGGACACGGCACAGGACCCAGCAGCACTACGGAACTCAGCAGGACAGAGCACAGGACACAGCACCACTGGACTGATACTGCAGAATGTGTAAACTTTGTAATATTGCAGTACCACTGGACTTTTACTGCTGAATGTGTGAACTTGGTAATATTGCAGTACCAATGGGCTTATACTGCAGGATTGGTTGTGCAAATTTTGTGGTAATTAAAAAAAATTAAAGTAGTTTTTGGTATTTTTTTAAAAAACTTTTTTTTATTTTTTTAAACACAGGGGAATATTGGGGAAATAACTATGCCCTTAGAAGCACAGAGCACAGGACACAGCACCACTGGACTGAACAGGACACAGCACAGGACCCAGCAGCACCACTGACCTCAGAAGGACAGAGCACAGCACACAGCACCACTGGACTGATACTGCAGAACACAGCACAGCACAGCACAGCACAGCACAGCACAGCACAGCACAGAACTAAACAGCACAGCACAGAACTAAACAGCACAGCACGAGATCTACCAGGACAGAGGACCACCTAACACACCCTCCCTCTACCCTGATCAATGCCCGAGTGAAGATGGCGGCGACTAGCGGGGAATTTATAGGACCCGAGTATCGCGAGATCGGACAACGGGATTATGAGTCAGAGCCTCAGTTTCACATTTGAATTTGGCGCCAATACCCGGATCTGTCTCGGATCCGACTCGGATCCGCAACGTTCGGGTGGGCTCGGATTTCATAAATCCGAGTGCGCTCATCCCTACTCTTTGCACGATCCTCACTTTCTGCTATACACACTTCCTTGCCCCGGACTTTTGGCCAGGCAGGAACAATTTTTAACATCTCGGCCGAAAGGCTGGGGTCGTTTTGCCCGGCACTGATTTATTTATTTATTTTTCTCACTGTTTTGTCACTTCCCTTTTTTATATGTTTAGGGGGGGCTGTGTGGCCATCAGGTTTCGGCCCTCCTGCAAACATCATGGGTCCTCCCTTCCGGGGGTTGGATGAGCTATCGGGTCCTGGGTGAAGCTTTGGCGGATTCCAGGGGCTAAAGGGACCTCCCTAGCCTTGCGGCAAAGGGGGTCTGAAGACCTTTGCCCCCTAAGGGTCCATTAGGATCCGGGGGTCGGGGACTAGGGCCCTTCCTTTTTTGAGGTGGGCCATGTACCGCACCCCTTGTGCCACGTTTTTTAAGTTTTCACTTATTTTAACGTTCACAATGGGTTGGAGAGCACTGCTTTTCAGGCTTTCAAAAAAAAAAAAATCAGTATCGTTATATATTTAAATTCTTTCCACGAACACTCCTATTCAAAGTCTCAAATAAGTTTCAATTTCCTTTATAATAGGTTTAACTGACAGCGAGTGCAGCGTCCGCTGATGCGCGTTTCGCTTACTGCTTTTACAAGGCAATAAACCTAACTCTGTGCTGTATTTTCTGTTGACAAAAGATACTTTATGGTATCTTACTGTAGGGTTCATAAAGGAACACATTTGTGTAGATTTACAGCATAAAATAAATCCAGAAGAGAGAAAGCAGAAGAAAGTTTGGCTACTCATCGAAAAGAGGGACACCTTTATTTACAGTGACCTTTCATCTACATTCAATAATGGCTGCCATTTTATTGATCTGACCTGTTGAGCTGTTCAAATACACTAGGAACCAATGACATCACTGAATGGCAATGCCAAAACATTTCAGAATCAGATATTTATGAATCACTGTTACCAGGGAACTGATAGGCTGCATTCTCATGAATATTGTTTCAGCACACAAAATGGCTGCCTCCACTGGGGCCATTAAAACGAGCAAAACTGCCCAGGCACAGAAAAATGTCTTTGGTGGCTTCGAACACCAATTTGTAATGTGTAGCGAATCAAAAATGAACATGGTCTGGTGGGAGGGGTTGGGATAAGCTGGCCGTGCAAAAATAAGATTTCAATTTGTGGCAAGAGTTTTTCAGATTGGATTCCTTCTGTCAAAAAAACTTTTAAAAAAACAATTTTACACAAGACCAAGAGGACAGAGATCAGAGCACATTCTATAATTTTAATTGGATGAATTTTCCACCCTTTTAGTTGCACTTCTGTGGAAAAGTGCATTTTTAGGAGCACTGTTCCTAATTTTAAATTAAAAGCTTCATGCACAAAATTCCACATGTTGCAAAGACAATCAATAATGTGAACTGCCTCACTTATGATTGTTTTAAGCCTGCGGTTCTCACTCTGCAGTCAGCAGTGTGTAGGAGGGCAATGATGAGATATTAGGGCAGCTATAAGAGAGATATGAGGAAAGTACAGGGAGAGATAGGAGGAGGGTAATGAGAAATGTGAGGAGGGCAACGAGAGAGATGTGAGGAGGGCACTGAGAGAGATGTGTGGAGGGTAATGAGAGAGATGTGAGGAGAGCAATGAGAGAGATGTGAGGAGGGCAATGAGAGAGATGTGAGGAGGGCACTGAAAGAGATGTGTGGAGGGTAATTAGAGAGATGTGATGAGGGCACTGAGAGAGATGTGAGGAGGGTAATGAGGAAGGCAATGAGAGAGAAGTCTGGAGGATAATGAGAAAGATGTGAGGAGACTAATGAGAGATATGTAAGGAGGGTAATGAGAGAGATGTGAGGAGGGTAATGAGAGAGATGTGAGGAGGGTAATGAGAGAGATGTGAGGAGGATAATGAGAGAGATGTGAGGAGACTAATGAGAGAGATGTGAGGGGGGTAATTAGAGAGATGTGAGGAGGGTAATGAGAGAGATGTGAGGAGGGTAATGAGAGAGATGTGAGGAGGGCAATTAGAAGAGAGAAAGCAGAAGAAAGTTTGGCTACTCATCGAAAAGAGGGACACCTTTATTTATAGTGACCTTTCATCTACATTCAATAATGGCTGCCATTTTATTGATCTGACCTGTTGAGCTGTTCAAATACACTAGGAACCAATGACATCACTGAATGGCAATGCCAAAACATTTCAGAATCAGATATTTATGAATCACTGTTACCAGGGAACTGATAGGCTGCATTCTCATGAATATTGTTTCAGCACACAAAATGGCTGCCTCCACTGGGGCCATTAAAACGAGCAAAACTGCCAAGGCACAGAAAAATGTCTTTGGTGGCTTCGAACACCAATTTGTAATGTGTAGCGAATCAAAAATGAACATGGTCTGGTGGGAGGGGTTGGGATAAGCTGGCCGTGCAAAAATAAGATTTCAATTTGTGGCAAGAGTTTTTCAGATTGGATTCCTTTTGTCAAAAAAACTTTTAAAAAAACAATTTTACACAAGACCAAGAGGACAGAGATCAGAGCACATTCTATAATTTTAATTGGATGAATTTTCCACCCTTTTAGTTGCACTTCTGTGGAAAAGTGCATTTTTAGGAGCACTGTTCCTAATTTTAAATTAAAAGCTTCATGCACAAAATTCCACATGTTGCAAAGACAATCAATGAAGTGAACTGCCTCACTTATGATTGCTTTAAGCCTGCAGTCCTCACTCTGCAGTCAGCAGTGTGTAAGAGGGCAATGATGAGATATTAGGGCAGCTATAAGAGAGATATGAGGAGAGTACAGGGAGAGATAGGAGGAGGGTAATGAGAAATGTGAGGAGGGCAACGAGAGAGATGTGAGGAGGGCACTGAGAGAGATGTGTGGAGGGTAATGAGAGAGATGTGAGGAGGATAATGAGAGAGATGTGAGGAGACTAATGAGAGAGATGTGAGGGGGGTAATTAGAGAGATGTGAGGAGGGTAATGAGAGAGATGTGAGGAGGGTAATGAGAGAGATGTGAGGAGGGCAATTAGAGAGATGTGAGGAGGGTAATGAGAGAGACGTGTGAAGGGTAATGAGAAAGATGTGATGATGGTAATGAGAGAGATGTGAGGAGGATAATGAGAGATGTGAGGAGACTAATGAGAGAGATGTGAGGAGACTAATGAGAGAGATGTGAGGGGGGTAATTAGAGAGATGTGAGGAGGGTAATGAGAGAGATGTGAGGAGGGTAATGAGAGAGACGTGAGGAGGGCAATTAGAGAGACGTGAGGAGGGTAATGAGAGAGACGTGTGAAGGGTAATGAGAAAGATGTGATGATGGTAATAAGAGAGATGTGAGGAGACTAATGAGAGAGATGTGAGGAGGGTAATGAGAGAGATGTGAGGAGGATAATGAGAGAGATGTGAGGAGACTAATGAGAGAGATGTGAGAAGGTAATGAGAGAGATGTGAGGAGGGTAATAAGAGAGATGTGAGGAGGGCAATGATAGAGATGTGTGGAGGGCAATGAGTGAGATGTGAGGAGGGTAATGAGAGAGATGTTAGGAGGGTAATGAGAGAGATGTCTGAAGGATGATGAGAAAGATGTGAGGAGACTAATGAGAGAGATGTAAGGAGGGTAATGAGAGAGATGTGAGGAGGGTAATGAGAGAGATGTGAGGAGGGTAATGAGAGAGATGTGAGGAGGATAATGAGAGAGATGTGAGGAGACTAATGAGAGAGATGTGAGGGGGGTAATTAGAGAGATGTGAGGAGGGTAATGAGAAAGATGTGAGGAGGGTAATGAGAGAGATGTGAGGAGGGCAATTAGAGAGATGTGAGGAGGGTAATGAGAGAGACGTGTGAAGGGTAATGAGAAAGATGTGATGATGGTAATGAGAGAGATGTGAGGAGGATAATGAGAGATGTGAGGAGACTAATGAGAGAGATGTGAGGAGACTAATGAGAGAGATGTGAGGGGGGTAATTAGAGAGATGTGAGGAGGGTAATGAGAGAGATGTGAGGAGGGTAATGAGAGAGATGTGAGGAGGGCAATTAGAGAGACGTGAGGAGGGTAATGAGAGAGACGTGTGAAGGGTAATGAGAAAGATGTGATGATGGTAATAAGAGAGATGTGAGGAGACTAATGAGAGAGATGTAAGGAGGGTAATGAGAGAGATGTGAGGAGGATAATGAGAGAGATGTGAGGAGACTAATGAGAGAGATGTGAGAAGGTAATGAGAGAGATGTGAGGAGAGTAATAAGAGAGATGTGAGGAGGGCAATGATAGAGATGTGTGGAGGGCAATGAGTGAGATGTGAGGAGGGTAATGAGAGAGATGTTAGGAGGGTAATGAGAGAGATGTGAGGAGGGTAATGATAGAGATGTGAGGAGGGTAATTAGAGAGATGTGAGGAGGGTAATGAGAGAGATGTGAGGAGGGTAATGAGAGAGATGTGAGGAGGGTAATGAGAGAGATGTGAGGAGGGTAATGAGAGAGATGTGAGGAGGGTAATGAGAGAGATGTGAGGAGGGTAATGAGTGAGATGTGAGGAGGGTAATGAGAGAGATGTTAGGAGGGTAATGAGAGAGATGTGAGGAGGGTAATGATAGAGATGTGAGGAGGGTAATTAGAGAGATGTGAGGAGGGTAATGAGAGAGATGTGAGGAGGGTAATGAGAGAGATGTGAGGAGGGTAATGAGAGAGATGTGAGGAGGGTAATTAGAGAGATGTGATGAGGGCACTGAGAGAGATGTGAGGAGGGTAATGAGAGAGATGTTAGGACAGTAATGAAAGAGATGTGAGGAGGGTAATGAGAGAGATGTGAGGAGGATAATGAGAGAGATGTGAGGAGGGTAATGAGAGAGATGTGAGGAGGGTAATGATAGAGATGTGAGGAGGGTAATGAGAGAGATGTGAGGAGGATAATGAGAGAGATGTGAGGAGGATAATGAGAGAGATGTGAGGAGGGTAATGAGAGAGATGTTAGGACAGTAATGAGAGAGATGTGAGGAGGGTAATGAGAGAGATGTGAGGAGGATAATGAGAGAGATGTGAGGAGGGTAATGAGAGAGATGTGAGGAGGATAATGAGAGAGATGTGAGGAGGGTAATGAGAGAGATGTTAGGACAGTAATGAGAGAGATGTGAGGAGGGTAATGAGAGAGATGTGAGGAGGATAATGAGAGAGATGTGAGGAGGGTAATGAAAGAGATGTGAGGAGGGTAATGAGAGAGATGTTAGGACAGTAATGAGAGAGATGTGAGGAGGGTAATGAGAGAGATGTGAGGAGGGTAATAAGAGAGATGTGAGGAGGGTAATGAGAGAGATGTGAGGAGGGCAATGATAGAGATGTGAGGAGGGTAATGAGAGAGATGTTAGGACGGTAATGAGAGAGCTGTGAGGAGGGTAATGAGAGAGATGTGAGGAGGGTAATGAGAGAGATGTGAGGAGGGTAATTAGAGAGATGTGAGGAGGGTAATTAGAGAGATGTGTGGAGGGTAATGATAGAGATGTGAGGAGGGTAATGAGAGAGATGTTAGGACGGTAATGAGAGAGATGTGAGGAGGGTAATGAGAGAGATGTGAGGAGGGTAATAAGAGAGATGTGAGGAGACTAATGAGAGAGATGTGAGAAGGTAATGAGAGAGATGTGAGGAGGGTAATGAGAGAGATGTGAGGAGGGTAATAAGGGAGATGTGAGGAGGGTAATGAGAGAGATGTGAGGAGGGTAATAAGAGAGATGTGAGGAGGGTAATGAGAGAGATGTGAGGAGGGCAATGATAGAGATGTGAGGAGGGTAATGAGAGAGATGTTAGGACGGTAATGAGAGAGCTGTGAGGAGGGTAATGAGAGAGATGTGAGGAGGGTAATGAGAGAGATGTGAGGAGGGTAATTAGAGAGATGTGAGGAGGGTAATTAGAGAGATGTGTGGAGGGTAATGATAGAGATGTGAGGAGGGTAATGAGAGAGATGTTAGGACGGTAATGAGAGAGATGTGAGGAGGGTAATGAGAGAGATGTGAGGAGGGTAATAAGAGAGATGTGAGGAGACTAATGAGAGAGATGTGAGAAGGTAATGAGAGAGATGTGAGGAGGGTAATGAGAGAGATGTGAGGAGGGTAATAAGAGAGATGTGAGGAGGGTAATGAGAGAGATGTGAGGAGGGTAATAAGAGAGATGTGAGGAGGGTAATGAGAGAGATGTGAGGAGGGCAATGATAGAGATGTGAGGAGGGTAATGAGAGAGATGTTAGGACGGTAATGAGAGAGCTGTGAGGAGGGTAATGAGAGAGATGTGAGGAGGGTAATGAGAGAGATGTGAGGAGGGTAATTAGAGAGATGTGAGGAGGGTAATTAGAGAGATGTGTGGAGGGTAATGATAGAGATGTGAGGAGGGTAATGAGAGAGATGTTAGGACGGTAATGAGAGAGATGTGAGGAGGGTAATGAGAGAGATGTGAGGAGGGTAATAAGAGAGATGTGAGGAGACTAATGAGAGAGATGTGAGAAGGTAATGAGAGAGATGTGAGGAGGGTAATGAGAGAGATGTGAGGAGGGTAATAAGAGAGATGTGAGGAGACTAATGAGAGAGATGTGAGAAGGTAATGAGAGAGATGTGAGGAGGGTAATAAGAGAGATGTGAGGAGGGCAATGATAGAGATGTGTGGAGGGCAATGAGTGAGATGTGAGGAGGGTAATGAGAGAGATGTGAGGAGGGTAATGAGAGAGATGTGAGGAGGGTAATGAGAGAGATGTGAGGAGGGTAATGAGAGAGATGTGAGGAGGGTAGGTTAAATATTACAGATTTTAACAGTGAGAGTAATTCATGGTTAATTGTCAGTAATAATATTGTATACAGGAGCTTCTTTTGGGAATGGTGAATCTCTGTTCCAAGTTCCATCAATATACATTTACCTTGGTGGACAGTCTTGCAGTGTGCAGTTCTTCTGCTTTGCCATTGGTCGCTCATTGTGATCACACAAAGTATTATTAACAATGCCTTTTCCTTTTTTCACGCATCTGGCAATCTGGCGCTGAACACCTGTTAGACAGATACAAATTAAATGTAAATATTGTTCCTTATTTCAAAATGAAATAACTCTATGCACTGTTAAAGTAGATCTGTCAAGCCCACATAAAACTGTATTTATACTTAAATTTCTTCACTTAAATGTATTCATCTATAGCTGGTAAGTTGTATGGAGTTTACCGTAACTTCTCTAACTACTTTCATTGTAAAACTATAAAATTAGATTCATTTCAGTTCCATGTAGTCGATAATAGTTGATTACATTAAGGGCGTTTACATGTAAGGGATGTGACCTAATAAGATTTTGACGCATCGAAGGAGTACACTTCTAAGGAGATGTATTTTTTGCAGGCTTTGGAGGCCTGGTGTAATGTTATGTGATGCTGATTATGATGACAACACCGGTGGGGCGATATAGTCACTTCTGATTGGTTGCTTGTGCATTGACCCCCTCAGTACTTCATTCATTAATGCTGCGGCTATATTATGTCAAGATGCGGAAATTTATACGGATTTCTTATTTGCCATTTCCATTTGGACTACTGCAATAAAGAAGACTCCCATTGGATTTTATAAAGCGGTAAATGATGGATGCATTTCATTGCATTTTACATGAAAAATGCAACCATTGCATTTATTACAAACACTGTCATGACACTGTTATCTCTTGTGCATATGATAATTAGTTACATAATACTGTATATGGATAGGCTAATGCGACATTTGCATTTTTAACTAACACTGTCGAGCTGCATCTCCATTGTTGGGTGTAAATATGTATAATTGTTAGAGATGCTCACTGACCCCTGTGAACTGGTTTTGGTTTTGGTGTTGGATCTGGATTAGCTTCGTGTTTTGGTTTTGGCAAAACCACTCTCATGTGTTTTGGTTTTTATTTTGTCTTTTTTAGAAAAAATCCTAAAATATGCTAAAATCACATAATTTTGCTCTTTTTTTGTTCCTACATTATTATTAACCTCAATAACAGTAATTTCAAGTCATTTGCAGTCAATTTTGACCACCTCATAGGTCACAATATTATTTTCATACACTTTTAAACAAAGACTGCTGCGACCTGGCTGGATGGTAAGTGACAGAGCAATGACACAAACACACGGCAGTTCCTAGCACATCTAGGACACATTGGCACACTGCACTGGAAGAAAAGAAAAATGGTGCAAGATGGAATTGTCCTTGGGTCCGCCCTCCCTCACACCCACCGTTATGTTGGATCTTAAAAAGGAATCCAAAGCTCGCGAGATCCGAGATCCGACGACGTAACAATGAGGTTTTGCCTCGTTTTCGATTCTGAAAAAAGCGCGAAAGTTCAAGCCGGTTCGGCTCGGTACTCGGATCCCCTAAGTTCGGGTATGTTCGGTTCTCGAGGAACCGAGCCTGAGCATCTCTAATAATTATGCATATGATGTACACCTGATGTAGAAATACTGCTGTGTTTTGAGCTGGAGATATCTTGAGACATATTTGCAACAGAATTTTTACGCATATGGTTTAGGGTGTCCAGGACCAGGGGAAACGATTAGTTCCAATGAATCCATCCCAACAGTAATTTCTAATGTCAGGACGTCTGGCATATGTATAAAGGTGAGTTCTGATGTAACCACGCCAGTGTTCTTTCGGGAACTTGGGTGTTATAAAGAATATGCTCTCCCCTAATGTAACTTATTATAGGTATTAGACATCACCTTCGATAAACCTGACTTTCATAACAGTGTTCGATCTGTGTCCTTCTGCCTCTATATGGTCACAGAACACTCCTCCGTGACTTTTATGAATCTCTATGTATAATCTCATATATAAAAGTCTTATTATATATATTTAGATATCTTTTACAATTTTTCTGTACAGAATTGATTGCAAATGTTGAGTTTCACTAACCTATCCATTTATATCTCTGCCGGAAGTGAACAATAAATATTGCCAAGTCTCCTCTATCCAACTGAAACGCAACACCACCAATGAATCTAAAAGGGACCTTTATTATTATATTATACATCTTCTGACAAGTATAATCCATGGTACAACTTGTAACATCATATCAATTGAATCATATCTATTGTTTTGTTTAAACTAGAGGTCGGTAGAAACGTATGATCAGCCTGTGAAATTAAGTGCGTTGGAGCTGTAACTATGGTGAGCTTAGCACTGGGTGCTCATCATATGACAGGAGGTTAATCACTGGTAAAGAATTTTATGCCAGCAGGAACATTATTCAGGAAATCAAATGAAAGATGGATGTTGCATCAGACATCCAAATACAAAGGAAAAGCAGATAGGAGAGAAAATCAGAAACTGCATTAGGCTGGTCTAGTCAGATACAATGGTCACTATTATTATTCATTTGTTGTCAAGAAAAAAAATTGGCAGTTAGAAATCTGTATTTTCTTCCAAGTTTAAAAATCCTCGTAAATAGAAGACTAAAACAGTTGTTCTAATCCAAAGACAAACTAATATTCAGGAAAACTACAATACAGAATGCAAATTAGATCAGAACTAAATTTACTGTAGTAATAACTTAGGTCACATGGGTGTCTCCATTGGTTGTTGACTTGCAACTCTTAACTCTGGGTCGCAAACTAGATTGTCGCTGTAATACAGCAAAAACCAGTAACACATCTTAATAAACTGCTTTATCGCCAGATATCACATGTGTTGCATTGTTATATTGCTCTACAATGCGATTAAGACCCTTATTTACTTAGCTGTGGTGCAACAGAGATGATGATCATCGCTGGAACACCTAAATACCACCTATAAAAGTGTCGGTATGACTTCTGGTGTCAGTGGCACATGCAGGGGGAGTTTCTGGGTCTCCAGAAACCCTTTTCCTCCACAAACGAAGTGCCCCTGTACTATCCAGCAGCCGCGGCACTGTCAAAGAAGCATCCGCGGCTGTGCTGTATTGTATACAGCACCGCCGCGGATGCGTCTTTGACAGCGCCGTGGCTGCTGGATAGTACAGTGCAGCCAAGACGGAACTGCTGCGCATGCGCAGCAGCTTGCGCTATTTTTTCTTTTTTGGGGGGGAGGGAACCCCCCCTTAAAAATCCTGCTTGCGCCCCTGGGTGTGGCACCAAAAGATTGGGAGGATAAGGAAAAAGTAGAGCCGCCAGCCTAGAGCTATTGGGTATTATAAATGGCATATTAAGTCTTGGTGGCATTAACAATGGCAAATTAGATTTTGATAGGCATTAGCAATGATATTAGATATTTTAGGCTGGACATTATGAGGGCCTATTAGAGCATGCTGGAAATTAAAAATGGTGCATTAGTCATTGATGGGTGTTATTACTGTCATATTTTGCCTTGATGTGATTTATCAATGGCAGATAAGGTTTGCTGATGGTATATAAAGTTGTGTTTCTGGAACGCAAGGCACTGCTGGTTCTATTATAAGGTCACTATTGGTGTAATACAGAGCCGTAACTTAAAATTTTAGCACCTGGGGTGAGAAGGAAAACTGCCGCCCCCCTTTGCCTTCAATTTTAACCATATTAACCTAAAATATTCATAAACTGCGCCCCCTTCAGCATCGCACCACGGCCCTGGTGCCCTAACCATTAAACACTACGTGTTGATAGAGAAACCAAAAGTATGCTTATATGCATGAATGGTCTATTTATAATTTCTACATTGTAGCAGTGCCCTTTACTAAGGGTAATTTATGAACTGTAAAATAGGATTATTGAGAGACAATGAATGTGCCTTTTTTTTTACCATTTGTGAAGCCCCTACTATCATTACTGCAGTCACTAACGTCTAGGGGTAGTGAGGAAATTCCCAAACTCTTAATTGTTATTATATTTTAAAGGTCTCAAGAGGTGTACTTTTATTTGGTCCCATCAAGATATAGAGTGGTTTGCACACCGCTGATCCCTTGCCACCAATCATGTACAACAATGGAAGTATCACCTTTAAGAAAGATTACCTGCCCACAGACACATAAGCCACAATTAAAACATCTACTTATTTGTTTCTTCAACTTTGGTTGTATTTATTACGTTTTTTAGTTGTTTTCAAAGTCAAGGAACGAAACAGGGTAATAATCAACACATATGATTCTACTATAAAGAGCAAAAACAAAACAAAATCTATTGCCTTTGCTATATTGTATTTTCAGCAATCCCTGAGTCATTTTTAATATGCTTATATATTCAAATACAATTGGTAGTCTGCGGGTTTGATTTACTTTTCAAGCAAGTTATTTTATTCTTCTTTTATTAGTTTGAACTTGTTTATTCTTTTAAAAAATATTTCCGTGAAACCTTGAGAAATGGAAAAGCAGCGCATCTATTATGAAAATTGAGAATGTCAACTACTAGAAACCAACTGTGTAAACAAAAATGCCCAGAGCAAGGAAACCACATCGAGTAATCAAATCACATAAATAGCCTTGATTTCTGCTACATATAATTGAATTATAAGAACGGATTGCAACAAGCAACAGAGAAGATACAAATATTACAAACGTAAACATTTAACTCCTTCATAGAACTCTGAGCGCACTGATCATACTACATGAGAAAGAGTACAAATAATAAATTTATCAGTAAACAGGAGCAATGCTCCTACCTTATATCACTGGCTTAAAGCAGGGAGCAAAGCTGGCTATACAGCGAGGGTAACATTACGAAGTGGGTGACATGTAATGGAATTATCTGTGGACTGGACACGGTGCACACATCTAAACTACAAATTCAATCACGCTAATGTATCCTGGCGCTAGTGACGTACGAAGTTTATGGACAACGGCCATAAACTGCACATAGAAAGTGTTGAAGAAAATCCCTAAGGAGTGTATTTAATCAGTAAGGACCTGAGACAAAACTGTTACAACTGTATCTCTCTGTCACTTCCTGATTTAGCACTCTCCTTTGGGAATTTTTGCATGTTCCTGAGTGCAGTTTGTGATCCCTTTTCCTCTAAATATTGGAATCAATATATTTTAATGAACTTCTGTACATACCAGGATGAAAGTGGTAAAGTGGAGTGGGGGCATTTTATAAAAAGAGAAAAATATAGTAATAATTGATCAAACTGCTTCTTAAAATGTATATGTTTTTTATAACAGTGGAGGTAGCCATCTTGAGGGCTCAATCGACATTCATGGGTATGGTTGCCACCTTGTTTGGAAAAAAAAAATCAGTCTTCCATTATCTTTTTCTTTTCATTAATGACATTGGGCCTGATTCATTAAGGAACTTAGGCAAGAAATTTCTTACTTAAGTCTCATGGACAAAACCATGTTACAATGCAAGGGGTGAAAATTAGTTTTATATTTTTCACATAAGTTATATTACTGGCTGTTTTCTCATGTAGCACACAAATACTTGATAGCTTATTTGTACACTGAAATTAAAAGTTGATATTTGTGTGCTACATGAAAAAACAGTTAGGGCCTGAGTCATTAAGGAGAGTAAAGCACAAAAAAGGAGTAACTGTGCACCTGGGCAAAACCATGCTGCATTGGAGGGGAGGGGGTAAATTTAAAATGTGGACAGAGATTTATAGTTGGGATAGTGCATGTCCTAGATCAAATTAAATTTTAATGTAAAAATAAAGCTATCAAGTGTTTGTTTGGGCCTAAGTCATTAAGGAAAGTAAGGCAAAAAAAATGAGTAAATGCTCTCCGGGACAAACCATGTTAACTTGCAAGGGGTGCAAATGAGTTTATTATTTTGCACAAAAGTTAATACTGGCTGTTTATTCATCTAGCAAACAAACACTTGATAGCTTTATTTTTACATTAAAATTTATTTAAATTTCAGTGTACAAATAAGCTATCAAGTATTTGTGTGCTACTGTTAGGAACCCCTCCAGCCGGCACAACACAACCCGGAGTCTACTCTGCCAGTCAGGTGTTCACTGGAGCCCCTGATGGTGGGGACAGACTGGGCTGCAGACTGACAGAGGGTCGTGAAGTGTGTACCGGCTGGGGAGAACCCAGGCAAGAAGAGTCAGGTCCACGCAGAGGTCAAAAGGTCGGCAGCAGGTAACAGTAACAATGAACAAGCTGAGGTCAGAGGTCACAGGCAAAGTAGCAGAACGGGTAAACGAGCCAAGGATCAGGGTCACAGGAAACACAAGCGAAGTCAAATACGAAGCCAAGGGTCATACACGGGAAGGCAAAACGTAGATACAGGAACAGGAACTGGAACAAGCAGGTCAGCAGACTGGAGCACAGAAGCTATAACCGGCAATGAGGCAGCAGACCTCATTGCCTTAAATACAACCCACAACCAATCAGAACCTGCCCCTAGACATGGCCACACTTGTAGGCTAATTGCCAGCACCTAGCAAGACCAATCAGGGCTTAGCCCTGAAATCCACACATGCAGGCTAATGCCTGCTAATTCAGCCACAGGCTAAATCTGCCTGATTGTCCCTAGAGCGCATGCGCGCCTGGCTGCCAGGACACGGCGCTGAGGAAGCGTCCGACCGTTGGGGAGTTGGAAGGAAATGACGTCCCGGTCGTCATGGTGACGGCCGGGACGTTGGGACCGACAGGAAGCGAGCCGCGGCGGCTGTGAGTACCGCCGCGGCTCGTGACAGTACCCCCCCTTGAGGAGGGGTTAAGGAACTCCTTCAACTGTTTAGGAGCATCGAGTTGTCTCCGTGGGATCCAAGACCGTTCTTCTAACCCACGATTCCTCCTCTGCACTAGGAAGTGCACTTGACCTTGCACTTTTTTGGAATCCAAGATCTTCTGAACAACGTATCTTGGTGATCTGTTTGATTTTCTCTCAGGCAAATTTGAAGACTGGATTTGAGTAGGATATAATACCGGCTTCAACAGAGAACAGTGAAATGTGTTGGGAATTCTCAACGAGCCCGGAATTCTTAACCTAAATGCAACAGAACTAAACCTGCTTGATGATAAGGAACGGGCCGATGAACTTGGGACCCAACTTTTTGCAAGGCTGTCTGAGTTTAATGTTTTTTGTAGACAGCCACACTCTCTGGCCCACCTTGAAGGAGCAGATGGTACGGTGGCGATCCGAAATTTTTTTTGCGACAACTGAAGCCTGTTTCAGAGATGCCTGTACTTTCCTCCAGATAACTCTGAGATCTCTTGCAGTGGAACGGATCTCCTGGACACCAACTGGGTTAAGCGAATACAGGGAGTTAGATCTGGGGTGAAAACCATAATTGCAGAAAAACGGAGAAGTTTTAGTAGATGAATGACAGGAATTGTTACAGGCAAATTCCGCCCAGGGTAACAAGGAAGACCAATTATCATGGAACTCTGACGTGTAGCATCGCAAAAACTTTTCCAAGGACTGGTTAACTCTTTCGGTCTGCCCATTAGATTGAGGGTGATATGCGGATGATAAACTAACCTTGATTCCGAGAAGGGTACAGAAAGATCTCCATAATTGCGCTATGAACTGAGAACCCCGATCGGAAACTATGTCAGTAGGGAGTCCATGGAGCCGGAAAATATGTTGAATGAATAAGACGGCCAAATCCCGAGCTGTAGGCAGTCTGGGTAAGGGAACGAAATGGGACATCTTGCTGAACCGGTCTACCACGACCCAAATGGTATTGTGTCCTGCAGAAGGTGGTAGATCCACTATAAAGTCCATGGACAAGTGGGTCCATGGTTTTGCAGGTGGTGCCAAAGGAACTAACTGGCCTATTGGGCGGATCCTAGGAACTTTGTTTCTGGCACAAACCTCACATGAGAGGACATGACTCCTGACGTCAGCAGACATAGATGGCCACCAGACTGTACGGGAAAGGATTTCTAACGTCTTGAAAATTCCAGGATGCCCTGCAACCCTATTGTTATGCGCCTCTGCAATAACCGCCTTCCTTAGATGGACTGGAACAAAGAGACGTCGCTCCGGAGTAGTATCAGGGGCTAATTTCTGGAATCTCTGAAGTGTGATATTCAGATCTTGGGTCAACCCGGCATGGATTACAGAAGGAGGAATAATCGGCTCTGGGATAGTGACTGGAATGTGGTGTGCCGAGAAACTTCTGGAAAGGGCATCTGCCTGGACATTTTTGGAGCCTGGTCGGTAGGTGATCAGGAAGTTAAACCGGGTAAAGAATAAGGCCCACCGGGCCTGTCTGGGATTTAAACGTTTGGCTGACTGTATATATTGTAAATTCTTGTGATCGGTAATGACAGAGATCTGATGTGAAGCACCCTCCAACCAATGCCGCCACTCCTCGAAGGCCCATTTGATTGCCAATAGTTCTCTATTACCGACATCATAGTTGGCCTCCGCTGAAGAGAACTGATGGGAGAAATAAGCACATGGGTGCAGACGATTAGTATGAGGATCCTTCTGCGATAGGATGGCACCGGCACCGATGTCAGAGGCGTCGACCTCAAGAATAAATGTCCTAGCTGGATCCGGATGTCTAAGGACCTGAGCGGAGACAAAGGCCTTTTTCAGGCTTTCGAATGAGGCTGCTGCTTGGGACGACCAATTAGTTGGATCCATTCCTTTACGGGTCAGAGCGACAATGGGAGCCACAATGTCGGCAAAGTTGTGAATGAATCTCCTATAATAATTGGAGAAGCCCAGGAACCTCTGCACCGCCTTAAGATTGTTGGGTTGCACCCAATCCAAAATAGCCTGGACCTTAGCTAGATCCATGGAGAATCCCTCAGAAGAGATTACATAGCCTAAAAAGGATACCCTCTGTACCTCGAACTCACACTTTTCCAGCTTAGCGTACAGGTGGTTCTCTCGTAATTTCTGTAGAACTTGTTTGACGTGAGTCTGATGGGCGGGCAAAAATCTGGAATAGATGAGGATATCATCTAAATAGACGACCACGAAACAACCAAGGAATTCCCGAAGAACTTCATTGATCAAGTCCTGGAACACTGCAGGTGCATTGCTAAGGCCAAACGGCATGACCAGATACTCGTAGTGGCCAGAGTGCGAATTGAATGCCGTTTTCCACTCATCTCCTTCTTTGATACGGATGAGATTATATGCTCCGCGAAGGTCGATTTTAGTGAAGACAGTAGCCCCTCTTAGCTGATCAAACAATACCGAGATGAGCGGAAGGGGATAGGTGTTCTTGACTGTGATATGATTCAATCCCCGGTAGTCAATACAAGGTCTTAACCCTCCGTCTTTTTTTGATACAAAGAAGCATCCTGCTCCTACGGGAGACTTAGATGGCCTGATGAAGCCTCTCTCCAGGTTTTCGTCGATATACTCCTGCATGGATTTTGTTTCTGGAGCAGAAAGGGAATACAAACGCCCCTTCGGTAACTTGGAACCAGGAATAAGTTCGATGGCACAGTCAAAGTCACGATGTGGCGGTAAGGTATCAGCAGCCTTCTTGGAGAACACGTCCCAGAATTCATGATACTGTGAGAGAAGCCGCTCCGGAATAGGCTGAATCATACGCAGAGACAGTGACAAACAAGACTGTGTACAATAAGTACTCCACTTGACAATCTCTCCTTTTACCCAGTCTATGACAGGGTTATGACAGGAAAGCCATGGGTGGCCCAAGATCATAGGAACCGACGAACAATCGATCAGGAAGAAGGTGATTGACTCAGAATGGAGAGCTCCGATCTTCAACTGTAGTGGCGGGGTCTCCCAGGAAATCTTGCCACCAGGCAACGGACCTCCGTCTAAGCCACAGACAGTAATGGCAGAGTTGAGTTTTACCATCGGAATTCCGGCAGAGCGGGCAAACCCAATATCAAGGAAGTTGCCTGCAGCTCTGCTATCAATGAAGGCCGACAGGTCCACAGAGCGAGCCCGGAAGGTGAGCTGTGCAGGGATTAATACAGCATTTTTCGGGGAGATAATTTGCAGACCTAGGTGAACTTTCCCCTCATTCCCTAGGCATGGTCTTTTCCCGACTTATTTGGGCAAGAACGGGAGAAATGGCCTTTTATGCCACAGTATAGACATAGACCTTGCGAACGTCTCCTGTCTCTCTCTTCAGAAGAGAGACGATATGCTCCTAATTGCATAGGCTCCTCACCATCCTGGGAAACAGGAACGAAGGCGGATGGAGGTGATGATGTTTCCTTTTCAGTTTTCCGCTCCTTATATCTCCTGTCAATTTTAATGGAGAGGTGCATCAGATCCTCCAGAGAACTAGGAGACGGGTATTGCACCAAAGAATCTTTAATCTGTTCAGATAGGCCGAGACGGAACTGACTTCGTAAGGCAGGGTCGTTCCATCCACTATCAGGTGACCATCTACGGAATTCAGCGCAGTATTCTTCTGCCGACCGTCGGCCTTGTTTCAAGGACCGTAGATGAGCTTCCGCGGAGGCCACTCGATCCGGGTCATCATACAGTAGACCCAGTGCCTCGAAGAAGGAGTCTACGGACTGCATGGCCGGACTGGTCTGCGGCAAAGAAAACGCCCAGGACTGGGGGTCACCCTGTAGAAGGGAAATAATAATCCCAACTCTTTGCTGCTCTGAACCGGAGGAGCGGGGTCTCATCCGAAAATAGAGCTTGCAGCTCTCCCTGAAGTTCCGAAACAGGGTTCTATTTCCGGAGAACCGATCTGGTAAGTTCATTTTGGGTTCACAGATGGGACCTGGAGTCGGTTGGGAAGCTTTGGTGGCTTCTTCTTGAACAGACATACGCTCAGCCAATCCCTGCATCATCTGATACAAGGACTCAACGTGGCCTGCTAGGGTTTGTGCCGGAGACGGTGTGGATCCACTTGTATCCATTCTAACCTTGTCTCCGTGAGTGGGCCGGTTATAATGTTAGGAACCCCTCCAGCCGGCACAACACAACCCGGAGTCTACTCTGCCAGTCAGGTGTTCACTGGAGCCCCTGATGGTGGGGACAGACTGGGCTGCAGACTGACAGAGGGTCGTGAAGTGTGTACCGGCTGGGGAGAACCCAGGCAAGAAGAGTCAGGTCCACGCAGAGGTCAA
This sequence comes from Mixophyes fleayi, assembly GCF_038048845.1. Taxonomy (NCBI): domain Eukaryota; kingdom Metazoa; phylum Chordata; class Amphibia; order Anura; family Limnodynastidae; genus Mixophyes; species Mixophyes fleayi. The sequence continues at coordinate 435,546,117 of NC_134402.1, read as the reverse complement.
AAGGTCGGCAGCAGGTAACAGTAACAATGAACAAGCTGAGGTCAGAGGTCACAGGCAAAGTAGCAGAACGGGTAAACGAGCCAAGGATCAGGGTCACAGGAAACACAAGCGAAGTCAAATACGAAGCCAAGGGTCATACACGGGAAGTCAAAACGTAGATACAGGAACAGGAACTGGAACAAGCAGGTCAGCAGACTGGAGCACAGAAGCTATAACCGGCAATGAGGCAGCAGACCTTATTGCCTTAAATACAACCCACAACCAATCAGAACCTGCCCCTAGACATGGCCACACTTGTAGGCTAATTGCCAGCACCTAGCAAGACCAATCAGGGCTTAGCCCTGAAATCCACACCTGCAGGCTAATGCCTGATAATTCAGCCACAGGCTAAATCTGCCTGATTGTCCCTAGAGCGCATGCGCGCCTGGCTGCCAGGACACGGCGCTGAGGAAGCGTCCGACCGTTGCCTTGGCAACGGTCGGGAGTTGGAAGGAAATGACATCCCGGTCGTCATGGTGACGGCCGGGACGTTGGGACCGACAGGAAGCGAGCCGCGGCGGCTGTGAGTACCGCCGCGGCTCGTGACAGCTACATGAGAAAACAGCCAGTATTTAACTTATGTGCAAAATATAAAACTAATTTTCACCCCTTGCATTTTAACATGGTTTTGTCCGGGAGACTTAAGTAAGAAATTTCTTGCCTAAGTTCCTTAATGAATCAGGCCCAATGTTCTTAGACCTATTTTTAGCAGATAATGCAGCCCCTGTTGTCAGTAGCTTCAGTGATTGGATAGGCTGCATTTTCTGATATAATAACTCAATAACTCAATCCGCCTGTGTGTTTAGGTGACAGGAGTACCTTTAGCTCTGGTATGATGTAGCATGCAACAATACATGGTTGTTACTTGTTGCTATAATAGTAAAGAAATGCAGAAGCCAAGGATGGTGCAAGTGCAAATGTTTGAAAAAGAAATGATTATTTCAATTCTTCATGGTACCTAATATCAGAGCCAATTCTAAGATTGAGTACAGTTGCTTACATCATTGCTATTCATTTCAAACACTGAAGTTAGACCTTTATATAACTGTATATATAACAGTACTTTTGCTCAGTAAACTAATCAGTAACGTAATGTACATACTTGCCATTTTTTGGCGCAAATGTGCAAGTCCAGGGCCACGATGGCACAACTTGAATCATCAGGCCCCACCTGGGCAATGACGCAACACTTGATGCAATTTGTGACTGGCGGCAGTGCACATTGGTAGTACATACTGTTATTTAGTGAGATAACAGATGAGATATTTATTAAAGAAAAAAAAACGGTATGCTTTGTATTTATAAAATATCCTCTGAAGTGCATCTTTCAGGGGCAAACACAGGATTTGTAGAGAGGGGTTTCCATGCCACACCGCCAGTGGGCGTGGCCAGTATGCTTCGGGTTGTGGCTATAATCTAAGACAGTGCTTGGCTGCTCTCCAACTCTTCCTATCCCCATCATATTCACGGGCAATGCTGCCTGCACTACTGTTAGGGGCACACAGCTCTCCCTTTTCGTGCAGAGCTGTGTGAAGCAGGACATACCTCCCAACTGTCCCTACAGTCAGGACAAAGTCCTGACTGAGTGTGTCACAACAGTTGACAGACTGTCCTGCTCTCTCCTACCTGTTTTGCTGCTTTCAATACTTGTTGGGGAGAGATGGCTGTGAACTGTGCAGACAGAAACGATCTGTACACAAGCTGCAAAGTGGCTGGTCCCGGGGCAGGGTCCAGCCACCTCAAGCATACAGTACCCCAGGCTGGGGGGGGGGGGGTTCTAGGCACTAGAAACCCCCCCCCCCCCTCAGTTTGCCTATGTCTTTAACTGGTTCTAGAGTACACCAGATCTGATCTGTTATAAGACAAGTGACTTAATAGCGTTAGGATTTTTAGATGTTTTTTTTTTAATGTTGTGCTAAGGGTTCAATAATATACTCTAGTCCTTTTAAGTACAGCTTTTACTTAGAGTTGCACTTATCTATGCATCTTGTAATATTGGTCATCCACGGCTGCCTTTATGTGAGTAGATCCACCTGCCCAGCCTGGACGTGTAGCCAAAACTGCCATATGCGGGTGATCCACGCTCTGGCCAAGTGACTGGAACCTACATGGATAGATAATGTGGTTGGAAGAAGACCTCACATACTTTCAGACCATGCTCGTCCCCAACTGGATTTATCATCAGTCTCTATCAACATCTGATAAATTCTGTATTGATGGTCATTTTGGGCCCATGCACAATGAGATTTGCAGCCAATTTAGACTAAAGCAACTAAATTGGCAATTAGACTCTCAACATGAGCGGCTTTATAATTAAGGTGATCTAACCTTACAAACCATTAAGAAACAATTTATTCATTGTTATTTATCAATAACTGATTACTGATTACCGTACTTCTAACCCATCTCACTATAGCCATAATGAGTGCACTTTTTGGGTAAGCCCTACACTGCAAAATCTATTGATATATATCCTGCACTGATGAGTTCTCACAAGACAGAAATAGGCTGTCTGCAAAATTCTGTTGACAGCTGCATCTGTGTAAAGCTGGGTACACACTACAGAATTTTCCACCAACTTTTTATCCCGATCGATTTTACATGCGATCGATGTTCCGATCGCTCGGTCCATGGACTGCATACACACTAGCCTTGTTTTAGACGATAAAGGGAAGAGCGGACGTTCCGTTAGCGACTTTTTACAGCCATGTTGTCGTGAGCAATGATTCGAATTTCGCACACATCAGTCGGAAGTTTAAACACACTACACAACGGAAACCAGATTGGAACGAAAATATTTAACAGTACAACCAACCAAATGAGGCGACAATCGTCCATTTGGGCAGACTTTCGACCATCGTGTCACTGCACACACTGACCCGACTTTTGAACGAGCGGTCGTATGTCGGCTGGTTGAGCCGATTATTGGACAAAAACCCTGTAGTGTGTACCTAGCTTTAGAAATTAGTTGTAGACACAGACTGTGCTGTTTAGTTATGATATGGCCTTTTGTAGTTAGATACGGACCCCCATAATCATGTAAAGCAGATCTCTAAATTATAGTTTTAAATTGCAGCAAAATCAGTTGTCTGCTAAGTATATTATTTGTTTTTGTTTTACTTTTAATACTAATATTTTTAAGTTGAACATATCTTGAAATTTAATAAGTTCAAGTTACAAATTTGAATAAGTCTAATAAAGTCAGTGCTTTGCCTCTGAGCGAGAGTAGGAACTAGAGACTGTAAGGTGAGCCATATAAATTAAAAAAAATCCTCTGCCAATATATGTTCATTCTACAGTAATAACTGATGTTTGTGCCCTTTACACATTTATAGAAACACTTCTTTATGGAGAGTGTGAAGTGACTCAGGCTTAACGTCAACAAGATTTATAATATGTGCCGATAATTTAATTTTTCTCCAATGAAAACCTACCCTCAAATGCCATATGTGCATCATCTGTGAACCGATCGCACAGCCCAATTAGATGTGTGTTATATGTTAAATGCATACAGTATATTTAGCATTGTACTGTATTATTTTAGTATTGCCTGTTTATGCGTATCTTATATTATATACGGATGGAGCACATTTATTTTGGACAAGTGGCGTAATAGAGTGACCTCTGGGTTATTGGAAATGTGCTTATTTGTACCTTACTAACTATTAGAGATGAGCGGGCTCGGATTAGCGCAATCCGAGCCCACCCGAACAGTGCGGATCCGAGGGGATCCAAGCACTGTTCGGGTATTTCCGGCGGTGAAAAAAAATGTAACCAAGGCTATGATGCCAAATCCCCGTGTCGGATCTCGCGAGACTCGGTTTGTATAAATTCCCCGCTTGTGGCCGCCATCTTCAGTCGGGCTCAGATCAGGGAAGAGGGAGGTTGTATTGTAGTGGTGCTGCTGTGTCCTGTCACTCTGTCCTGCTTAATCCAGTGGTTACTTTGTCCAGTGCTCTGTCCTGCTGATCAGTCCAGTGGTGCTTTTGTCCAGTGCTCTGTCCTGCTGAGTCCAGTGGTGCTGTGTCCTGTGCTCTGTCCTGCTGAGTCCAGTGGTGCTGTGTCCTGTGCTTTGTTCTGCTAAGTCCATTGTTCCTGCAGTCCAGAAATATTAGTACTGCAATATATAAATACGTTCACTGTTCCTGCAGTCAAGAAATATTAGTACTGCAATATATAAATACGTTCACTGTTCCTGCAGTCAAGAAATATTAGTACTGCAATATATAAATACGTTCACTGTTCCTGCAGTCCAGAAATATTAGTACTGCAATATTTTACTACGTTCACTGTTCCTACAGTCCAGAAATATTAGTACTGCTATATATTAATACGTTCACTGTTCCTGCAGTCCAGAAATATTAGTACTGCAATATATAAATACGTTCACTGTTCCTGCAGTCCAGAAATATTAGTACTGCAATATATAAATACGTTCACTCTTCCTGCAGTCAAGAAATATTAGTACTGCAATATATAAATATGTTCACTGTTCCTGCAGTCCAGAAATATTAGTACTGCAATATATAAATACGTTCACTGTTCCTGCAGTCCAGAAATATTAGTACTGCAATATTTTACTACGTTCACTGTTCCTACAGTCCAAAAATATTAGTACTGCAATATATAAATAGGTTCACTGTTCCTGCAGTCCAGAAATATTAGTACTGCAATATTTTACTACGTTCACTGTTCCTGCAGTCCAGAAATATTAGTACTGCAATATATAAATACGTTCACTGTTCCTGCAGTCCAGAAATATTAGTACTGCAATATTTTACTATGTTCACTGTTCCTGCAGTCCAGAAATATTAGTACTGCAATATTAAACTACGTTCACTGTTCCTGCAGTCCAGAAATATGATTACTGCAATATATAAATACGTTCACTGTTCCTGCAGTCCAGAAATATTAGTACTGCAATATTTAACTACGTTCACTGTTCCTGCAGTCCAGAAATATTAGTACTGCAATATATAAATACGTTCACTGTTCCTGCAGTCCAGAAATATTAGTACTGCAATATTTAAATATTATTACCAGAGAATAAACTACGTTCACTGTTCCTGCAGTCCAGAAATATTAGTACCAGAGATTAAACTACGTTCACTGTTCCTGCAGTAAAGAAATATTAGTACCAGAGATTAAACTACGTCAGGTGATTCCCCTGATCAGGCTGTTGCAGAAGCAGCTGGAGAAAGCATTGTTATTCCACAAAGCATGTAGCTCTTGTGGATGAAGCCCTTCGTACGCTTTGCCAGGATCCGAGGGTGGTCACTCTTTTAAAGTCAGAGGAATACATTCTGGCCACCGTGCTGGATCCTCGGTTTAAAGCGTATGTTGAGTCTCTGTTTCCGGCGGACACAAGTCTACAGCGGTGCAAAGACCTGCTGGTCAGGAGATTGTCCTCTGAAGAGGACCGTGACATGCCAAAAGCTCCTCCTTCATTTTCTTCCACACCTGTGGCTGTGAGGAAATAGCTGAGATTTCATAAACGACCCGCTGGCGGGGATGCTGAGAACATCTGGTCCGGACTGAAGGACCTGCCAACATGTCTACTGTCGCTGCATTGGATGCTGTCACCATTGAAAAAATGGTGGAGGATTACTTTGCTGACACCATCCAAGTAGACATGTCAGACAGTCCTTATTCTTACTGGCAGGAAAAAAAAGGCAGTTTGGAAGCCCCTGTACAAACTGGCTCTATTTTACCTGAGTTGTCCCCTCTCCAGTGTGTACTCCGAAAGAGTTTTTAGTGCAGCGGGGAACCTGGTCAGTGAGTGGCGAAGGAGGTTGCTTCCGCAAAATGTTGAAAAGATAATGTTCATAAAAATGAATTATCAATTCTTCAATCAAGACCAGCACTGGCCTTCAGAGACTACAGAGGGACCTGTGATTGTGGAGTCCAGCGGGGACGAATTGATAATGTGTGAGGATGAGGAAGTACATACTGAAGGGGGCGAGGAATCAGAGGATGAGGATGAGGACGACATCTTGCCTCAGTAGAGCCAGTTTAGTTTGTACAGGGAGAGATGAATAGCTTTTTGTCACGGGCACTAGGAGTCTTTACCCAGGGATCACCAGATGGTAGGCTTACCAGAGCAATGTAGATGCTAATCGAATACTCTGGTAGCTAGGTGATCACGGAACATGAAATGATGGCCGATGAGATGCTCAGGAAAGTCTATGACTAGCAACACTGGTAATAATGAGGTAATAATACACAAGGAACTGTATGGACAAGGACACGTGAAGATAGTCAGTGGTCTGCGATAGCAAGTTGTACCACTGCTATAGGGAGGAGGAATGTCCAACAGAAACAAGGAGGTGATGAGAGTCAGCGGTCTGCGGGTAGCAAGTTGTACCGCTGTCTGAGTGAAGGAATGGAATCCAAGTGGAGGTATCCGGGTAGTCAGTGGTCTGCGGCAGCAAGTTGTACCACTGAATATATATGTGAGGAGGTGCACAGGGGAAGGCTGCAACACAGGATATACACAGGCACCTCATACACGATCCATAGTAATATGCACAATATAGATATATATATATGGATATAAATGACTGAGCAGGTCTGCAATCTAGAAAGTCTCTTGAAGTAGTCCAGCACAATTATAACACAGTCAATGATGGCAATAGACTCAGCGGATAGCAGACTCCAGAGAGAACCAAACACAGTCCAGCAAGATATGCAATACACAGCACAGTCAATGAGAAGTATGCATACCGTGGTTCAGCAGTAGCAATCAGATGGGATTGCAGCGGTACCTGAGCGGCTGGAGGCCGACTGGATAGGAAGTCCCTGGATAGGTGAAGCAGCGGTCTAGCAGGTGCAGCGCACAGGTGAGTAGACCAACAGGGACACGAATCCACAGGAGTCAGCAACACGTGGAACTGGACTCATAAGGGACCCAGGAGAATGGAGATGATCCAGCAGAGGGTAGTAGATGAGATACAAATCCAATGCTGACAGGAGGGTAGAGACCAGTGGAACACGTGAAGGCGTGGAGAGTGGATCAGCAGGAGATGGACGATAGCGTTGACCACCGCAGCAGGACTCAGCGGCACACGGAGGTAACCGGTAGCAACCACAGGAACCAACAGCGATGGGAAACAGGAGTGCAGCGCAGGGCAGGAGCTGTTGATCACGAAGTGTAGCAGATGGTAAGGAAAGCGGCAGTCTCGAGGAAGTCACAACAAAGATGAGATGAGACTATAGTGCACGGAGGCAGCGGATAGTAGTCAGCTGGCAGTCACGATGTTGAACACAGGCGAGTTGCAAGCAGGAGACTGTAGTGCACGGAGGCAGCGGATAGTAGCCAGCTGGCAGTCACGATGATGAACACAGGCGAGTTGCAAGCAGGAGACCGTAGTGCACGGAGGCAGCGGATAGTAGTCAGCTGGCAGTCACGATGATGAACACAGGCGAGTTGCAAGCAGGAGACTGTAGTGCACAGAGGCAGCGGATAGGAATCAGCAAACAGACTTGATGAGAAGCAGGTGAGTGAAGTAAAAGCTGGGGTGCACAGAGGCAGCGGATAGCAATGAGCAAACAGTCACATTGATATAAAATAACGTTGAAGTGGTTTAGAAGACTGTAGTGCACGGAGGCAGCGGATAGGAATCAGCAAACAGTCCTGATGATACAGTTGATGGTAGAAGTGGTTTAGAAGACTGTAGTGCACGGAGGCAGCGGATAGGAATCAGCAAACAGTCCTGATGATACAGTTGATGGTAGAAGTGGTATGGAAACCACAGGAATAGAAGTGGTTTGGAAACCACAGGAATCAGCAGCGCTGAATACACGAGGAATACAGGAACACCTTCAGAGACTCATGAGGAATGAGACTCCAAGATCAGGCAACGTGGTGTTGACCACAGGTGCTTAATATAGGGAGGTTGCCTGATCTGCCAATTGAGTTAAAGGGGTATACACTGAAGTATAGAAAAGGGCTGCGCATGCGCAGACCCTCAGGATGGTGGACGACCACGGTTCCTAAATGTCCGGGAAGAGGCACTCACGGTCCGGTGAGTGACAGTACCCCCCCTTTTAAAGGTGGGCACAGAACGCCTGGAACCGGGCTTGTCCGGATTTTTGGAGTAAAACTTCTTCAAAAGGGCAGGAGCATTAAGATCTTCAGCTTTGATCCAAGAGCGCTCCTCAGGACCAAAGCCCTTCCAATGAACGAGGAAGTGGAGGACTCCTCGCGAAATTTTTGCATCTAGTACCTCGGTAATCTCAAAATCCTCCTCCTGATGAACTTGAACTGGCTGCGGAGCTGAGGGAGGAGTTGAAAAACGGTTGATAATAAGAGGTTTGAGCAAAGATACATGGAAGGCATTGGAAATCCGAAGATTCTTAGGAAGAAGAAGTTTAACACATACTGGATTGATAACTTGAATGATCCTATATGGACCAATAAAACGAGGGGCGAATTTCATAGATGGAACCTTCAAACGAATATTTTTGGTAGATAACCAGACACGATCTCCAATTTTTAGTGGTGGAATAGCCCGCCTCTTCTTATCTGCGAAAGACTTATATTTATTAGATGTCTTCTTTAAACAGGTTTTGACCTGAGACCAGATATTTTTGAAGGTTTGACAAGCAGTCTCCACCGCAGGAACTTGGGTGGGCGGGAGGGCAGGAAATTCCGGAAAAGACGGATGGTGACCGTGAACCACCAGCACTTGACTTTTTGAAGATGACTCCTGAGATCCATCTTCAACGTCCGATGACGTCACGAACGCCCGATGAGGAGGACGGCGTTCAGACTGAACCTTATCACACAGATTCGTAGATGAAGGATCCTGTGGAGGAGGCCCTGGTGGAATAGACGAATGCTGTCTTTTGAATGAAACCACTTGAGAGAGGCAACGATGATGACATTCAGCTCCCCAAGATATAACTTGAGAAGTGTGCCAGTCAATCTGGGGAGAATGACACTGAAGCCATGGAAGGCCTAGGACAATCGGACTTGTCGTAACAGGAAGAATTAAAAACGAAATCTCTTCATGGTGTAACCCACCAATCTGTAACCTTACTGGAGACGTACTCTGGGTGATGAGACCATTGATGAGACGTGATCCATCCATAGCAGTCACAGTAATCGGTGTTTTCAAAGTAATCACTGGTAGGGACCATTGATTTACTAATGATTTGGAAATAAAATTTCCTGCTGCTCCGGAATCAATCAATGCCTGTGACTCAAAGGCTTTGGTAGCAGAGGAAATCGTAACATCAAAAGTGCAGGCTTTTAATTTCGTAGAAGATGGCGAGGACTCCAGGAACCCTAACCTTATCTCCCCAGTATTGGTTAGAGCCCGGCATTTCCTGGGACAAGAATTGAGCATATGCGTAGAATCGGCACAATAGATACAAAGTCTATTCTTTATTCTTCGGTCCCTCTCCTCTAAAGTTAATTTGGAGCGACCTATCTCCATGGGTATCCCCGGAGATGAAGCTGGGTGAAATTGAGGATTTAAGAGAAGAGGTGTTTTAACCGAAGTTGTTTTCTCAGGTTCTCTTTCACGAAACCTCAGGTCTACCCGATGGCAAAGAGAGATCAAATCTTCTAAAGAGGAGGGTAGTTCTTGTGAAGTCAGTGCGTTTTTAATTTTATCGGAAAGCCCCTGCCAGAAGGCGGCAACTAGTGCTTCAGTGTTCCACTGAAGTTCAGAGGCTAAGATCCTAAATCGAATGACGTACTGAGCCACAGTGCGAGATCCTTGGCGAAGACGGAGAATGCTAGATGCAGCGGAAATAACACGACCTGGTTCATCGAATACACTTCGGAACGTGGAAATAAACTCGGCACTATCCTGTAACAATGGATCGTTTCTTTCCCACAGAGGGGAAGCCCATGCGAGAGCTTGTCCAGAAAACAATGAAATAAGATAGGCCACTCTGGAACGATGGGTAGAAAAATTTTGAGGTTGGAGCTCAAAATGAACTGAGCATTGAGTAAGAAAACCCCTACAAGTTTTGGGGTCTCCATCGTATTTTGACGGAGTAGGCAGGTGAAGCGTGGAAGCTGTAAACACCTGGGATGGCACTGGGGAAACGGAGGAAGGCACAGGAGCATCAACAGTAGTTGTGGCATCTTGTACAGACGGTCTTTGGGAGGCTAATGACTGATAACACTGAAGTAACAGCTGTTGGCGGGCATCCTGTTGTTCCACACGGCTAACCAGATGTTGCAGCATCTCTTTGGCGGTAGGTTCCGCATCTGGGTCTGTCATGGCCTGATCTTACTGTCACGGGCACTAGGAGTCTTTACCCAGGGATCACCAGATGGTAGGCTTACCAGAGCAATGTAGATGCTAATCGAATACTCTGGTAGCTAGGTGATCACGGAACATGAAATGATGGCCGATGAGATGCTCAGGAAAGTCTATGACTAGCAACACTGGTAATAATGAGGTAATAATACACAAGGAACTGTATGGACAAGGACACGTGAAGATAGTCAGTGGTCTGCGATAGCAAGTTGTACCACTGCTATAGGGAGGAGGAATGTCCAACAGAAACAAGGAGGTGATGAGAGTCAGCGGTCTGCGGGTAGCAAGTTGTACCGCTGTCTGAGTGAAGGAATGGAATCCAAGTGGAGGTATCCGGGTAGTCAGTGGTCTGCGGCAGCAAGTTGTACCACTGAATATATATGTGAGGAGGTGCACAGGGGAAGGCTGCAACACAGGATATACACAGGCACCTCATACACGATCCATAGTAATATGCACAATATAGATATATATATATGGATATAAATGACTGAGCAGGTCTGCAATCTAGAAAGTCTCTTGAAGTAGTCCAGCACAATTATAACACAGTCAATGATGGCAATAGACTCAGCGGATAGCAGACTCCAGAGAGAACCAAACACAGTCCAGCAAGATATGCAATACACAGCACAGTCAATGAGAAGTATGCATACCGTGGTTCAGCAGTAGCAATCAGATGGGATTGCAGCGGTACCTGAGCGGCTGGAGGCCGACTGGATAGGAAGTCCCTGGATAGGTGAAGCAGCGGTCTAGCAGGTGCAGCGCACAGGTGAGTAGACCAACAGGGACACGAATCCACAGGAGTCAGCAACACGTGGAACTGGACTCATAAGGGACCCAGGAGAATGGAGATGATCCAGCAGAGGGTAGTAGATGAGATACAAATCCAATGCTGACAGGAGGGTAGAGACCAGTGGAACACGTGAAGGCGTGGAGAGTGGATCAGCAGGAGATGGACGATAGCGTTGACCACCGCAGCAGGACTCAGCGGCACACGGAGGTAACCGGTAGCAACCACAGGAACCAACAGCGATGGGAAACAGGAGTGCAGCGCAGGGCAGGAGCTGTTGATCACGAAGTGTAGCAGATGGTAAGGAAAGCGGCAGTCTCGAGGAAGTCACAACAAAGATGAGATGAGACTATAGTGCACGGAGGCAGCGGATAGTAGTCAGCTGGCAGTCACGATGTTGAACACAGGCGAGTTGCAAGCAGGAGACTGTAGTGCACGGAGGCAGCGGATAGTAGCCAGCTGGCAGTCACGATGATGAACACAGGCGAGTTGCAAGCAGGAGACCGTAGTGCACGGAGGCAGCGGATAGTAGTCAGCTGGCAGTCACGATGATGAACACAGGCGAGTTGCAAGCAGGAGACTGTAGTGCACAGAGGCAGCGGATAGGAATCAGCAAACAGACTTGATGAGAAGCAGGTGAGTGAAGTAAAAGCTGGGGTGCACGGAGGCAGCGGATAGCAATGAGCAAACAGTCACATTGATATAAAATAACGTTGAAGTGGTTTAGAAGACTGTAGTGCACGGAGGCAGCGGATAGGAATCAGCAAACAGTCCTGATGATACAGTTGATGGTAGAAGTGGTTTAGAAGACTGTAGTGCACGGAGGCAGCGGATAGGAATCAGCAAACAGTCCTGATGATACAGTTGATGGTAGAAGTGGTATGGAAACCACAGGAATAGAAGTGGTTTGGAAACCACAGGAATCAGCAGCGCTGAATACACGAGGAATACAGGAACACCTTCAGAGACTCATGAGGAATGAGACTCCAAGATCAGGCAACGTGGTGTTGACCACAGGTGCTTAATATAGGGAGGTTGCCTGATCTGCCAATTGAGTTAAAGGGGTATACACTGAAGTATAGAAAAGGGCTGCGCATGCGCAGACCCTCAGGATGGTGGACGACCACGGTTCCTAAATGTCCGGGAAGAGGCACTCACGGTCCGGTGAGTGACACTTTTTTTGTGTGGGGGTCCAAACAAACCAATCATTTCAGCCACAGTTTTGTAGGCCCTGTCGCTGAAATGATTGGTTTGTTAAAGTGCGAATGTCCTATTTCAACAACATCAGGGTGGGTGGGAGGGCCCAAGGACAATTCCATCTTGCACCTCTTTTTTTGCCATTATGTGCTCTTTGGGGCCTAGTTTTTCAAACTGCCAACCTGTCTGCCACTGCAGTGCCACTCCTAGATGGGCCACGTGTTTGTGCCGCCCACTTGTGTCGCTTAGCTTAGATATCCAGCTACCTCGGTGCAACCTTTTGGACTAAAAACAATATTGTGAGGTGTGAGGTGTTCATAATAGACTGGAAATGAGTGGAAATGAATGTTATTGAGGTTAATTATAGTGTAGGAGTGTAAAAAAATAAAAAATATGGATTTTAGCACTTTTTATGCTTTTTTAAAAAAAAATCAGAACCCAAAACCCAAAATCAGAACCAAAACCTTTAGTGGGGTGTTTTGGCAAAACCAATCAGAACCCAAAACCTCAAGCTAAATAGAACCCAAAACACGAAAAGTGGCTGGTGCAAACTCCTACTAATTATACCTACTCAACAGAAAACAGGGCCTGAATATCCAATAGACTGACTAGGCTGCAGCCTACGACGCAAGGTTATTGGGGGCGCAAAATTGTGACAGAGAGAAGCATAAACTGAAATTCATTTTAAAATACAAGATAATATATGTTCTCCAAATTAAAAGAAAATATGAAAGAAAAATGAAGTAAGGTTTTCATCATGCTGTAGTCCCATGGTAAGGGCTGAAGACAATGAACCAGCGATTCAGAGAGTAGTAGAAACAAATACAGGTGCAACAGCCCTTCCTCCTCGAGTTTTGAAAAATGTACATATGTAAACATCGGTGGTGGTGGAGGAGGGGGGAGGTGGTAAGTGGATGTTAAATTAAGGCTGTGTTAATTTTTGCTTACTGCATATTAGACTTTCCTGGAAGGCAAGAGGGGTGCTATGACCATAATAGTCTAGGCTAGCCTGAACTTTTAATCAGGTCCTAACAGAAAACCTATTGTAGAGCGCCACAGTCAAAAGTCAACGAGGTCGACCAGCGAGGTCGACCAGCCAGGTAACAGGAGCTGGTTCACGTTGTTTGTCCACTTGATATGTAAGTGTGGTTGAGGGTTAAACGCGGGTGCTCACCTGCCGAGGTACTAGTGTGTGAGACTATGGATGGTTCACGCTTATGCTACACAAATGCAGGCATTATTGATCAAGCTATTAGCGCAGGATGGAAGGAGGGCTATCTAAGCTAAGCATAGCAGTTATTGATCTATATGCATAACAGATAGACTAGACTGTGTATAGAAAGTACAAAAAATGTAAATAGATGGCAGAACATGGATGCAGTAAGAAGCATTTTCTCATCTCTTCTCTTAGAAAAGTCCATTTTGCAATGAAGCACTGACATAGATAATAAGAGAGATGCTCAGGCTCGGTTCCCTGAGAACCGAACACACCCAAACTAAGCAGATCCGAGGAACTTTCGCACGCCCTTGGAATTGAAAACGAGGCAAAACATCATTGATACGTCGTCGGATCTCATGAGTTTTGGATTCTATAAGTACCGTCCTCCACGGCAATCCAGCGCCATTTCACAGAGGGACACAGAAGAGGTAACACGGTTCTTGGCAGTCTCTAGTGCAGTTGGGCAACGTCATAGCTTGAAAAGAAAGAGGTGGGGTAGCAGTGTTCTTCCAAGTGTCCAGTGACATTCAGGAGATCTCCATTGCTCCATTGCTAATTGTCATTGCTGAAATAGAAATAATAGGTCTGGCAGTCTTGGTCTAAATCTGCAGTCACATTGTACTATGTTATCTAGCTAACACACCAACAGGACAGCTCCATTGCTCCATTGCTAATTGTCATTGCTGAAATAGAAATAATAGGGCTGGCAGTCTTGGTCTAAATCTGCAGTCACATTGTACTGTGGTATCTAGCTAACACACCAGCAGGACAGCTCCATTGCTAATTGTCATTGCTGAAATAGAAATAATAGGGTTGGCAGTGTTCTTCAAAATCTGCAGTTACATTGTACTGTGCCATAGCTCACCCAGAAATAGGAGATGTGACAGTGTTTAGTGCTGAAACAGAAATTCAAATAATAAGGCTGGCAGTGTTATTAAAAGTATCCAGTCACAATTTACTGTGCCATAGCTCATACAGAAACAGGAGGGGTGGCAGTGTCCTTGTCACTCTCCAGTCTCAGTCATGATGATAGTAATCCCTCTACCTCATGTGCTAAAATCTATGTTCAAGTGCATAGTGGTTTTAAGTAGGGATGTGCACCGGCGACTTTTGAGGTCTCGTGTTTTGTGTTTTGGATCCGGATTTTCGTTATTTTTGGGGTTCGGATTTGTCTCGCAAAACACTTGACGAAAGGTCTCGGTTCGGATTTAGGGTTTTGGATTCGGATTTTTTTTGGAAAAAACAGAAAAAGTTTAAAAATCAAGTTTTTGGGCTTATTTTCACTCCTATGCTATTAGTAACCTCAATAACATTCAATAACAAGCATTTTCACTAATTTACAGTGTATTCTGAACACCTCACAATATAGTTATTAGTCCAAAACGTTGCAACGAGGTATCTTTCTGGACTGCGTAGAGGAGTGGGTCACCACAATATATATTAAAAACCCTGAACTTTTATGATTCGCACCAATAAATGTACCTGGACTGCGTAGAGGAGTGGGTCACCACAATATATATTAAAAACCCTGAACTTTTATGATTCGCACCAATAAATGTACCTGGACTGCGTAGAGGAGTGGGTCACCACAATATATATTAAAAACCCTGAACTTTTATGATTCGCACCAATAAATGTACCTGGACTGCGTAGAGGAGTGGGTCACCACAATATATATTAAAAACCCTGAACTTTTATGATTCGCACCAATAAATGTACCTGGACTGCGTAGAGGAGTGGGTCACCACAATATATATTAAAAACCCTGAACTTTTATGATTCGCACCAATAAATGTATCTGGACTGCGTAGAGGAGTGGGTCACCACAATATATATTAAAAACCCTGAACTTTTATGATTCGCACCAATAAATGTACCTGGACTGCGTAGAGGAGTGGGTCACCACAATATATATTAAAAACCCTGAACCTTTATGATTCGCACCAATAAATGTACCTGGACTGCGTAGAGGAGTGGGTCACCACAATATATATTAAAAACCCTGAACTTTTATGATTCGCACCAATAAATGTACCTGGACTGCGTAGAGGAGTGGGTCACCACAATATATATTAAAAACCCTGAACTTTTATGATTCGCACCAATAAATGTACCTGGACTGCGTAGAGGAGTGGGTCACCACAATATATATTAAAAACCCTGAACTTTTATGATTCGCACCAATAAATGTACCTGGACTGCGTAGAGGAGTGGGTCACCACAATATATATTAAAAACCCTGAACTTTTATGATTCGCACCAATAAATGTACCTGGACTGCGTAGAGGAGTGGGTCACCACAATATATATTAAAAACCCTGAACTTTTATGATTCGCACCAATAAATGTACCTGGACTGCGTAGAGGAGTGGGTCACCACAATATATATTAAAAACCCTGAACTTTTATGATTCGCACCAATAAATGTACCTGGACTGCGTAGAGGAGTGGGTCACCACAATATATATTAAAAACCCTGAACTTTTATGATTCGCACCAATAAATGTATCTGGACTGCGTAGAGGAGTGGGTCACCACAATATATATTAAAAACCCTGAACTTTTATGATTCGCACCAATAAATGTACCTAGACTGCGTAGAGGAGTGGGTCACCACAATATATATTAAAAACCCTGAACTTTTATGATTCGCACCAATAAATGTACCTGGACTGCGTAGAGGAGTGGGTCACCACAATATATATTAAAAACCCTGAACTTTTATGATTCGCACCAATAAATGTACCTGGACTGCGTAGAGGAGTGGGTCACCACAATATATATTAAAAACCCTGAACTTTTATGATTCGCACCAATAAATGTACCTGGACTGCGTAGAGGAGTGGGTCACCACAATATATATTAAAAACCCTGAACTTTTATGATTCGCACCAATAAATGTATCTGGACTGCGTAGAGGAGTGGGTCACCACAATATATATTAAAAACCCTGAACTTTTATGATTCGCACCAATAAATGTACCTAGACTGCGTAGAGGAGTGGGTCACCACAATATATATTAAAAACCCTGAACTTTTATGATTCGCACCAATAAATGTACCTGGACTGCGTAGAGGAGTGGGTCACCACAATATATATTAAAAACCCTGAACTTTTATGATTCGCACCAATAAATGTACCTGGACTGCGTAGAGGAGTGGGTCACCACAATATATATTAAAAACCCTGAACTTTTATGATTCGCACCAATAAATGTACCTGGACTGCGTAGAGGAGTGGGTCACCACAATATATATTAAAAACCCTGAACTTTTATGATTCGCACCAATAAATGTACCTGGACTGCGTAGAGGAGTGGGTCACCACAATATATATTAAAAACCCTGAACTTTTATGATTCGCACCAATAAATGTATCTGGACTGCGTAGAGGAGTGGGTCACCACAATATATATTAAAAACCCTGAACTTTTATGATTCGCACCAATAAATGTACCTGGACTGCGTAGAGGAGTGGGTCACCACAATATATATTAAAAACCCTGAACTTTTATGATTCGCACCAATAAATGTATCTGGACTGCGTAGAGGAGTGGGCACTGGGCACCACAATAAAATATATAAAAAACCTTCAACAGGTCTGCATTACACTACACATACGGCTGCTCCTCCATCCTCTCCATCATATACATGTTGGTGTTTTAGCGTGTGACAACCTCTTGTTTTTGATAATGTCAGTGCATTTTGAATATTTTTCAATTTGCCCCACACCACTGAATGTACTTTATCTATGATACGCATCTATCTATCTTGACTGCGTAGTGTGGTGGCCCCGGTACACAATTTGGTACCGAGGCCACAATATAATTAAAAAACCCTCCACGTGTCAGAATTCCACCAAAAAAGGGTATGGACTGCGTAGTGTGGTGGCCCCGGTACACAATTTGGTACCAAGGCCACAATATAATTAAAAAACCCTCCACGTGTCAGAATTCCACCAAAAAAGGGTATGGACTGCGTAGTGTGGTGGCCCCGGTACACAATTTGGTACCGAGGCCACAATATAATTAAAAAATTGGGCATCAACTGTCACCGTTGTTTAATATCTGATACACCTAAATATGGACTGCACAGTGGAGTGGCCCCGGTAGTAAATTTGGTGCCGGGGCCACAATACCTCCTCCAACTTTCAAGTGTAGTGTTTATAAAGACAGACAGCATCGAAGTGTTATTAGTTGACTTTCTTAACCCTAAAATTGTCCCTGTTGCAAATATTCATGCAATGGACAGTTACTTTTTTATTGAAAGACTCAAGCTTTCAAGTGTAGTGTTTATAAAATATAAACAACAATACAGTAGTTTTAGAGCACGTCAATACCTCTTGTTTTAAATTATGACAGGGCATTTTACTTTTGGTTTAATTTCTTGAATTTTTTTAAATTTGGTTTTACTTTTTGAACATGGCAAACGACTGTTGATTGGTCATATAATGCAAAAAAAAAAGGTCCAAGATGGAATTGTCCTTGGGCCCTCACACCCACCCTTATGTTGTTGAAATAGGACATGCACACTTTAACAAACCAATCATTTCAGCGACAGGGCCTACCAAACAACTTTGGCTGAAATGATTGGTTTGTTTGGACCCCCACACCAAAAAAGCTATTCATCTCTCCCTGTACAGACTAAACAGGCTCTACTGAGGCAAGATGTCGTCCTCATCCTCAACCTCTGATTCCTCTCCCCCTACAGTGTGTACTTCCTCCTCATCACACATTATCAATTCGTCCCCGCTGGACTCCACAACCACAGGTCCCTCTGTAGTATCTGGAGGGCAGTGCTGTACTTCATTGAGGAATTGATTATTCATTTTTATAAACATCATTTTTTCAACGTTGTGAGGAAGCAACCTCCTTCGCCGCTCACTGACCAGGTTCCCCGCTGCACTAAAAACTCTTTCCGAGTACACACTGGAGGGGGGACAACTCAGGTAAAATAGAGCCAGTTTGTACAGGGGCTTCCAAACTGCCTTTTTTTCCTGCCAGTAACAATATGGACTGTCTGACATGTCTACTTGGATGGTGTCAGCAAAGTAATCATCCACAATTTTTTCTATTGTGACAGCATCCAATGCAGCGAGAGTAGACATGTCTGCAATGGTTGGCAGGTCCTTCAGTCCGGACCAGATGTTATCAACATCCCCGCCAGTGCCTCTTTTGGGAAAACTGAGCTTTTTCCTCGCAGCCATAGATGTGGAAGAAAATGAGGGTGGAGCTGTTGGCATGTCACGGTCCTCTTCAGAGGACAATCTCCTGACCAGCAGGTCTTTGCACCGCTGTAGACTTGTGTCCGCCGGAAACAGAGACACAACATACGCTTTAAACCGAGGATCGAGCACGGTGGCCAGAATGTATTCCTCTGACTTTAAAAGAGTGACCACCCTCGGATCCTGGCAAAGCGTACGAAGGGCTACATCCACAAGAGCTACATGCTTGGTGTAATCGCAATGGCTTACCAGCTCCTCCCTCACTTTCTCCAGCTGCTTCTGCAACAGCCTGATCAGGGGAATGACCTGACTCAAGCTGGCAGTGTCGGAACTGACTTCTCGTGTGGCAAGTTCAAATGGCTGCAGAACCTTGCACAACACGGAAATCAGTCTCCACTGCGCTTGACTGAGGCGCATCCCCACTCCGTTGCCTATGTCGTAGGTGGCTGTGTAGGCCTGAATGGCCTTTTGCTGCTCCTCCATCCTCTGCAGCATATAGAGGGTGGAGTTCCAGCGCGTCACAACCTCTTGTTTGAGGTGATGGCAGGGCAGGTTCATGCTTTTTTCATGTGCCTCTAGTCTGCGGTAGGCACTGGCTGAATGCCGAAAGTGTCCAGCAATTTTGCGCGCCACCGCAAGCATCTCCTGCACACCCCTGTCACTCTTGAGGTAATGCTACACCACCAAATTAATGGTGTGGGCAAAACATGGGACGTGCTGGAAATTGCCCATATTTAATGCCCGCACAATGTTACTGGCATTGTCTGACACCACAAATCCCCATGAGAGTCTAAGTGGGGTAAGCCACTGGGAGATAATTTCCCTCATTTTCTCTAATATGTTGTCAGCGTTGTGCCTCTTATTAAAGCCTGTAATACACAATGTTGCCTGCCTTTGCACGAGCCGCCATTTTGTAGTTGCTGCTACTGATGCAGCTGTTGCTGTTGCTGCGGAAGGGGATGCATCTACCCAGTGGGCTGTCACAGTCATATAGTCCTTCGTTTGCCCAGAACCACTTGTCCACATGTCCGTGGTTAAGTGGACAGTGGGTACAACCGCATTTTTTAGAGCACTGAGGACACTTGATCGTACTTCTCTGTACATTTTTGGTATCGCCTGCCTAGTGAAGTGGAATCTCGATGGGATTTGGTACCGGGGACACAATACCTCCATCAACCCTCTAAATCCCACTCCACTGATGGCGGACACCGGGCGCACGTCTAACACCAACATTGCAGTTACAGCCGCAGTTATACGCTTTGCAATAGGGTGACTACTATCGTATTTTGTGGTCATGGCAAACGACTGTTGGACGGTCAATTGTTTTGTGAAAGACTTAGCGGTCTTACGACTTCCCCTCTGGGAAGATGACCGACTAACAGCAGCAACAGCAGCAGTGGCAGTAGTAGGCGTACCGCTGCAGGATTCCTCGGATGAATCCCGTATTGAGGAGGACTCAGTCTGGCTGCTGACTTGGGCTGCAGGACTGAATCTGATGGAGATTGTGGAGGAAGTTGACGAGGAGGGTGTTGCTGGTGTGTATCCAACTGGACCACGGGATTTAGGTAACCCTGTACCGATGAGGGTCCTAGCCCCAGTTCCTGAACTAACCACTGAACTATGAAGGTTATTCAGGTGAGGTATAAGGGAGGATGTTCCTAGGTGGGCAAGATCCTTACCCCTGCTTATTTGAGCTTTACATAAGCTACATATGGCCATACATTGGTTGTCTGGATTTGGATAAAAATAACTCCAGACCGAAGAGGTGCATTTTTTGGTCTTCTGACCAGGCATGATGATGGGCTTTTTCATCCCATGGACATCAGCTGTTTCCCCCCCTGGTGCCTCATTTACAATAACCACATCACCATCCTCATCATCAAGTTCCTCCACAGCGCCAGCTACATCATCAATAGCCTCCTCCCGCGCCACCTCTTCCCGTACAGTGATGGGAAGGTCAGGCTTGACAACCACCAACATCCTTGGACTCGCCTTGTGGATTTGTGATAATTTCTCTTTAGAAGGCAGAGTTGTTTGCTGTTTTGTTGCTGACAGCATAACTCTCTTCAATTTTTTGTAGGGGGGGGGAGGAGGAGGAGGGCTAAGATCCGTGGGTGAAGCTGAACCACTAGTCATGAACACGGGCCAGGGCCTAAGCCGTTCCTTGCCACTCCGTGTCGTAAATGGCATATTGGCAACTTTACGTTTCTCCTCAGATGATTTTAAGTTTCTCTTTTTGCTACTTTTTCTTAACTTGGGCTTTTTGGATTTTACATGCCCGGTACTACGAGATTGGGCATCGGGCTTGGAAGACGACGTTGATGGCATTTCATCGTCTATGTCATGACTAGTGGCAGCAGCTTCAGCATTAGGAGGAAGTGGGTCTTGATCTTTCCCTACTTTATCCTCCAAATTTTTGGTCTCCATTATATGTAGCACAAGATACTGCAGAATGTGTGAACTTGGTAATATTGCAGTACCAATGGACTTATACTGCTGGATTGGTTTTGCAAATTTGGTTATAATTATTATATATTTTTTTTTTTTTTTTAATTTTTTTTTTTTTTTTTACTTTTTTTTTATTTTTAAAAAACTTGGGAATAATGGGGAAATAACTATGCCCTTAGAAGCACAGAGCACAGGACACAGCACCACTGGACTGAACAGGACACGGCACAGGACCCAGCAGCACTACGGAACTCAGCAGGACAGAGCACAGGACACAGCACCACTGGACTGATACTGCAGAATGTGTGAACTTTGTAATATTGCAGTACCAATGGACTTATACTGCTGGATTGGTTTTGCAAATTTGGTTATAATTATATATATTTTTTTTAATTTTTAATTTTAATTTTTTTTTACTTTTTTTTTATTTTTTAAAAACTTGGGAATAATGGGGAAATAACTATGCCCTTAGAAGCACAGAGCACAGGACACAGCACCACTGGACTGAACAGGACACGGCACAGGACCCAGCAGCACTACGGAACTCAGCAGAACAGAGCACAGGACACAGCACCACTGGACTGATACTGCAGAATGTGTAAACTTTGTAATATTGCAGTACCACTGGACTTTTACTGCTGAATGTGTGAACTTGGTAATATTGCAGTACCAATGGGCTTATACTGCAGGATTGGTTTTGCAAATTTTGTGGTAATTAAAAAAAATTAAATTAGTTTTTGGTATTTTTTTAAATAACTTTTTTTTATTTTTTTAAACACAGGGAAATATTGGGGAAATAACTATGCCCTTAGAAGCACAGAGCACAGGACACAGCACCACTGGACTGAACAGGACACAGCACAGGACCCAGCAGCACCACTGACCTCAGAAGGACAGAGCACAGCACACAGCACCACTGGACTGATACTGCAGAACACAGCACAGCACAGCACAGCACAGAACTAAACAGCACAGCACAGAACTAAACAGCACAGCACGAGATCTACCAGGACAGAGGACCACCTAACACACCCTCCCTCTACCCTGATCAATGCCCAAGTGAAGATGGCGGCGACTAGCGGGGAATTTATAGGATCCGAGTATCGCGAGATCCGACAACGGGATTATGAGTCAGAGCCTCAGTTTCAGATTTGAATTTGGCGCCAATACCCGGATCTGTCTCGGATCCGACTCGGATCGGCAACGTTCGGGTGGGCTCGGATTTCATAAATCCGAGTGCGCTCATCTCTAGTTTTAAGTCAGGGAAACAAAAATGTAAATAAAAAGCTTGTACCTTTTAAGGAAAGAAACACCTCTCTAATAAAGGTGAAAGTTTACTGTAGAAAAACAAAAAATTGGCAACATGCCATTCTACTCAAAATATTTCCATGCATACCAGCATCAGCAAGCACCCGTCTGTCAGCTAGATCTCAGAACCTGCAATCTACACTGTCATCATATTCACCCTTATCAGTGTGTACATCATCCTCAAACAACTAATTCATCCCCGCTGGAATCCACCATCACGGAAGTCTGTGTATTTTGATGAAATTGCCGATAATGGCCTTCCTCATGGAATTTGTAGTTCATTTTACGGAAGAGCTTTCACAATTTTTGGGCAATTCTTTTAGACCAGACCAAATGTCAAAATGTTGTGCAGACTCATCTGCATCACCACTGGTTGTCATGGGAAAGCTTAGTTTTTTCCTAGCAGCAATTTCCAGAGAAGCTGAAGGAGGAGACATCATTGTGCCTTGTACCATTTGAGCGGTCAGCTTGCTGACCAGGAGCTCATTGCATCTCTTGAGATCTGGGTCAATTGGAAAGAAGGAAAAGACATAGCTCTTAAAGCTAGATTCAAGCACAGTTGCCAAAATGTAATGATCCGATTTCAAGATGTTGATAACTCTTGAATCCTGGCGAAGCGAATAAAGTACTTAATCTACAAGTCCAACATAAATAGCAGAATTTCTTTGTTTCATTTCCTCCTTCAATTTCTCTTGCTGCTTTTCAAAAAGTCTAATTAGGGGAATGACTTGACTCAAGCTAACAGTGTCTGCACTCTGTTCACAGGTGACTACTTTGAGTGGTTTCAGCACCTTGCACAACACGGAAAGTATTCTCCACTGCGCTGGACTAAAGTACATTCTCCCTAAATTCTATTCTTCTTGCAGCTGCTGCATTCTCCTACATGCTTTTGCAGAATCCCGAAAATTACCCTAAATATTTCGGGACACAGACAGCATCTCCTGCATGTCATTGTCATTTTTTAAAAGTTCTGTAACACCAAGTTGATTGTGTGAGCAAAACAGGGAATGTGATGGAAATCCCTCCGCTGTAATGCTCTAACAATATTGGTGGTGTAATCAGAAATCACATATCCTCAGGAGAGACCAAGCAGGATAAGCCATGTTGCAATGACATCTCTTAGTTTTTCAAACAGGATGTCAGCGGTATTAACTCTGACCTGCGCCTTGTCTCGTCTCTGATAACCACCTCTCACTCCCGTGCTGCTCCCCACTTATGGAATTCCCAACCTCGCTCAATCAGACTTTCGCACATCCTTCAAATCTTTAGATGCTCTTTGAAAACCTATCTCTTTTTTAGAGTTGACCTTATCCGCAATAACACTTTTCACACTAATGCACCCTCACAACTATTGCAATCCTCACAACTATCCCAATCTCCACTCTGAACCACACTCGCTCCTCTTGTTTCAGCTGTACCCTCTTCCTTTTAGAATGTAAGCTCTCTAATGAGCAGGGTCATCCATACCCTTTGTTTTCATGTCTCCATTCTTTTTGTCTGCCTTGTTCTTGTATTACATATGTCCAGTTTTATGTATGTCCTTGTCTTCCCTACTGTACGGCCCTGTGGTGCCTTACAAATCTACGATGATAATAATAATAATAATAACAATAATATGCCTCATAGTGAAGCAGATGATACACAGAGTAGCCTCTGAAAAATGCAAAGTTCTTGGGTACATGCTGCTGCTGTCCTTGCTGGTGAAGGTGAATCACCAACCCAGTGGGCTGTCACAATCATATAATCTTTACTTTGACCAGTTCTGCTTGTCCACATACCTGTGGTTTAGTGTACAGTGGTTAGAATGGCATTTTGTAGCCCAATAATTACATTTTTACGAACCTTCTGTTAGAGGTGAGGAATAGCTTTTCTAGTAAAATGGTGTTGTGGTGGAATTTGGTAATGGTACAAGACTTCAGTTAACTGTCTAAAACCAGCAGCATTAATAGTGGATATTGGACACAGATCTAATACTAGTATAGTTGCCATGGCGTCTGTGATCCACTTTGTGACTGGGTGACAGCTTTCATAC
The DNA here is from genome assembly GCF_038048845.1 of Mixophyes fleayi. Classification (NCBI taxonomy): domain Eukaryota; kingdom Metazoa; phylum Chordata; class Amphibia; order Anura; family Limnodynastidae; genus Mixophyes; species Mixophyes fleayi. The sequence continues at coordinate 435,521,583 of NC_134402.1, read as the reverse complement.
TTGCCTCCTCTTGGAAAGGATTGTTTAACAGTCAATTGTTGTAAACTACTAGTAGTCTTCTTCTTGGTCTGCTTCTGGGTTGCAGATCCACCCCAGCAGCAGCAGCAGCAGCAGTGGGCCTAACGCACAAGGATTCTTCAGAGGAGTCATGGATTAGGGGAGGAGTCACCTTGCCTTAGAAACTTGGATGCAGGACTAACTCCGATCACTTGTGAGGATATTGATGATGAAGGTGTTGGGGGTGTAGATTGCAGGTGCTGGGTTCTAGCTGAGAGAAGGGATGTAGCTGAAACTGGACTGCTTGTTCTTATTTCTTAGCATAAGTTTCTGATTTTCACAAAAGCTTTCCATGAACTCACTTCAAATGGCATAACATGGATGAGGTTCCTAGATGTTTAAGGTCCCTACCTCTACTGACTGTGGCTTTACAATGCTACAAATGGCTAGACAACTGTTGTCAGGATTTGTGTAAAAATAATTCCACACATAAGAGGTGGATTTTTTGGTCTTATGCCCAGGCATGACAATGACCTTCTTCTTATCACTGGCAAGAACTGCTTCCACTGGTGCATGACTTGCCACAGTAGAGTTCATTAACAGCATTATTTGCTTAGGTGCCTTAAGCCCATTGTCAGCTTGTTTTGTGGGGGCCCAAACAAACCCAGCACTTCAGCCACAAAAGTGGCACTGCTTGTCGCTGGAGTGCTTACTTTGTTAAACTGTACATGTCCTTTTCAATATCTTACATAATACCCAAGGACAATTCCATCTTGCACCACTTTTCTTTTCTGCCACTGCTGTGTGGCAATGTTTCCTAGATGTACTGTGAACTGCCGAGTGTTTGTGTCATTGCTCTGTCGCTTAGCAACCAGCCAGGTCGCTGCAGTCTTTGTTTGAAAATGTATGAAAATAATATTGTGACCTGTGAGGTGGTCAAAATTGACTGCACATGGCTTGAAATTAGTGTTATTGAGGTTAATAATAATAATGTAGGGACAAAAAAAGAGCAAAATGATGTGCTTTTAGCAAAAAAAAAAGAAAAAAAAAGAGGGATTTTAGAAAAGAATAGGGCTCTAAAACCAGAACCAAAACCAGAACACGGGGGTCAGTGAACATCTCTAGTTAATAATGTATGTGCACCTGTGGCCTCAAGTGTATCCGTTTAAATCTATTTATTATTTTTAAAAATAGAAATATATTTATTTGTCTTTTAAAATACATGATATATTAAACCAATGTTGTGATTATGAAGAGTATTAAAGCTACACCACCACCTAATAAAAGGTGGTAGCGTGGGCTGCTGTGTGCAGTTATTTCTGGGTTGGTTACTGCTAAAACTGAGGCGACACACCCCGAATGCGAGCTCCCTGTGCAAATGTGGTAGCCAGCACTAGGTTTTGCTGGGCTGAGCTGGGCTGGCTACCATGTAACAGGGAGACCTGCTGCCTGGTCAGCATGGGGCTACAATCCCTACTGGAATCCATGCAGCCTCGTCTTCCCAAGGACAACCAGACCCATGCTCTTCCTGGCATGCTTGGAGGAGGGGTTGGGTGTGGGCAAGGAAGGGCTGCCAGAGTAGTAGCGAGAAGTGAAAATCAAATTAAATACTATTGTGAAACTACAAGTCCTAGCACGGCTTAGTAGACATTGACAGCTTGGGCATGCCAGGGCTTTAGTAATGACCACAGACAATAAGGGACCCATATTCTGATGATTACAGAGCAATGACGAGCTTATCCTGACCACCACTGTGTAATGCAGAACCCATTCTAGGGCCCCCTTAACAATGCAGATCCCATTCTCATGTCCCAAATAAATGCACAGAACCTTCTGGCGACCCTGTTACAATGCAGTGTTCATTGTGTGGACTCCAGTAGATAGAGAGACCATTCAGATGACCCAAGTAGATGCAGAATCCATTCTGGTGACCCAGTACAGACCTCACACACTGGAGCTTAGAAGTCACCTCCTAGAACATTTGCTTTTGTGGTCATCCAGTTCTGCAGTGTCCATCCTTCTCGGCTAATAGGCTGACACAACTCCTTCACCTCTCCTGCTGTGAACTCTAATTGGCTGCCAGAACTCACAGTATTAGAGAATCTATTACAGGCTCATAGATTCTCTGGTGTTACTCTACATGATATCCTGTTATTCCTGCAGACAGGGTAGCTTATAACAATGCTGTTAATTTAGGTAGTGAAAGAAGCAGATGCAGAGTCCTGCTGTTGACAAATCCTGAGAGCCTCTGCTGCCACTTTCATATAGTTATATTTAGTGTATGGTGGTGTCTCATTTCACAGATCTGTGTCCATTCACCTGGAACCAGAGCAGTGAAGAGGGGACTAAACAGAAGGCATCCTCATTCATAACACTGCAGGCTCACACATTATGCACAGTACACATTGCAAACATTAAAAATAAATTCTGCATTGAAAAAGGATTCAAATCAAACTTCTCTGTAGAACTGTTTGTGTTTGTTCAGTGCTAGAAGTGTCAATACAATGGCTGCTCTTCATACGTTAACCCCTTCAAGATCGGTGGCAGTCATAATTCCAGCACTGGAAATGTTTTCATGTAACCTGCTGACATGAACATGTTGGCAGGCTAAATGCTGACTGTTCCATTGCGCTGACAGGTTCACAATGTCGCTAGTGTTATTGGGGACATTGACAATGTCACTAATCACAATGCCGACATTAAAAAAGTAATGGAGGTGGGTCCGGGGTATAGCTGCCGCAGGTTAAGTTCCGATATTTCCAATGCCGGAAGTACATGCCCCACCCTTCAAGAACAGAAGATAGTTTACACCTCTATGACCAAGATGATGTTTATGGTTTTAAACATTGTTGGTGTTACTGGGAATTTCTTTTTAATTCTACCCAACAAATGTTATATGGTTTCTATTTTTCCAGGACATAGGGGATTCTTTTGGTAACGTATGGAAATAGATTTTTATTTTACGTGCGATACCGGAAAAAACAAACAAAAATCACACAAAATAATTTTTCCAATGGTACCTTTTACACATTCAGAGAAATCCCACAAAATGTATTTGTCTAGTTCTTACAAATTTTTTAATGAAGGTCTTATATGGAGTATGGAGAGGTTTTTATCTTTTTTGTTTGTTTTATATTTCACAATGGGTTTTTTTATTAACCAGGGAGTGCAATATGTCTCTTCTATTTTTATTACCAATAGACCCAGTACAATCCATTACTATCTGAATCTGTTAGTAACTAAAATAGTATCCATATAAGCGTGGATCTATTAGTAATGCCTTGCATGGGATAGCTCATTCAGTCCAAGCCTGCTGAAAAAATCCCTAGTGACATCACATGGTGACATCACTGGGATTTCCTGTCACTATGCCATAGCACTTGGGTGCTATCTCATTGGACATCTCCCAACCGTCCCCATTTTGGCGAGTCAGCCATGACTTGAGGGCTCTGTTCCACCATCCTGATTGGGACAGCTTTGTCCCACGAGTTGGAAAATTGGGAAATATCGCTGTTCGCTGCTGCTCTACATGGGTGCTGTGTGCAATGGAGGGGAGAGGACGAGAGAATGGGCCAGCCTAGCAGTTCTACAGTGCTAGCACTTTATCCTATAATTACATTTGGACTTGCTTTTGAGTGAATAGAAGCATCAAGTAGGCAGGATTTTCTTGAACAGATCAACTCTCCATTTGGATTATGTATTTATCCCAGGAGGTCTCTACAGATATACTCCATTATCCCAAGAGAGGACGGACTTTATATTGTATGATTGGCCTGGAGAGGAGGGTTTATCTACTGAACAAATTCAGACTGTGCCTTTGCACTAACAGAAGTAACACATGAGATATTTAACTGCCTCTGATTACGGAATTTCTCCGTCAGACAGATTCTCCTCTGAGCTTGACACTCACTTTTGGAGTACTCCTTCAATAACTTCTACCATTCCTAAGGTACCCTTTTTTTTTTTAACAATATTAGACATTATTATATATCAGACTACATAATATAATTTTGCACATTATTCTCTTAGAGTAAGGACCTGCAACACACTAATGTGCACCGCTGATTCACACTCTTCATTTTGCAGACATAGGTAGGCTGAAAGATATAATTTTATATACACCAGTAGCACATACCTATGAATGTGACACTTTGTCAGTCATAATATTTTTATTTACATTCTAGTTTGATGCCGCGGGGACAGTGGGACATCACCATAATCAAGTCCCAATTCAACCACATTTATTGTTGATTTTTTTATTTTTCCATTTGTATCTATTCTGCTGATTATTTAGTACCCTCGTAAACATTTTTGTTTCTTAATAAACTATTTATTCATTACGAATATTTTAGTCTCAGATAGGGCTGTTGTGCGCTGGATTTCTATGTATATTATAATTACATTTGAGCCACTAATTTATTATTAAAATAAAAAAGATGGGTTTATTGAAACTCCCATTGTGCCTCCTGTTGCCCTAACATTGCCCAGCAGTGTAACAGTGATGTATTTCCAATATCGCCTATAGATTATAGGGTGTTTTATCTGGCGATTCTGAATTCAAACTTGGGCAAGTTTGCAAAATAGCAGCTTCATACATTTGGTGATTTGTATAACTAGAGGGGCGAAACATGGGTACTGTGATTTGTAGCGATTTTGAAAACATCAATTTTGAAAGAAACTGATCTCCGGCGATTTTACATGAAATTGCCGGTTAAAAAAATCGGCGACTTTAAACCCGCCCGAGAAAATAGCTGGAAATTCAAAATTGTAGCTTGATACATTTACCCCGTATCGCAAGAAGACTGTGGCATCAAGCAAGCCTTGTTTACTGTGTGAAATAATGTTCATACATACAACATGTTAAACATGTCAAACTCACCAGTTCCACATGTTACGCTGCAGTATGTCCAGCTTCCGTACTTCCATTTATAGACGGCCTCTATCTCATTCTCTGAGCTGACATCTTTTTGTATGACATATTCATATTTAACTCCTGGGTTGTTCTCCTGAAACAGAAGCTAAACAAACATATTCAATGTACATTTGCTATGGTTACCCAGCCTATGCTCCTATGAGTCTAGATCAGGGGTAGGCAACCTGCGGCTCTCCAGCTGTTGTGAAACTACAAGTCCCAGCATGCTTTGCCAGTAGATAACCAGCAGATGGGTGGCAAGGCATGCTGGGATTTGTAGTTTCACAAACACCAAATATCAGATCTCTCCTATACTACCATAAATCATATATCATTATACCATGACTAGCTCTGTGCCTTCTCTTTACAAAGGATAAGTGTAGTATTTCTCATTGCTTTCCCAGATGTCTATATAGAACTATGAACGGTTTCAGTGCTATGATATAAATTCACAAAATACATTCCCAAAAACGAAGTGGAATAAAACATTTATGATAGTATTGGGAATTAAATAATTGGCAATGTTGTTTGCAGGAGAGATCTATACAAATATTAAATTATTTTGCGCCCTAGGGTGGTGGGTCATATCCATACTTGCCAACTCTCCCGGAATGTCCAGGAGACAACCGAATTCCGGGTGGTCTCCCGGACTCCCGGAAGAGTAGGACAACCTCTCGCATCTGCCCACTTCACTAGAATTAGTGCTGCAATGATGCAATTCTAAGGTAAGTGTGTCATTTTGGCCTCGCCACTTGCTGTAAAATGACGCATTTGCAGCATTGCATCACGGGGGTGGGGCTAAAATGAAGTTATTTTCTAAGCCCCACCCCCTCCGCCCATACCTGAAAAGTTGGCAAGTATGATCTTGTCAGGAGGAGCACATGCGACATTTAGGAAAGGGAAGTAGCACTTGATATAAATATATTAGTGCTAATAAAGCACTTGTTTTTATAATTATCTCACAAAGTGTGTCAAGTTCCAAAGTCTACAAAAGTGATGCGATGACAGCTGCCATTTACAGTGATAGTTTTATAAAAACTTTACCATATGCCATTTGAGGGTGTTTTTCTTTAAGAGTGAATGAGGCAGTGGATTATAATCATAATTATTATTATTATTATCGTTTATTTGTTAGGTGCCACAAGATTTCCGCAGCGCAGTATACAGAACAAACAATAGACTATACAGGGTGAGACAGTACAGAACAATAAACAAAAAATACCAATACTTCAGAAACTCCAGGCAGGCTAATGCAGTAGAGGCGGAGCAGAAGGACAGGTGTGGAGACAGGAGGGAAGAGGGCCCTACTCATATGAGCTTACATCCTAAGGGAGGGTAAAAAAAAAAGGAACAAGGGGAGACAGTTGAAGCATGGGGGGGGGGAGAAGGGGGGCCGGGAGAAGAGAGGAGAGAAAGAGCGGAGAACATGAGGGGGTTAGGTGTTAGGCTTTGAGGAACAGGTGAGTTTTAAATGCTCGTTTGAAGGAGCACAGATTAGGAGAGAGACGGATGGAGTGAGGGAGGTCATTCCAGTGAAGGAGAGCAACACGGGAGAAGTCTTGGATTCTGGAGTGGAAAGAGGCGATCAGAGTGGAGGAGAGGCGGCGGTCATTGGCCGAGCGCAGGTAGCGGGTAGGAGTGTGAATGTAGAGGAGGTTAGAGATATAAGGGACAGTAGGCTGCGAGAGAGCTTTGGGAGAGAGCCTTGTAAGTGGTAGTAAGGAGTTTGAAAAGGATTCTGTAGGGGAAGGGGAGCCAGTGTATGGCAAGGCAGAGAGGGGAGGCGGAGGAGGAGAGACGTGAAAGGAAGATGAGTCTTGCAGTCGCATTGAGTATAGAGCAGAGGGGGGCGAGGTGGGAGTGGGGGAGGCTAGTAAGGACGAGGTTGCAATAATCGAGGCGGGAGATGATGAGTGCGGGGATGACAGTTTTGGTGGCATCCTGAGAGAGGAAGGGACGTATGCGGGTGATGTTGCGGAGTTGGAAGCCACAGGCTTGGGTGAGGGATTGAATGTGGGGGGCAAAAGAGAAAGAGGAGTCAAGAGTGACACCCAGGCAACGGAGTTGGGTAACAGAGGAGATGGTGGAGTTGTTAACAACGATAGAGAGGTCATGGTGGCATGGGAGTCTGGGCGGGGGAAAGACAATGAGTTCAGTTTTAGATATGTTAATTTTGAGAAAGCGTGAGGACATCCAGGAGTAGATGAGAGGCATTCAGATACACGTGAGAGGAGGGGGGAGGAAAGATCAGGAGAAGAGATGTAGAGTTGAATGTCATCAGCATAAAGGTGATACTGAAGACCGAAGGAGGAGATGAGAGCACCAAGGGAGGAAGTATAGAGCGAAAAGAGTAGAGGGCCAAGAACAGAGCCCTGAGGGACTCCTACAGGGAGAGGGGAGGGGGTGGAGGAAGAACCAGACGTGGATACAGAGATGGAGCGGTTAGCAAGGTATGAGGTGAACCAGGCATGGACGGAACCAGAGAGGCAGAGAGAGAGAAGAGTTTGCAGCGGGTGGGGGTGGTCCACAGAGTCGAAGGCCGCGGAGAGGTCGAGGAGGATGAGTAGGGAGAAGTGACCCTTGGATTTGGCTGATAGGAGATCTTTAGTAACTTTGGCCAGGGCAGTTTTGGTGGAGTGGAGGGGGCGGTAGCCGGATTGGAGAGGGTCGAGGAGGGAATTGTCCGAGAGGTGTCTGGTGAGGCGGCTGCAGACAGTCCGCTCTAGTAATTTGGAGGCATAGGGGAGAAGAGAGATAGGGCGATAATTCGCAAGAGAGATTGGGTTTCTTGAGGATAGGAGAGATAAGAGCGTGTTTGAATGAGGAGGGGACTACGCCAGAGGAAAGTGATGGGTTGAAAAGTTGTGCAAGGTAAGAGCGGGCAGTAGGAGAGAGAGAGTGAAGAAGGTGAGAATGGATGAGATCAAGAGGACAGGCAGAGGGTGTAGAGGGTGGAGAGAATGATTCATCATAAATGGAAAAATAATCACAACTTTGTTCCTCTCTAATAACTTACAACCTGACATTTAAAAAAGCAAATTCTGGACAAAATAAACCTCGCTATGAACCATTCAAATTCCATCTGATTCACCTAACATTGAAAGCAGTCACACCCATTCATTCCCACAATCCAGTTAGCCTCGCCCAATTTGGTGGCCGAGAGTCAGTCATATGGACTCTTGGAGGTATGTAATAAGCAGGTACATACACAATTGCTTTTTATTTTATGAAAATGGATTAAAGAAGAGAAAAACTGGAGTCAAAGAGGGGAGATTTATCAAAATGTGTGTACTTGAAATGGGTACTATTAATAATTATTTTTCTTAGTATACTTTACATCTCTCAGCATATCAAATGGGAGCAGACAGAGCTCAGAGGGGCATGCCTCTCTGCTCCCTACATCATATAATATGTGATTGTGGTTGCCATGGTAGCCCATGACATGTGCAGAAATATAAATCATTAACAGCAGCTTGAAGAAACAAACCAAGAAAAATGGTAAATACCGCTATTATTCTTATAGTCTAATAATTTTATTTTTTTATGAGATTACTCATACTTGCCAACCTTGGTAAGAGGTATTCTGGGAGATTGGGGGGGAGGTGGACGTGCTGGGGGGGGGGCCTGGTGGGTCGCGTTATTTGACCCCGCCCCCTAAACGTCCATCACAGTTTCTATCCAATCACAGCAGGGGGCAGAGCCACGATGACGTGGGTTTTGCGTAATAAGCTCTGCCCCACAACACTTTAATATAGCAGTATTTAGTAACCGGGAGGATGCCCTGCTCTCCAGAGAGTCTGGAAGGACTCCGAGAAATTCGGGAGTCTCCCGGAAATTCGAGGAGAGTGGGCAACTATGGGATTACTGCATAAAGATGTGTGCAACTCCCAATGCACAAATGCAAATGCAAGTGTTACATCTTTAGAAAACAATTTTGGATATTTATGCGCCCTGTTGTCTTTTTGTGGTAGTAAGTACAATTTTCTGGGTATTTGTGCTAGATCTAGAAGTCTGCAGAGGGAATAGTAAATGAAGAAATAGTGGTGCATATTTGTGGTGCATCCCCTTTGTGTGATTTGGTGGGGGGGGGGGGCATAGTCTGGAAGCCATTGGTGTCAGATGTGCCTGACCAGGGCTCTATGTGAGGAATTTCTCTTATCCCTTTCTCCTCATTTCTAATTTAATCCCCTCCAATCTGCTCCTACAACACTAGATCAGCCTGCAGAGACATTTCTGTGCAACCTGAACCACTTACAATCAACTATTGCAAGCTGGCTCTACTTTCCCGTCACTGGAGATAAGGCCTCATGGCCATCAGGCTGGCCCCGGATGGGCATAACATTGCTGCCAACCTGTACCCTGGTTTGCAAGCGGACCACATATGCTTGTCTCTGGGTTCGCTGACTGACAACACGGCTCCATCATGGTGGTACACCGCAGATTCCCTCCACCCCCTGACATGGATAGGACCCGGACTTGTGCCTCTCCCCAATCATCAGGACCCTGCTGTGGAGTGGGGGACGGTTCCACTGAGCGTTCCGGTGCAGTCATTCTCCCCAACCTCCGTATCTACACTGTGCCACTTGTCCCAAACTCTGTGTCTTTCTCCCTCTCTGGCCTCAAATTGCTGTACTTATCAATCATCATAACTGAGGATTCTACTCCCAATGTCTTGTCAGAAGGACTTATTACAATCTCTGCTACAGTCTGAGCAGGAGCCCTGTAGTTCTACTGTGCTATCAGCAGAGGGAGCTCTTTCCACAATTTGTATTTCCAAAACTCCCGAACCGAACTACATGTGAACAGTGTACACTATCGCCTTTGGACATGTATTAAAACTCAAGGCGTTTACCCTACTCTTATCTCACTGGCTCTGCAGACCTCTCTCAGGTTGCTTCCAGATGATCGCCTGAATATGAAGTGAAAACTTTCCTCTCTGCGTGGACCAGTTGCTATTGGAGCATTACCTGTATACTGATTTTGTCTTTTTCACTCTCACTCTCATTCTCACTCCCTTCATTACAAGAATGCCCAAGAATAAGAAATCTAATTCTCGTCAAATATCTTATTGCGAGGCAACCATCCCCGTCCAGACGTCCATCTTCTCCTTCCCTGCCTGGGAGTGACTCTTATATGGATCCTATGGTGGCTGACCCTTCTGCCCACTCTACCAAAGCCGACATTGCTACCCTCCTTTCTAAACTGAAGAATATCAAACAAAACATCAAGGATGAGGTCACCAAAGCCATGTCCAACCTCTCCTCTGAGGTTGCAGACTGTGTAGAATCCCTCGAGAGAACACAGGAGGAGATCATCCAGTTCCAACAATTTTCAGAACAAGAATTTGTCGACATATGTAACAGTCTCCTGTCCCATGCTGACAAACAGGAGGATGCTGAAAACAGGGACAGGCGCAACAACCTTAAAATCCGTAATATCCCTGAATCAGTTGAAAGTGCCCAACTTGAGGATTACCTGTTACTCCTCTTCTGTTTGCTGGCTTCCTCAATTTATGATGACCTGTTTGTACTGGATAGAGCTCAATGGGCACTCTGTCCCCCAATGGCAGGTTACCAACACCCCGTCATTCGCCTCCTGCACTACTATAAGGTGAAAAAATAAATACTCAGAGAGACGAAAAGGCAACTGGAGATCTCAATTGTTAGGGCTAAAATACTCATCTTCCAAGATCTGGCCTCCTTCACTTTACTTAAAAGAGACTAAATTGCCCTTGGAAAAGAACCGCACTAAACAATAAAACTTTACTTAACCATCACTTAAATTCTCAAATTCACACTGAAATTCAACATTATTTTACTGCCAATGGTGACCCATCAGTTTAACCTATGCTCCTCTGGGACGCCCAAAAAGCTATGATCCATGTCAGTCTGATTAGAGCAGCTGCATATACTAAAAAGATGAGGACTCAGAAGTGGTTTGAGACCTCCAAGTGAGTCACTTGGGCAGGATCCATAAAGCTTCGGATTTACCACAGAACTATACCAAACTGGTGGCAGCAAGAAGAGAGCTAAATCTTTTGATCTCTGCTAAAGTGGAAAACTCACTCAAGTGCCTAAACCAAACCTTCTATGAAAAAGGTGACAAGGCAGATAGGTTGCTGGTGTCCAAGCTGAGATCAAAACTATCCCAGAGTAATGTACTCCGGATCAAATCACACTCAGGTTGCTTTACCCAGGATCATAGTCAAATAATGGAGGAGTTCCGGCAATTGTACAGCATACTCTAAGTTATATCATAAATGACATGTTCCTCTGTGGAGTTCACTAGGCACTTCCTCTCTCAATGTCACTTGCCCACACTCCTACCCACCACCCAGGAAACCTAAAACCAAGTAAAACACTGGGCCCCAATGAATTTCCAGCCATGTATTACAAGACATATAACTCACTCTTCTCGTCTTATCTTGCTAACCTGTTCAACAGTGTATTAAAAGGGCGGCTCCTTATCAAAGGAAGCTCGAGGCGAAGATTATCATTATACCGAAGGAGGATAAGGATCTGTCGGATTGCGCCCACTATAGGCCCATCTCTCTTGAACACAGACATCAAGATTTACGCGAAGGCAAATGCAGAATGTCTTAATGCGGTACTACCCGCTCTGATCTATAAAGATCAGGTAGGCTTTATACCAGGCAGACAAGCACGCGACAATACCTGATAAATCATCATTGTATTAACTCTGCTAAGACCCCGGCCCTCGTGCATTCCCTAAAAGCGGAGGAGCCTTTTGACCGCATCAGTTGGACATTTATGTTAGCAACCCTTAGGCTTTGATGGCGAATTTCTTCAGGGAATCCAGGCCCTATATTCAGATCCCTCTGCCAGGATTTCGGTAATTGGAGTGCTTTTGTCCCCAGTCTCAGTCACTAATGGCATCTATCAGGGGTGCCCCCTGTCACCACTGATTTTCGCTCCTGTGATTCAACCCCAGGTGGAAAGAATCCACCTCTCCCTCGATATCTAAGGTTTCACAGTTGGTTCTGAAGCATACAAACTCAACCTATTTGCTGATGGCATGCTTCTCACTTTGATTTACTCTCGCCTCATTATGGATCCATATCTGGTTATAAAATAAAGGTTTCTAAAACTGAATCCCTCGCTCTCCATTTGCCACCACCGACTTTGGGACTCCTTAAAAGCAACTTTAACTTCTCCTGGTGGAAGTCTAAAATAAAATATTTAGGGGTATATATTTCTTCCTGATATGACTCTCTGTATGTAGAAAACTTTCCTCAAATAATTAAAATACTTTAGCTAGATCTACTCAGATGGCAAAAACTAATTATCTTCTGGTTGGGCAGAATAGTCGCCCTCGAGATGAATATCCTGCAGCGCTTATCTCTATCTCTTTCAGACCCTCCTGTTGAAAGTACCCAGGCCTAGCATCATTCAGATGCACCGCTGGTTCTCCCAATTTGTCTGGCAATGCAAGCTTCCCACACATCAGCTTTATTACTCTGCGTAAAGCGACATTTAATGGTGGCAGAGGCTTTCCAGATATTTGCTTATATTATATGGCTACACATCTGAGCCAGGTCGTAGCTTGGTTTTGAAAGAGCTCAAAAGGTAAATATGTAGTCCTCCTGTTGCATAGTATTAGTTTTGGGATTAGCAATAAGTGTTCTGGTGGGCGACAGGCTTTCTTTACTAAGATCTCTATTTCATCCCTTGTAAAAGACAATTCCTATAAAATATAATTTTGATGGTATCAGGTTCCTACACAGCTGAAAAGGATATATGGTACCACCTCGAATTTGTGTTGGAGGGGTTGTGAAGAGCAAGGGTCACCTTGATCATTGATATTACTAAAGTTCCAATTTCCAAATGCCTTTGGTTCCCCACTAGATGTCCTGGACAAGTATCCTGAGAAACTATCTGTACAGATTCTCATTGCAGCCAGATACTTGGTTGCAAAGCACTGGAAAATCCCAAATCTTCCCTGTAGGCAATAACTCCTTAACCAAATTTGGTATTTGGCGTCTAAGGAAAAATTATCTGCGTACTTAAATGAGAGGTCTAATAAATTTTCCCACATTTGGTGTGATAGGTTATGATGTGATAGTCCCTCTGCTCCCGATTCACCCAAAAGCCGTACTCAAGACGTATTGGCCCTCTTCTTGTAAACATAGGATTGCTGGTTCACCCAAAATTTGTCCTCCAATCTGTGCCCGGGGTCCGAGTGTTAGGTCTCAGTTGCCCCCCTCCCTAACCCTCACCCCTCCCCTTTCTTCCCTCTCCTCCCCTCCAATAAATACAAAAATCATCACACCCCTATATCTTCTGCTTCGGTTTAGCTCCACCTGTTCGCTGCCAGGCCAGATGCTTGAATGTATGACTTGCCTATCTCCTTACATTATATATATATGTCCTATGCCTGGTTGTTACATCCTCTTTGTTTGTATTATAGCTGTCAATTTCTTAGGCCCCCACTGTTCATATTTGGCCATAGCATGTAGTGTGGTGGAAGCTATAAATAACTTTCTTAAAAAAAAGGATCCATAGGAGGCCTGGCAAGAACTGTAAGTACACATTTTACATGTATACATTTTAACTGTTTCGACCTTCTAAACATGTAGACATTATGAATGTCAACTTTATATCTGTGTTGACATTATGACTGTAGACAGTTTGGTGTAGACACTTTCACTGTTGACTTTTCATACCCAACCTTTACAGATATACATACACATTATGTCATACGCAGCTCATTAAAGTTGCCCAACAATGAAGGCACACATGCGTAGTGCAGTCTTACATAAGTGCCACCTGCCTTTTGAAATCAGTACTGCATGCTTGACAAAGAATACTAGCTTAGACGTTTGTATGTTGACTCCATAATGCACTTTCAAAGTTATATCATGACGAAAGGACAGTTAAATGAAAACACAGCTGTTTGTCTAGCATAAAGTCCACTCCACTATGCTCAGTAAATCAAAGACAACAGAAACAAGAGTAACTACATTATAGAGTAACTAAACAAGTTCCAGTTATTTTTGAAAACTTAAGATATAGAGTCGGTCTCAGGCCTAAGTCATTAAGGAGAGCAAAGCAAAAAAAAGGAGTAAGTTTGCTCCTGGACAAAACCATGTTACAATGCAAGGGGTGCAAATTAGTTGATTATTATGCACATAAGTTCAATACTGGCTGTTTTTTCATGTGGCACACAAATACTTGATAGCTTTATTTTTACACTGCAATTTAAAGTTGATCTAGGACATGGCCTACCCCATCTATAAATCTGTCCTTACATTTTCTCTCCTTAATGATACAGGCCCCTTTATGAGCTGTATGTTTTCATGCTATCTTTTACATCATTCTTTATATTTGATTGCATTATCTGCTATTTTTCAAATACCACCATATTGTTGCTAATGAACACCAGGGGGTAAATGTATCAATCTAAGAGTTTTCCGGCGCTTTTGAAAAACCAATCAGATTCTAGGGGGTAAATGTATGAATGTCCGATTTCTGCAAGTCGCCGGAAATCGGCAACTTTGCAGGTAAAATTTAAAGCGGCGATGGCTTGTAAAGGCAAGTTTGCCTTTGCAAGCCATCGTCCCTTTAAATTTTCACTGCAAAGTCGCCGATTTCCGGCGACTTGCAGAAATCGGACTTTCATACATTTACCCCCAGGTATTATTTATTTAGTACATTCTACAAAATGATAGCTAGAATCTGATTGGTTGTTATAGGCAACATCTCCACTTTTTCAAACCTGCCGGAAAACTCTCAGCTTGATACATTTACCCCCAGGAATTGATTTGTGTCATATTCTTCTTCTCCCTTCTAATCCACCCTAAACATGCTTATTTTAGAGAGCAGCTGTCCTTATAGTGAAGTATTTATTCATTCCGCTCGCATCACTTCAGGAACAGTGCATTAAAACCTTGAACGCGTTTACAAAGCCCAAAGCACATATGAAAATCCCCTTCAGCTAAAACATCTTACGTGAAGCTGTTCAAACATTTAATTTCTGTCTGGCTGAATATAAATGAGATCATTTTTTCCACAAATCCCATCATGTAACATTTTAATAATCTTTGGACTAATAAAAGAGTATCTAAAATTACAAATGTGCACCAGGCAAAATACAATAATTTCAGTAGGAGCCACAAAGAACATCCTTGAAGAGGTCTCAATAGGTTCTTGACTCATTTGTAGTTATTTGTTAATTACCTGTATCCAGATTGACTCATTCGTAGGCCCTGCAGCGGTCAGATTCTCCAGATCTCCACTCCTGTCATAATGAAATGTAGTT
Organism: Mixophyes fleayi; assembly: GCF_038048845.1. Lineage (NCBI taxonomy): Eukaryota > Metazoa > Chordata > Amphibia > Anura > Limnodynastidae > Mixophyes > Mixophyes fleayi. Next base: position 435,506,396 of record NC_134402.1, on the reverse strand, counting down.
CCTGCCACTTTATAATCACCCATCCACTGTATTATGAATACGCCATTCAAGTAATATTTCTCAGGGTCTTCGCTTCTTATCGCAAGGAAGTTTCCAGCGGCTTCAACCTCTTTTATTTTTATTGCTCTTGCTCCCTTTGGAATGATACCAATATCCACGTATCCTGGGTGAAAAATATGGAGACAGCACCTTAAAGTGAAAAACATTCTGGGAGTTTTTTTTTATTTGTTTTAGAGATTAATGGCCAGTGTGAGGACAGCTGGGTTGGAACCAAAGCTCACTAGATACTGGTCCCCTAAGTTCACAGGCCACATAGGTAAAGAGTTAGGAAAGCAATAATAATCCCTTTTATTAAACAAAGTGCACACACTTAGTAAAATACAACAGTGCTCCCCAAGGTGAAACTTGTTCTCCCACCAAAATTAACAAGTGTCAAACAATCACCAGTGCAAGTAAAGTTCCCAACAAAGTCCCAGCAATAATAGTCCACAGAAGATAGTCCAAGTTGGCGAGGGTTTACAGTAACTCAAAGACAACAGAAACAACTGTGGGTAAGTCTGAAAACCTTGAGGACCCCGGGGGCTCGGACAACTCTCCTCCAGCTTGGTGGGACCCTGGGCATTAGTCTCCTTGACGATGCAGGCTCACTAATTCCCCAGAATCTATAAGTGCCTCCCAATGGAGTGGTGACAGATTCAGTCCTAAAGGTGCTCTCCACTCTGTGTGGAGAAGCTCCTGCAATACTTTCTGGTCTTGAGAGAATACAGTTACTCTCAATCAGTCCAAGTTCTTGCTCTCTCAAGATTCTCCAACAACCCCTCTCCCTCCCTGGGCATCCCTTTTTGTCCCTTCTCACAAGACACCCAATCCTGGCCCCCTCCCTGGGTCAACCCAACGCTCATTGTCCCCTCATGATTGGTGGTGTGAAGAGTGGGGGGGGTAACAGGGGTGGAAGTAGAGCATGACATCAGTGGTCTCCCACCTGCGGTCATGGTGCCATTCAGTCTGAGTTGAAGACTTGCTGTAACAATAGTTAGCAAACAGGCAGAGTCCACCTCCTGATTCTAGATAAAGTCTTGAACCTCCTGTTATTAACCTCTTCCACTCTTTTTGATGTCACAGGGTACACAGCTGTTTTACACTTCCTGTGAGCTGCCTCCCCCCTCCCTCTCTAGCCACCACAGCAATACTGGACCTGGCATTTAATAACAGAAAGAGCCACTGCTATTCAATTGGTCCACTGATTGACAGACCGGGTTGGCCCGATATTCTCAATGTAAGGACCAGTCTTGCAACAGCCTGTTACTAAGGAAGGAGCAAAGCAGAAAAAAGTGGGAAATTTGCACCTTGACAGAGCCCTGTTGCACTTTTTTTTGGTTTGGGGGGGAACAAATTTAAAATATGCAGACAGATTTACAGTTGGCAGGGGCATGTCCTAACTTACTGTAGTGTAAAAATAAAGCTGTCCACTATTTGCGTGCTTATGCAAAAGCAGCCAGTATTTCCCTGCATGTAAACAAAAAAAAGTTATTTGCTTATTAGGATAGGGAAGTGGTTCTAGTGCATCCTCTGTTTTATTTACTTTGCTGCTAACTCGGCATCAGGCCCTGAATGTCTAAAATGGTCTTTAGGATGGGGAAGTGGTTCTAGTGAGTCCTCTGTCTATAGCTGCCCCCTCCTCCACATTAATTTCGCGATTTGAAAAAGTAGCTCAAAAATCTATTTGCAGGACTCAGTACAAACTGCTTGAACATCTGTAGCCTAAGTTGTGCCTGCCAATAGCTGCCTTAATCATACAGATATCTGCTGTGGCTTTCATGATTTGAGCAAACCATATTGTTCCAATGGAAGCAGGGGGGGGAACAGGTGGGCATTAAAAAAAATGCTGGTAAGGTAGTAAACCATCTAAATTGTAATTGAAAATGATTGTGTTGTAAACAGTGACATTGACTTGCAATTAGCTGAGGAACCAAGGGTTAATATTATCTACTTTTATCGGTCACATAACACCTTTCTGGTTTATCATAAACGCTGCCTTTCAAGAAGAATGGGGAAAACAATTACCAAATCCTTCACTCTGATCAAACGTTTTCTCGATCGTTTGGCAGCTCGAGCCGTCTCCCAGGCAGATTCCACATCGGTCCTCTGTGGCGTTGGAATTTATTTCATAGTCGCAGCCAACGCTCTAAAGGATAAATGTTATAGTCAGAATCAACAGGGTTGAAATACACTTATATATTGATTCAAAGCGTCCAGAGGATTAAAGTGCTGTTCAGCTTTGCATTTTAAATATGACTTTATCTTTCTGAACAGTGGCTGGCACAACTCATTTACAGTCTGCTGAAAAGCTGATAGCAGGCCCGAGGCTCCAAGCAGGGCCGGATTTACCATTAGGCAACCTAGGCAATTGCCTAGGGCCCAGCGGTCCCCAGAGGGCCCTCCCAGGGCTGGCGGTGAGACCACCCTTTAAAAATGGGCCGCTACTTATGGGCCAGTGCTATGTGCTTGCGCCCCTGGGCTAAAGTCTTCCAGCCAGCCCCTGAATAGGGGTATATGTTGTCCTAAAAAACTATAGTGCTATGGATTTTTTCAGGGAGGGGGCCCCAAACCAGTATCTTGCCTAGGGCCCCATGTGGTCTAAATCCGGCTCTGGCTCCAGGCACTACAAACTTTAACATTCTACATAGGGCTGTACAGTAATAATTCAATGCGCCATTCATCTCTGAAGTGCGCTGGAATAGGATTGGTTGCTATGGGTAACAGCTCATTTGTGCAAGAATTGTATTGTATCACATTCTATAATGCTTAACTTAAATCAATTAGATACATCTGTAAAATATTTTATTTCTATACAATAAACTGCGGATTTCTAGCATATGGTCAGTGTCAATCAAACGTGACCGGAGCGTGATAATAGCAGGTGACACAGCTGTTTTTGCTACTTCTAGACTACTTTTTTAAAGAAAGATAGAGACATCTACAGAGCAATATCACCCAATGAGGGAGAAGTTTAAAAAAGAAGAAATATATTTTTATTTATTACAATGATTATCTCAGATGGATATCTGTATTATCAGATGCCTTCCAAATCCTTTTTTTTTTTTTTTAATTAATCCTAAGTGTAATTTCTAACAGTCTTTTCCACAATCAAATAAATGCAAACATTGTTAGTACCATGCAGAGAATAAATATACCATTGGCTTTTCATACAGTATAATTCGTGGTTCACATGTAAACAGGGCCATACTATAAGCTCATAGCTCCCTCTCATATTCCGGACTAATACATGGTAGGTAACAACGAACCTGGCCTTAATTTAAAATTCCGCTTCCTTCACTGGCCCACCAATGTGTATACTAAGGTGTTTTCAAAACTTAGCTCCACTAAGCTCACAGCAATTTTTGTCACTTATTTAATTTTCAGTATAGCAGAGTGGAGGCAAAAACAAGCACCACTGAGGGTGAAGATGTGTAGGGGGCTCTCTTGTCTGCACCTGTTGCCATCCTTGCTACTCCTAAGCGCTTAACCTCATGCACCCGCCCAAGAATGACTCATTGTCTTCAGTCTTTACCATGGGAGTACCTCAAGATTAGTATCTTGCTACGTTTTTCTTTCATGATTAGAGAAACGCTGCCCTCTTATATTTTAAAATGAATTTCAGTTTATACCTCTCCCTATCACAATTTTGCACCCTCAAATATTTTGCACCCTCCACTCCACCCCAAAAAAAAGCATTGCGCCCTAGGCTGCAGTCTAGTCAGCCTATTGGATAATCAGGCCCTGCATGTAAATAGGACACATTCATTCTGAGAGAGAATTAGTCCATTACAAATCAGTGAATATTATATAGGCTCATGAGTCAGTCACTGTCCAAAATCATTGAATATAATAAAGTATTGAATAAAAGTTGTCAATAATCAAATGTAGTCATAAAAGCCCTAAAAGTGAGTGATTCAGTTAAATAATAATAATAATAATAATAATAATGGAGGCTAATGACCAGAATAGATGGACATGTGTCCCTGAGCTGGACATAATATCTGACCTCACTGGATCTCCAGTGCACTAGTAAAGAAAATAGAGTTTATAGAAACACGAAACCATGTAAATTAAATTGACTTTAATGGGATTATCGGTTGCCCAAATTATAATCCCAATTACAATTCTCCGGGCAGAAACACTGACCTGACTATGAACATGGGTTTGTACAATGACACAGGAGACATTGTGACATTGCTATTTGTAGCATGAAAAATTAATAATGCAATTAAATAGTCAATATTTTGTTCCAGCTGGGCCTAATAAAAGTGTGAATTAAAACAATTAATATAATTTGCTGCCAGAGCAATCATACAATTTGAAGAACTCGAATTCAGAAGCATACTTTAGACTTGTGTAATACCCTGCAAATCACAGGTATATTACTGTAGGCATTGATTCGGAAAACTACAGTTCCCCAGAGTGCCGTTGGGAGGTTAAATGCAAATTGTGTTGGCCATCTTGATGTGGGCAAACTGCAATGAATGAACTAGAAGGTTCCAAGAAATTATTGGGGAAAAGGGTAAGAGCAAAAAACAGAGACTCATGGATTTTTTTGGTGTGAAATGTGCTATAAAGGCTGCCTGTGATAATGGAGGATCTTCCCACAAAGAGCTACTGAATGCTATTGCTTTGTCCTGAAGGATTTTTGCAGTTCTGAGACTTAAAAGCCAGCCCATAGGGAGACATCTTTGAAGAAGTAGGAAAAGACCTAGCTTTCAAGTGCCTATCAGATGTCAGCAGGACTCATATGAAAACAGATAAGTTTATGATGTTTTTTCGTTTGCTATGTTCAAGTTATTGAAACAAATGAGACAACAAACTGTGTGATTAAACCTCTAACCGAGACTGTAATATTTCTATTGAGAGGTTATACTGCTGTCTGAAGGGAAAGTTTATTCCAGCCAAATCTGCTATTTAAAGTTACCTGCAAGCTAACGCAGTGTGCAAGGGACATAGAGAGAGAAATCATTTGTCCCAAGAGTTTGTCTATATTGCATCAAACGTTTGATTATATTGTAAAACTGCCTAAAAATGGTTGCTGCAGAGAGAGTTGCAAGTTGTTTAACCCTACAATTGCTGGGAGAGATCTGCTTATTCCATTAGATGGATTGTTAAATAGACATTGTCCTTTACACTGAAAATTATTTATTGTGCAGAATTGCCGTTGTTTATGGAGATCAGGAGTCACGCATGCATCAAGTTGATTACTGGTTTCACCTTGTACAAGTAAATAAGCTTCATGTGTCGGCTGAAACTTTGCTTAAACCTGTGGATTATAATTTGCCCCTTTGGGTTTTGTATATCGCAAAGTGACCATAGTCTACAGTCATTTCTTCGAATGCATCTAACATGAACCAGCCAGATTACTTTTTGTTGCATCTCTATTGATTTTTGTGTGATAAGTATGATCTGTATAATTTCACTAAAAGTATTATGATTGATTGGTTTATATAATCTGCTGTCGCAGCATTTAGTGTACTTGTTTAATCAACTCATAGCAATCGGTTATCTCCTAAAGTATCAATCCAGTGAAATCCATTTCACTGAAGCACAGTGCTTAAATTTAAAGTGGGATATATTTATTTAGTGACCTTTGTGTTGTGTTGATTTATGTTTAGATAGTGTTGAACCAAGATTCCTAAAATGTTATTTATTTTGTGACATGTTGAATAACATTGCATGTTGATAGTATCAAGCTATTACTTCCCTACACTACCGCTACTTATCTGGTTCTGTGATAAAGCCTTATGCCACAACAAAGAGAATAGACCCACGAGTTTATGCAGTTTTAACCCTGTGTTCCTTGTCTTATTCCAACACTACTGGGGGGACCTTCGCCTCACTACCATACCACCGGGCCTGTAGAATCCTTCTTTACACTACTTCTGGGATGCCAACCATTACACTTGTATACAATATATACACATATAGCTTTTTCACATTCTGCGTCAGGGGACAAAATAAACTTTTATCTCTCTAGGTGGGTTGGAACTTCTCTTCCCTCACTATTTGCCCCCCATGACAGCAGATCTGTGATCCTACTTACACCCACAGGGAGCGCAGATTCCCAATTTCTTACTTGTACACAATATAGACCATTGAATACATAGAAGTTTTACTATATGGTACAATTGAGCCAGCTCTGTGCTCGGGGAACCCCAGTATGTCTGCTACCACCAAGCATTTGTTCATATGCGATTTCAATATGTGATGGATTGGGGGGGGCATTTTTAAAAGTTGGCTCTTATGGTTAAATATGCACAGTTACTGGGACATACAATATTAACAATATTAAGAATTCCATAATTGACTGGGTGGGTGGGGGGGGGGAGGGTTGGTAAGAGAACACCCCTAATCAATGTTAAAATTTTCCCCTTATGACAATATTGTATATGCCAGTAACTGTGCATACCTTAACATAACACTACAGAAAATGTACTAAATCAAAAGTCAAAATCAAAAATCAGAACAATCTTAAAATTGAGATAATTATTTAAAGAAAGTGCTTTATAGTGGTTTTTACTAGAGATGGGCGGGTCCGGTTCTCCGAGAACCGAACCCACACGAACTTTGGGTATCCGAGTACCGAGCTGAGCAGCTCGGTACTCTCCCGCCCGTTCCGAATCCAAATCGAGGCCGAACGTCATTGTGACGTCATCGGATCTCGGGGCTTGGTTCTCGCGATACTTCAACTTTATAAATACATGCCTCCACAGCAATCCATCGCCATTTGACAGAGGGAGAGAGCAGGGTGTAGTCATAGGCTAATTAGAGCAGGGACAGAGAATACAATATTGTTCTTGCAATTGCTCTAACCAAAATCGCTAGTGCAGAGAGGAGGATAGAGGTTTATTATTTTTTCTTCATATCTGGCACTCCCCAGCGCTTTTGGGGTGTCCCCCATAATTGTGCATAAATATTTCTGGCTGTCAAAAGTCATATCTGTCAGCAGTATCTACTAAATAATTTTTAGCACTCCTCAGTGCTTTTGGGGTGTCCTCCCTAATTGTGCATTAATATTTCTGGCTGTCAAAAGTCATATCTGTCAGCAGTATCTACTAAATAATTTTTAGCACTCCTCAGTGCTTTTGGGGTGTCCTCCCTAATTGTGCATTAATATTTCTGGCTGTCAAAAGTCATATCTGTCAGCAGTATCTACTAAATAATTTTTAGCACTCCTCAGTGCTTTTGGGGTGTCCTCCCTAATTGTGCATTAATATTTCTGGCTGTCAAAAGTCATATCTGTCAGCAGTATCTACCAAATAATTTTTAGCACTCCTCAGTGCTTTTGGGGTGTCCTCCCTAATTGTGCATTAATATTTCTGGCTGTCAAAAGTCATTTCTGTCAGCAGTATCTACTAAATAATTTTTAGCACATCTCAGTGCTTTTGGGGTGTCCTCCCTAATTGTGCATTAATATTTCTGGCTGTCAAAAGTCATATCTGTCAGCAGTATCTACTAAATAATTTTTAGCACTCCTCAATGCTTTTGGGGTGTCCTCCCTAATTGTGCATTAATATTTCTGGCTGTCAAAAGTCATATCTGTCAGCAGTATCTACTAAATAATTTTTAGCACTCCTCAGTGCTTTTGGGGTGTCCTCCCTAATTGTGCATTAATATTTCTGGCTGTCAAAAGTCATTTCTGTCAGCAGTATCTACTAAATAATTTTTAGCACTCCTCAGTGCTTTTGGGGTGTCCTCCCTAATTGTGCATTAATATTTCTGGCTGTCAAAAGTCATATCTGTCAGCAGTATCTACTAAATAATTTTTAGCACTCCTCAGTACTTTTGGGGTGTCCTCCCTAATTGTGCATTAATATTTCTGGCTGTCAAAAGTCATATCTGTCAGCAGTATCTACCAAATAATTTTTAGCACTCCTCAGTGCTTTTGGGGTGTCCTCCCTAATTGTGCATTAATATTTCTGGCTGTCAAAAGTCATTTCTGTCAGCAGTATCTACTAAATAATTTTTAGCACACCTCAGTGCTTTTGGGGTGTCCTCCCTAATTGTGCATTAATATTTCTGGCTGTCAAAAGTCATATCTGTCAGCAGTATCTACTAAATAATTTTTAGCACTCCTCAGTGCTTTTGGGGTGTCCTCCCTAATTGTGCATTAATATTTCTGGCTGTCAAAAGTCATATCTGTCAGCAGTATCTACTAAATAATTTTTAGCACTCCTCAGTGCTTTTGGGGTGTCCTCCCTAATTGTGCATTAATATTTCTGGCTGTCAAAAGTCATATCTGTCAGCAGTATCTACTAAATAATTTTTAGCACTCCTCAGTACTTTTGGGGTGTCCTCCCTAATTGTGCATTAATATTTCTGGCTGTAAAAAGTCATTTCTGTCAGCAGTATCTACTAAATAATTTTTAGCACACCTCAGTGCTTTTGGGGTGTCCTCCCTAATTGTGCATTAATATTTCTGGCTGTCAAAAGTCATATCTGTCAGCAGTATCTACTAAATAATTTTTAGCACTCCTCAGTGCTTTTGGGGTGTCCTCCCTAATTGTGCATTAATATTTCTGGCTGTCAAAAGTCATAACTGTCAGCAGTATCTACTAAATAATTTTTAGCACTCCCCAGTGGTTTGCGCTCAGAATGGATTCAAAGCAGTCCACATATGATCTGAATGAGCAACCAGGTTCTGTCACCAGTCCTGATGTTAGTGTTCCCAGTACGTCATCTGGCCAAGGCGATGTCAAACAACAGAGTGTTTTCAAATTAGTACAAAAAACAAAAACCAAAAAAAAATTTACTGTATTGAAGCGAAAAGGAAGTGTAACTGAGCAAAAGTTAAGTGACGATAAAAAAAAAATTGCAAGCATGCCATTCTACACACGCAGTGGCAAAGAGAGAATGTGGCCTTCACCTTTGGCTATTAGTGGCAGATCCCAAAAAGTTACCCAGCCTACAATTGGTGCACAACTACTGTTACGCGTCAAAGCCGAGCTGCAAGATAACAGTGAGGCATTACAGGAGAATATTTGCTCTGATTCACAAATGACAACAATCCCTGTGGAGAGTCCATCCAACAGTGGGATGTCTAATCGTGAGCATTCTGCTGATGTGTGCCTTAATAGCCCGAGTGCAGCCGGTGATACCCAAATTGAGGATGCCACTTTGGAATTAGAAGAGGATGAGGGGGAGATTTGTGTAGGCGACGAGGGCGCTAATGAGGATGTTGATGAGGATGAGGTTGTTTGTGTAAGTCCTGCACCAGTGGCAGCAGTTCTGGCACGTGACAAGAAAAAGGCCATTGTCATGCCTGGGCATAAAACAAAAAAATCCACTTCTTATGTGTGGAATTATTTCTACCCAAATCCAGACAACAATTGTATAGCCATTTGTAGTGTATGTGAAGCCACAGTCAGTCGAGGGAGGGACCTTAACCATCTTGGAACCTCGTCTATGTTACGCCATTTAACGAGAGTTCATGGCAAAGTGTTGGGAAAAGCTGAAAGTTCTTCCCAAAAGAATACAAGCACTCCCTCATCAGCTAAGACCCTCCGCTCACCGACATACCGACGGCTACAAAATACACCCACCACACCATCCTCATCAATATCCTCAGTAGCGCTCGGAGTTAGCCCGGCATCCCACTTAAGGCTGGATGACTCCGGCACTATTATTGATTCCTCTGAAGAAAGCGTTAGTCCTGCTGCTGCTGTTGTTGCTGCTGGGGGTGAATCGTCATCCCAGAGGCAGGTTAATAAAATGAGCAGTCCTACATTTCAGCAATTAACTGTGAAACAATCATTTGCGAGGGGAAGCAAATATGACAGCAGTCACCCAGTCGCCAAGCGAATCACAGACGCCATGGCTGCAATGTTAGTGTTAGATCTGCGTCCAATCTCCACAATAAATGCAGCTGGTTTTTCACAGTTAATTGAGGTTTTGTGTCTGCGTTACAGAATTCCATCGCGACACCATTTCTCCCGTAAAGCTATTCCACAACTATACCAAAAAGTGTGTAAAAATGTAGAGATTGCGCTGAAAAATGCCATTCTGCCCACTGTTCACTTAACCACAGATATGTGGACAAGTGGAAGTGGCCAAACCAAAGACTATATGACTGTGACAGCCCACTGGGTTGGTCATTCACCTTCACCAGCAGGAACAGCAGCAGCATGTACACCACTACGTAACATTTGTCACAGGCAGGCCACTCTTTGTATCACCGGCTTCACTAACAGGCATACGGCTGACAATTTGTTACGCAAACTGAGAGATGTGATTGATGCATGGCTTATACCACTCGGACTCTCCCCAGGGTATGTCATTTCAGATAACGCCAACAATATAGTGCGAGCATTACAGCTGGGTGATTTCCAACATATTCCCTGTTTTGCTCACACCATCAACTTGGTGGTGCAGAGCTTCCTACGAAATAACCGTGAGGTGCAGGAGATGCTTTCGGTGGCCCGTAAAATTTCAGGCCATTTCAGGCATTCAGCCACAGCATGTAGGAGATTACAGCAGCTCCAAGAGCAGTTTAACTTGCCCTGCCACCAACTTAAGCAAGAGGTGGTAACTCGGTGGAATTCCACCCTGTACATGCTTCAGAGGATGGAGGAACAGCGCAAAGCCATCCAAGCATATTGCACAAGTCATGACATTGGGAAAGGAGGGGGGATGTATTTCACTCTTGCACAGTGGGGAATCCTTTCAGTGCTGTGCAAGGTGCTGAAACCATTTGAAGTTGTGACATGTGAGGTCAGTGCAGACTCTGCTAGTTTGAGCCAAGTCATTCCTTTAATTAGACTATTGGAAAAGCAGCTTGAGAAAATGAAGGAGGAGCTGAAAGCAAGCAATTCAGCAAAGTATGTTGGCCTTGTCGATCAAGTACTTAATTCGCTTCACAATGATCCTCGAGTTATTAAGATCTTGAACTCGGATCAGTACGTTTTGGCCACTGTGCTTGATCCAAGGTTTAAAACCTACATTGAGTCTTTACTTGTAAATGAGCGAGATGTGAACTTTTGCAAGGAGCTATTGCTCAGCAAGTTGGCCGCTGAACTGGGCCTCGGCTTGACGACGTGTCCTCCTTCACTTTCTCAAGCTGTTGCTCGTAAAAAATTAAATTTCCAAACAAGAAGCAGGGAAGACACAGGGGGCAGACCAGAACAATTTAACATCTGGGCTGGTTTGAAGGATTTTTCAAAAAAATGTGTCACTTTGCCCATAACTCCATCCAATATGAGTATAAACATGCAAAGGATGGTGGAGGATTACTTTCAAGAGGTAGTTGATATGGAAATGTCAGACAGTCCCTTTCCTTACTGGGAAGAAAAGCAGGCCATTTGGAAACCCATGTACAAACTTGCTTTGCAATACCTAAGCTGCCCACCCTCCAGTGTGTACTCTGAACGAGTGTTCAGCACAGCAGGGAACTTAGTCAGTGATCGCCGTAGAAGGTTACTTCCCAAAAATGTGGAGAAAATGATGTTTATAAAAATGAACTACATCTTCCACGAGGAAGGCCTTCACCATCCAAGACATCCAAGCACTGACTGTTCTCTAATGGCGGATTCAAGCGGCGATGAATTGATAGTCTGTGATGATGACGTACACACCGATGAGGGTGAGGATTAAGCTGAAGATGATGCCGATAATATCTTTTCAAAACTTTCTATGTAAGTGTAGGGTGCAATCTACCCCCAAAGAGGAAAGGGACTTGTGGCATTTCCATATCACATACCATCTTGAAAGGCTGCTGTTAGGGCAATTTATCCTTAAGGGTAGGGTGTCATAGACAGAGTGACCCTAAACTGGCTTTGTCCATTTTTCATAATATTGTACAGTCTATAATGGCTGAATTTTTGGGTATTTTATACAAGTGGAGGGGGGCCTAGAGAGACAGAAACCAAACTGGCTTTTTCCATGTCAATTAATATTGTAGAGTCTATAATGGCTGAATTTTTTGGTATTTTATACAAGTGGAGGGGGGCCTAGAGAGACAGAGTGACCCCAAACTGTCTTTCTCCATGTCAATTAATATTGTACAGTCTATAATGGCTGAATTTTTTAGTATTTTATACAAGTGGAGGGGGGCCTAGAGAGACAGAAACCAAACTGGCTTTTTCCATGTCAATTAATATTGTACAGTCTATAATGGCTGAATTTTTTGGTATTTTATACAAGTGGAGGGGGGCCTTGAGAGACAGAAACCAAACTGGCTTTTTCCATTTCTTTACATATTTAACTATAAGTGTAGGGTGTAATATACATTCAAAGACGATGGCTGCATTGCCAATATGCATAGATGGAGAGGAAGACAATCTGTTTTGTGTGTAGAATAGGTCTACCAACGAAGAATTAAACTGTTTTTTTGGATGATTTATTACCTCAACAATTAGATTACTTGTCTCTAAAACAGTTGGAGCACTAAATTGGGTTAATTTAGGCCCAAAAACATGGATTTTCCAAAAAAATAGCAAAACAAAACCAACCAAAACCAAAATCAAAACCAAAACACGCAATGGCGGTTTTGCAAAACCAAAACCAAAACCAAAACACGACGGTAATCCAGATCCAAAACCGAATCCAAAACCAAAACACGGGGGTCAGTGACCATCTCTAGTTTTTACAGACTGACTTTTTAAATCTATCTATTCTCTCTGCCAAATCATTGATTTCTATGAATAGATGCCGGTGCAGGGCTCACAGTCCTCTTAGCAAGACGGATGTTGGATCAGGAACGAATGAAAATAGGGCATGTACTAAAGCGCTACGGAATTTGTTGGCACTATATAAACAAATGTTGATGATGATGATGATGATGATAATGATGATGATGTACTGTCATGTGTATTGGTAAGGTGGTTCTGTGCCAGGCATTGGAGTCTCTCCATAGCTACCAAAGAAACCCATGAGATCTACTGTCTTCCCTCCCTTCATTGAAAAATTGGAGGAATTATGTAATGACCTTGCTCCCTTGGAATTAATGTTCCTTTTTTTTGCATTATTTTTAAAAGCATCCATCTATATCTGCACATTTTCCCTTAAACTACATTTCTGAAAAAATTATTGTTCCCCAGTATCTACAACAGTACAGTCTAGTAATGGTAAAGCTGGTTCCTATCATCCCTATTTTTCTGTCATTTCTGTAAAGTGCCGTAATAGGTGCCAATCTTAATAAAGAAAAACTGCTATAACATGATAAATGCAAGTGTGAGTATGACAAAGCATATAAGCTTTACTCAGTACGGGCCTGGTTCATCAGGGTACGCATACATAGCACAATGTATGTTGATGGAAATCAGGTATACACACGCCCGAATTCACAAGGAGCGGGTGTGAAGATACATATGGTGATGAATACAGGTATAGGTCTAGACAAGACACTGCAAGATACGTCCAATATATATGTGTAATCTGTGGTAATCGGTATCCCAATGCTCGGGATACTGACACCAAGTATAACTACAAAAAAACCACAAACAGATTAATAACGATATAATTAACTTTACACCGTTAACTTTACAGCAACTATAGACATATAGGTGAAGCAAGAGATACGGCTGAAAGACAAGTACTTTTAAGATGCTCAGAGTTTGGATCGGACACTGCTGCATGCATCAAGATTGGCACGCCATTACTGTACACTGACTATAGGTAAAGGCTCCTTCTACGCCTCTGAAATCGTAGGCTCTAGTAAGTGTCCTTTGAGCTCGAAGATTAATTGAACGTCGCTGCGTTCTAAGGCTTATGAGCCTGTCCTGGGCATGAGCAGAGTAATTTTGCAGATTCCAGGCACAAAATCTTAATTTTCTAGAAATGTGTTGACACATAATAGTCATAGTAGTGAGCGCCAGTACTGATCGCTTAAAAAAACGTGAGCAAATCCACATTAACCCCACTTATAATGACCACTACACTGTCTAATACAGTCCCACAAAAAATGGTGACATACATTAAGATTTGGAGGTTCCGCGTGATTGCTGAACAGCCGAATACAATGGGTCCCCATTAGTGTGGTCTGCTGATGGCCACACACACATAGTGGTCACAGGCTAATACATTTTAGACTACAAATTAGTAAAAGACGAACTGGATTCAATTGCTCTTGGCCATGTTTAATGGCTGGTGAAGCCCTACATGCTTGACGAATTCAGTTGAATTTAGTCTCAATTGGACTAATTAGGCAAAAAAATCATCATGCACTGGTCAGCTGAGGCCAAACAGGGGTACCAGACAATGTAAAAAAAGCCACATGGCACCCCTGTTATCCATGTCCAACCCATGTTCTCTCTGGGAACACACTGGGAAGGGTGAACCTGTTATTGTACAATATCTCAATGGGACATTATTCCTAAGATTAAGGATCCGTTTTGCACTAACTTGTTTTTACCACGTTATTGATCTGCTATCTGTAATTGAACAGAATTGAGATTTAGATTACCAGCAAAAGATCTGTTGCTGCTAATCATTCCAAGCTTTAAGTTCCTAACAAGCGATGTATTTATTAATATACCACAATCCGTGGTGCTCTACATGACTGTTGGTAAAAATTGCTTATGTGATTTATATGTAAACTGTTCATATGTATACCATTTTTATCCAAAACTAGCCCTAGCTAATGACAGCTTTTCATTTGTCACTGATTGACTAGAAGATTTTAATGTTAATGAAAGTTAAATATGCTGATAACATCGATTTCCTATTTATTGGATTCAAGTGTATATTTGAGTGAATGTTTGAGCTATTTATTCATTGTTATTGTAAATTTTTTATGGTTGCGGGCTACCAAATCCCCAAAGCAACGCCCAACTTTGCCCTATTTATCTGATTGGCGCCAGTATATTTTTTTATGTTTTGCTCATGGGTTTCCTGTGCAACCACCTTCTCAGTAACCTTATTTACAAATCGAAGGTTTGCAACTGCCCTGTATTTAGTCATGTAGTCCTCTTGTCCGTTAGTGGTTCAGGAAACACTCCTGTCTGCAAAGAGCGCTGGCAAATTTTAGCAAATTGTTGCAAAGTATGTAGAGTATGATTAATGCTGCATATGTTAAAACCATACTTGCCAACTCTCCCGGAATGCCCGGGAGACTCCCAGAATTCAGGTCGGTCTCACAGACTCCTGGGAGACCAGGCAAGTCTCCCGCATCCCGCAACTGCCTAGCCTAAATGACGTCATTTTGGCCCCGCCCTCTAATCACACCCCTCTCTCGGACTACACTTGCCGAAAGTAGGCAAGTATGCTTAAAACACTTCAGGTGAAGATAATTGTGTGTTTATTTTTTTTAAATTCAAAAGTGCTGAATAGAGAAAATTTTAGTGGGTAATCAGTCATAATACACCCCGTTTGGGCACCAGTGTGGGTCTGTAATTGTTATAATCGGCACTGCTAAGGGGCACTGTCCTATTGAACTACATGGCTGATGTTTCTTTTTACATCTGTAATATGTTAACAAATGCAAATATGAAACGAAATTATATTTTACATGCAGAATTAGCCACTTCTGTATGTTTTGCATTCAGACAACTGAAATAAAAGCCAACACCTATTAAGCCTATGTTTCTAGGCTGTTAGTGAACTAGGTTCCCTGCCATGACACATAAACTGCTCTAAACGCTGACACATGAATCATTAAAGAGAGTAGCAGCTGGTTAGATGAAATGAACTAATGTAGCTGCTTCTCCCTTAATGTATCCAATTCTTCTGCCACTAACACAATTATTAGACATTCATCCTGAGTACTTAAGTGAAGCATTAGTGACCCAAATGTCACTCCTAGTTTGCTTAATCATTTTCAAATGTTCACGGTTTTGTATGCACTTCAAGTTCTGATCGGTTCTCTGTATTCTCTGCCCCAAAGGAAATCATTTTCCCTATCTGGCACAGATTACCATAGGGAACGCCAAATATCACTAGGACAAGTTTTGTTATTGTGGCTATTATTAATTTCATGCATCACTGGCAAGCAGATCACCAGAGCTCAGTGTCAAGCTTCTGGCATCGTGCATTCTGGGTATAGCTAATTATACATCCATAATATAGTTACTAATAAACTAATAGCTAGAGATGTGTCGCAAAATGTAAATTGGGCTCAGATCTAATAAATTAGATCTGACACCACAGAAAAAAAAAGAGATACAAGGAAAGGAGATAGTTTTCCGGCATAGGCTAAACACAAGTGGTTTACAGTCTTTTTATTATATGATGTCACGGTTCAAACGCTGAGGCCACTTACTGGTATTGACACTGCTAACCTGGAGGCGTGGAGTCTAAACGTACTCCTGGTTTTCACCAGGGACCCCCGCAAGGAAGTTTGGAATTTGCTGCATGAGAACGCAGGTTGCGGCCCTCCGGGCTAGCCACCAGTAAGGTGGTGCAGGTAGGAGACTCTGTACAGACCAGAGGTTGGAAGGTATTAGGTTCAGGCAGAAGCGTAGTTAGGCGATCCGAGGTCAAGCCGTGCTGGCAGCGCAGTACAGAGGAGGTGAACAAAAGCGTAGTCAGACGGTCCGGGGTCAAAGCCAAAGGAGAGAATAATGCCCAAGGGAGATCTGCAGGAAGTGTCAGACAAGCTGGGTCGGGAGCCAAAGAGTCAGTCAGTAAACAGCTGGGAACTGTGAGATGCTGGAGCAGGGAAACCATCCACGATACTCTGGCACCCTAATGGTGCCAGAGACTTCCTGAAATAGGGTGCGCTGGATCCGGATTGCTAGGCAATGCGCGGCCGGGCGGATGTGCGTCATTCATCCCGTTGCCTAGAAACGGGACGCGAGGAGTCGGAATCAGGCGCCCGTCCCCGGCACTGAGTGAAGGTGCGGGGACGGCACCTAACATATAACTGTTTTTTTGTAATTCTTGTGGAAAAAAATAAAATTGGCCACCTAGGGGCACTGGATAGATTTGGCCACCAACACTCGGGCCAGACAGTAGATGAACACACACAGAGGGCAAAAAATGAAACAAATTGTAGAGGAGCCGATGCAGAGTGAGTAGTACACCAGTTAACGCTGGGTATCTTGTGAAATCACTATGTGCATCATACTTGCCAACTCTCTGTCAGGCCTTGCCTCCGCACCCCTCAGGGGTGCTAGAGACGGTCGCCCTCTGATCGCTGCCCTCGTCCCGTTGCTTAGCAACAGGACATCCTTTCGCCAAGCTGACCTCCGAGGAGCGCGCATGCGCAGTATGCCACAGTCCGTTCCCATGGCAGCTGTCTGATCGCCGGAAACTCCTCTCCTCCTCCTTCCTCTCCTCTGTATTTTATCCTCACTCTGGCACCATTAGGGTACCAGAGTATTGGTTCATGCCTCTCCAGCCTTCCCTGCGTTACTTGTGTGTCTCCTGAATACTGAACTTGGCTTCCTTGACTACTCTTCCGGATCTCCCACTGTACCTTGCTGCCCGTACTGCATTTGACCCCTGGACCGTTCCTGACTACTCTCTTGCCTATTCTCTGTGGTACCGTGTTTCCTTGGTTCCGAACCGGCCTGTCTGACTATGCTTATTTCACTGAACTGGTGGCTATCTGGGAGAACCGCGACCTGCGCACCTCATGCAGCAAAGCCCACACCTCCTTGCGGGGGTCCCTGGTGTACACTGAGGGTGCGTTAGACTCCACGCCTCTCATTTAGCAGCGCCAACACCAGTCAGTGGTAATTCTTGTGTATACGTGACACTCTCCGGGAATGTCCGGGAGACTCCCGAAATTCGGGTCGGTCTCCCAGACTCCCGGGAGAGCAGTCAAGGCTCCCGCATCCCGCAATTCCCTGGCCAAAAATTTTGGCCCCGTCCCCGTGACAAAACGTTATTTCCATTGTGGGGGGCCGGGGCCAAAATGACACGATTGACCACACCCTGCCCCCTCCTACCCTCTGGGCATGTCCCTTTCCCGGACTGCACTGCCTGAAAGTAGGCAAGTATGATGTGCATGCCCAGAAAGTGGTCCCACACTTCTGCACTCATGCAGATTTGCCTGATTGTGCCACTTACGCCACCCTGCACCTGGAGAGGTGAGACGGTGTTGTTCCAGAGATGGCAGAGTACAGTAAGGGCATGCATGTGTCATGGCACATGAATGCAGAGCTGGAAAAATACGTATATTTAAATCTGAGATAGCCGTAATATTTGTGGCAGGTCCGGAGTAGTTATAAATTGCAGGTGATGAGAATGACAGTCCCCAGGACTTTCATCGTTGTTGTTTGCGATGGCACCACTGAAGCTAATTGGTGCTTCCTTCCTCCATATTTAATTACCACCCATTTATTCTTCTATTGTCAAAAAAACCTCTATGTACACCAAACCTAAACTGCTTTGTAACACTAAGCACTTCTTCCCTTTGCAATCTGGTTATACCAATATACAATACGTGACATTTAACCTCATGTATGAGATTTCAATTTTCCTATAGATTGCAAGCTCTCCTCTTTGTCTGTTTGTTAATACCCGGTCATGTTTATAATTGTGTCATTTCCCATTTGTAAAGAGCTGGAGGATATGCTGGCACTATTTAAAGAAGTGTTAATAATAATAAAACATAATTTCTTCTTTCAACTCCTATTATAATAGATTGTAAGTTCTTTGAGCAAGGTTCTTATTTCTATTTTCTCATGTTTTCCAAAATTTGGAAATCATGTAATTGTTATAATGTATTGCCTCCAGTGCAATGTTACAGATTATATTGGCGTTTTTATAAATAATAATACCGACTATAATGATAGCAATAAAAATGGTATTTTCAGGAAGGATACAATGGAGGGGGGTGAGCAGCAGTGTTCCCTCTAAACTGACCAATCTGGAAATGATAGAGTTAAACCTGTATCTTACTAGGAAACATCCTGCAGATTGTGAATGCAAACCTTTCGGGTGGAGCCCTCATTAGAGTGACCTTTTAACTCTTTCCTTTCCAGATTGCTCAGCTTAGAGGGAACACTGGTGAGCAGGAGGACCAATCACAAGCTGCAATCAAGAGACCTTTCCCAAGAGCGGACTGCAATTTATCGTCCCGCTCACACACATTCCGCTTCCATTTTAAAGTGGTCAGCGGCCTTGAATTGCTAGTTTACTTTTTTCCCAGGGCTCCAGCTAGTACGAGGGGCATATTAGTAAAATATTTTTGGTAGCTTTACTTAATAAGGTTGCAGAGCTGTGAACCCTCTCCTTTGCTTGTAAACAGGTGCACAAAACTTTACCCCATATTGAAAATGTTATATGCTACTGACTTAAATAGTGATAAAACTGTTTTCATTACATGCATCTATACCTGTTTCAGGGGCGCACGGAGGATTTTTCGGGGGAGGTTTCCTCCGCCCCCGAAAAAAATTTAAATTCCTAGAGACCTGCAGCGCATGCAATACAGCACCGCCGCGGACACTTCTGAGACAGCGTCGCGGCTGCTGTATACTACAGTGCCGATATGTAGGGCACTTTTTAGCGGAGGGGGGGGTTTCTGGAGACCCAGAAACCCCTCCTGCGTGCGCCACTGTGTTTTTATTAGCCTTTGCAGCAGCTGCCTGGCACTGAGTGTTGCTATTCAGCTCTCTATCCTTTTCACTCTTAGATTTGACCAATTGTATCCAATTTCAAGTGTTAATTCTCCCATTTATCTACATTAAATTTCGCCCTGCTTTTCTCTGCTCAACTCTCCAGCATCTTCTCCTGTAACACCATACCATCTTCTTCTGTATTAATAACCTTAAATAGTTTGGTGTCATCTGCAAATTTAGATAATCTCTAGGTCATATACAAGGTCATTAATAGAAAACATAAAAAAAATTGACAGGCCCCAATATTATCTCTTGTGTTAACCCATTAATGGCTGTAATTCACTTAGAGTATGTTCCATACATGGATATAATCAAACAGTCCTACGACCATGTCGGAGCAAATCTGGCGCTTTATGGACGCTACATAGATGATTTATTTTTATTTAGGACGGGGACTGTGACACTATTATTTGTTTTTTTTCTAATCTTATCTGATATTTCCTTCAGTCTCAAATTTACTCACAACGTCAGTACCACATCTGTGAATTTTGTCAACATCACCCTTACTGTCAAGAACTGTCAAATTTCTACATCTACTTATAGAAAGCCAGTAGATGGTATCAAATTTTTGACCTTTAAAGGTAATCATTATCGCCCATGGATAAAAAATATCCTCAAGGGACAACAACAGAGAGTACGATGCAATTGCTTGGATCCACAGGTCTTTGAATCACAAGCAAGAGAATTACTGGGCTTGTTTAAAGAAAAAGAATACCTGGATGTTTTATTAGAATCCTCCTTTCAACAAATATTATATACTAATAGCTAATAGGATTTTTTTTATTGTAAGAAAATAATATTGATAGTGATAAAAATAAGAGGGAGATAGGAAATAAGATGCAAACTGAAGAATAGATAGATTCATATCCAAATTCAAAACAGAATCTCACAATGTTACAAAGATCATACAGAAATATTATTCTTTATTAAAGACAGACCCCATCTTCAGAATGGTTTTACCTGCTAATCCTGTGGTATTTATTATTATTATTATTATTATTATTAATATTTATTTATAAGGCGCCACAAGGCATCCGCAGCGCCGTACAGAGACAAACAAAATTACAATACAATGGGAGACAGCACAGTACAGTAAACACAGCAACTCAGTAAGCTCAATGCACAGCTAGAGAGGGCGGGGAAGGGGGAGGGAGGATCCGCAAACGACGGGGCCCAAGAAGGAGGGCGCGGAAGACAGGGAGACCCCCAGGGGGGAGGAGGGAGCGAGAGTGGACGTGGGGTGGAGGACCCTCGAGGAGGAGGGCTAAGTAGCTGGAGAGCAGAGTTAGAAGTGGTGGAAACAGGAGGAGAGATGGCCCTGCTCAGAGGAGCGTACAATCTAAGGGGAGGGGTGGACAGACAGAGAGACGCAGGGGAGAGAGGGAGAGTAGGGGGACAGAGGCAGAAGATAAGGTAGGAAGTTAAGTGGGAGACAGAAAGGCTTTAAGAAAAAGGTGGGTTTTTAGGGCCCATTTGAAACTGGACAGATTAGGGGAAGTTCTGATGGAGGGAGGGAGCTTGTTCCAGTGGAGGGGGGCAGCACGGGCGAAGTCTTGGATACGCGTGTGGGAGGAGGTTATAAGGGGGGAAGAGAGGCGACGGTCAGAGGCAGAACGGAGAGGGCGGGATGGAGCATGAATAGAGAGGAGGGTAGAGATGTAGGGCGCAGTGGAGTTGGCGAGGGCCTTGTAGGTGAGTGTGAGGAACTTAAAGAGGATTCTGAAGGGGAATGGGAGCCAGTGAAGGGCTAGGTAGAGGGGGGAGACAAAAGAGGAGCGGCGAGAGAGGAAAATAAGCATAGGTGCAGCGTTAAGGACGGATCGAAGAGGATCGAGATGAGAGTGGGGGAGGCCAGTGAGGAGGAGGTTGCAGTAGTCCAGGCAGGAGATGATCAGAGAGTGGATAAGGCATTTGGTGGCATCTTGGGAGAGGATGCGAGCGATGTTGCACAGCTGGAAGCGGCAGGATTTAGCAAGAGAGAGGATGTGGGGGCCAAAGGAGAGAGAGGAGTCGAGGATGACACCAAGGCAGCGAAGTTGGGGGACAGGGGAGATAGAGGTGTTGTTGACAGTGATGGAGAGGTCAGAAGGGGATGGGGTATGAGAGGGAGGAAAAACTATGAGCTCAGTTTTGGCAAGGTTAAGTTTGAGGAATCGAGAGGACATCCAGGAGGAGATGGCAGAGAGGCAGGCAGACACCCTAGAGAGGAGGGAGGGAGAGAGATCAGGAGAGGAGAGGTATAGTTGAGTGTCGTCAGCGTAAAGGTGGTAGCTGAAGCCAAAGGAGCTGATGAGTTCACCCAGGGAGGAGGTGTATAGAGAGAAGAGTAAGGGTCCCAGAACAGAGCCCTGAGGGACCCCGACTGGAAGGGTGGATGGGGGGGAGAGAGACCCAGAGGTGGTGACAGAGAAGGAACGGTGAGTAAGGTAAGAGGTGAACCAGGACAGGACTGGGCCGGAGAGGCCGAAAGACTGGAGGGTGTGAAGGAGGAGGGGGTGGTCAACAGTGTCAAAGGCTGCAGAGAGGTCAAGGAGGATGAGAAGGGAGAAGTGGCCCCTGGCTTTTGCAGAGAGGAGGTCATTGGTGACTTTAGCCAGGGCAGTTTCAGTGGAGTGAAGAGGGCGGAAACCAGACTGGAGAGGATCAAGGAGGGAGTATTCAGAAAGGTAGGAGGTGAGACGGCTGCAGACGAGCCTCTCGAGAATTTTGGAGGCAAAAGGGAGAAGAGATATGGGGTGATAGTTCGAGAGAGAAGTGGGGTCGAGATTAGGTTTCTTAAGAATGGGGGATACGAGAGCATGTTTGAAGGAGGAGGGGAAGATGCCAGTGGAGAGGGAGAGATTAAAGAGGTGAGCGAGGTGGGAGCAGGTGGTGGGGGAAAGGGAGTGAAGAAGGTGGGAGGGGATGGGATCCAGGGGACAGGTAGTGGGGGGGAGGATGAAATGAGAGAGTGGACTTCCTCGCCGGTGGTGGGACGGAAGGAGTGGAGGGGAAGGTGGTTGGGGGGGAGGACAGAAGAGTGGGAGGGGTGGAAGAGAGAGTGGAGGAGGAGATTTCAAGTCGGATGGCCTCGATTTTAGAGGAGAAGAAGGAGGCGAAATCGGAGGCAGTCAGGGAGGAGGGAGGGGGGGAGGGGAGGGGGCCAGGAGAGTGCTGAAGGTGGCAAAGAGGCGGCAGGGGTTAGAGGACTGGGAAGAGATGAGGGATTTAAAGAAAGATTGTTTAGCGAGTGAGAGGGCAGAGCTGTAGGATGAAAGGATGAATTTAAAGTGGAGGAAGTCAGCCAGGGAGCGGGATTTTCTCCAGTGACGTTCGGCGGAACGGGAGCATTTTTGGAGGAAGCGGGTAAATTTGGAGTGCCAGGGTTGGGGTTTGGAGCAGCGGGGGTGGACGGAGTGGGCAGGGGCAACCGCGTCCAGAGCGGAGGTGAGGGTGTGATTGTAGAGGGAGACCGCCTGGTTGGGGCAGGCCTGGGAGGAAAGGGGAGAAAGGAGGGTATCAAGAGAGGAGGACAGAGAGGCAGGGTCAAGAGCGTTGAGGTTGCGTATGGACAGAGTAGGTTTGGTCAGGGGGAGGGGAGCAGGAGAAGAGGAGAGAGAGAAGGAGAGGAGATGGTGGTCGGATAGAGGAAAGGGAGAGATGGAGAAGTCGGAGAGATTACATAGGTAGACAATATCAAGGGAGTGACCAAGGCAGTGGGTAGAGGAGGAGGTCCATTGGGTGAGACCAAGGGAGGAATGGAGGGTGAGCAGTTTGCTGGAAGCAGGGTAGGTGGGGTTGTCGATGGGGATGTTAAAGTCACCGAGAATGATCGAGGGGAGATCGGAGGAGAGGTAGTGAGGAAGCCAGCTAGCAAAGTTGTCAAGGAAGAGGGAGGTGGGGCCAGGGGGGCGGTAGATGACAGTGCCGCGGAGATGGATGGGGTAGAAGAGGCGGATGGAGTGAGCTTCAAAAGAGGAGCAGGAGAGGGAGGGTTCAGGGTGAATGACACGAAAAGTACAGGTGGAGGAGAGGAGGAGGCCAACTCCACCACCTGGGCGGGCACCAGGCCTGGCGGAGTGGGTGAAGGAGAGGCCACCATAGGAGAGGGCAGCGGGGGAAGTAGTATCAGAATCGGAGAGCCAGGTTTCAGTAACGGCAAGGAGGTTAAAGGAGTTAGATAGAAAGAGGTCGTGGATAGCAGTCAGCTTGTTGCAGACGGATCTGGCATTCCAGAGGGCACAGAAGAAAGGGGGAGAGGAGAGGGGGGAAATGGGGATGAGGTTAGCAAGATGAGCAGCGCGCGGGGGATGGCGGGGAGGAACGGTAGGGCGGGGGGAGAGTATGGGTATGGTGTGAGAGCGGGGAGGCATAGTAGGGAGAGAGAGTAACAGAACAGTGAGATAGTGGGGACAGTGAAAAACAGGTAAGAACAATGGCAGGAAGACAATGAAAAGGTGGAAGATAATAACGAATTAGGGCGTGGAGGGCATGGAACAACAGTACAGTGAGATAATAAGGACAATGAAGACAGGTAAGAATGATAGCAGAACAGTAAGATAATAAGGACAGCGGATAACAGGTAAGAATAAGCAGGAAGACAATAGCAAGATGGAGGACAATAACCAATTAGGGCGTGGAAGGCAAGGAATAATAGAAGGAGAGGTAATAAGGACAATGGAAATAGGCAAGAATAATAACAGGTAAAAGTAGTTGCTGGTAAATATAAAATCGGGAAAAACAAGATAAAGGCATATAAATAGTAGAATAATAACAGGTAAAAAGTAGTTACTTGTAAATGTACAATCAGGAAAAACAAAATAATGGCATATAAAATAATGTTTTATATGCAGTTGATGCAGTTAAGCCAGGGATTCAGCAGGAGAAGGGCCAACCGACAAGCCGGGTCGGCACACAGCAGACCAGCCGGTGCAGACAAGCCAGGGACCCAGCAGGAGAAGGGCCAACTGACAAGCCGGGTCGGCACACAGCAGATCAGTTGATGCAGATAAGCCAGGGACCCAGTAGGAGAAGGGCCAACCGACAAGCCGGGTCGGCACACAGCAGACCAGCCGGGGCAGACAAGCCAGGGATCCAGCAGAAGAAGGGCCAACTGACAAGCCGGGTCGGTACAAAGTAGATCAGTTGATGTAGACAAGCCAGGGACCCAGCAGGAGAAGGGCCAATTGATAAGCCGGGTCGGTACACAGTAGATCAGTAGATCAGTTGGTGCAGATAAGCCAGGGATCCAGCAGGAAAAGGGTTAATTGACAAGCCGGGTCGGCACACAGTAGATCAGCTGGTGCAGACAAGCCAGGGACCCAGCAGGAGAAGGGTTAACTGACAAGTTGGATCGGTACACAGTAGATCAGTTGATGCAGGCAAGCCAGGGACTCAGCAGGAGAAGGGCTAACTGACAAGCCGGGTCGGCACACAGTAGATGAGCCGATGCAGATAAGCCAGGGATCCAGCAGGAAAAGGGTTAATTGACAAGCCGGGTCGGCCCACAGTAGATCAGCTGGTGCAGACAAGCCAGGGACCCAGCAGGAGAAGGGTTAACTGACAAGTTGGATCGGTACACAGTAGATCAGTTGATGCAGGCAAGCCAGGGACTCAGCAGGAGAAGGACTAACTGACAAGCCGGGTCGGCACACAGTAGATCAGCCGATGCAGATAAGCCAGGGATCCAGCAGGAAAAGGGTTAATTGACAAGCCGGGTCGGCACACAGTAGATCAGCTGGTGCAGACAAGCCAGGGACCCAGCAGGAGAAGGGCCAACCGACAAGCCGGGCCGGCACACAGCAGATCAGTTGATACAGATAAGCCAGGGACCCAGAAGGAGAAGGGTTAATTGACAACAAGGGCCGGTACACAGCAGATCAGTTGATGCAGATAAGCCAGGGATTCAGCAGGAGAAGGGCCAACTGACAAGCTGGGCCGGCACACAGTAGACCAGCTGAATTTTTTTGTTTTTAAAAAAAATTAAAAAAATCTTCCAGACCTTCTTGTGTCTAGTTTTTTTGATAGAAAGTCTAAAAAACATACTGAAGTACAGAGGGAAGCTGGGCTGGGGGCCCCCCCGGGGCCAGTCCCATAATGGACTATCTTGGGCTCGGTCACTTGGCCACCTGAATTTTTTGTCCTTTAAAATAGGCTTGCACCCCCCACCAGGGCTAAGATTTGCCAGCCCTCCCCTGCTGATGAAACACTGAATAAAATGAAAACCCTTGATTGGCTAGCAAGAACACCTCATGGGTGCCGTAAATGTGGGAGAACAAATTGCATAGCATGCAAACACAAAAGAAATACAATCACAGAATTTAAGGTACCACATAATAAAGTTTCATTAATTGAGATACAAAATATGTAGTATATATTCTGAAGGGTCCCTGTCACCTATGTACCATTCGTCCTTTGAGAAGATGATTTTTAGAACGTCGCCATAATATATTTAATAGATTTTATACAGCTCATGAAAGTAGCCCTGTCGGACCTTCAGTTATAATGATTGAGTAGGTAAATGTAACAAGGCGTGGAAGGGATCTAAAACAATATGCATCAAAGTATCTTTTGTATCTATAATCTGGGCACTTTGAGCCCAGATGGATTCAATGGAATGTTGAATTTGAATACATTAAATAGAAATTTTATTGGTGATTTCATAGATTTGTATCTTGGATAATTTTGAACTGTATGCTTTACTTCTCCTTTGGAAAGTCTTTTAAAAGAATCATTAGAGATGCAAATCATATGAGAAAGCACTTAGTAGTACAACATATGCCTTATAGAATAATTAATCTTCTGTATAAGATTATTTAGCATTACTTCATTATATGTTTCTATAATGTCGATTTTATATGTCTCAAATTGTTTAACCTTGATGAGAGAATTTGGCCTTTTTAACATAAATGTTTACTCACTCAATCTGTCATTTTTTTCTTATGTACTAGTAGGAGTTAAAAATTTTCTTGGATCTGTAAAGTAAGCCTGAATGTCCATTGCAGACTTTAATCCTGGATCTTACCCTACTGATTGCTACCACTGATGAATCCGTACTATATGGGGAAGTGCATCAGGTTTTGACTTGACGTGACACCATTACTTTTACTGAAGTTTGCAGTGCCTACACACTACAAAAATAAAAAACTTTGGACGGGTGTATATTTTTTTGGATCCACTCTTAAGTCAACAGATCTTCTCCTACTTACAGCGGTTACCACATTGCAGCAGGTGAAGTCTACCTCCAGATACATTACCCTCTTCTCGGAGGCGAGAAGAGGGTATGTTGTGAAATTATTTTTTTCAGATCCTGATTTTCCAGAGATCTTTATATCAGGTTTTTATGGGCAGCACAGTGGCTCAGTGGTTAGCACTTCTGCCTCACAGAGCTGGGGTCATGAGTTCTATTCCCGACCATGACCTTATCTGTGTGAAGTTTGCATGTTGTCCCCGTGTTTGCGTGGGTTTCCTCCGGGTGCTCCAGTTTCCTCCCACACTCCAAAAACATACTGGTAGGATAATTGGCTGCTATTAAATTTGACCCTAGTCTCTCTCGGTCTGTGTGTGTGTGAGTTAAGGAATCTAGAATGTAAGTTCCAATGGGGCAGGGACTGATGTGAGTGAGTTCTTTGTACAGAGCTGCAGAATTAGTGGCGCTATAAATAGATGGCGATGATGATGATAAGCTTATAGTTCAATGCAGCCTCATGTGCCGAGTTCGCTCCACTAGATTGAGGTATATATCTTCATAACAGGAACTGAATTAATACTAATATTCATCTTTCCAAAAACAAACAATTTGTGTGGGGAGGCATCTCGGTGATAAAGACGCTTTGCACTTTCCTATGATTACTATCAGTGATCCCTATTATAAGCGTCATTTGTAACTTTATTAGTTAGTTGTACATCTTGTTTATACATTGTCATTTTATATTGATTGATTGAGTTTTTTATTTTTATTAAATTAATCCTTTTTCTTATTTCTTATTTATTCTCATTTATTGTTCAGATGGTTACATAGCCCTTTAGAGGCAGCCATTTCTCTTACATAGTCAATAATATTAATTTGACTTTATCCATTACATAGCGCGCCTTTTTAGATTTATGTGATTATATCTATTGTATACTTATATATATATTCTGCTAATTTTATGTTCCATTTATAATAAGCCTCTGTGCTTCTTAAGACACTTTTTACCCATGCACATAGTTTACCACCATTTACATCAGTCCTTACATATAGAAAATAATGGTCTATTACCAATCTTAACTCCCTTAGAACACATGGATGTATGTATGCAATGTACAATGGGGTATTATAATACAACTGTCCAGACAGATAACTAATTTATTAGAGTTACACTGAAGTAAGTGAAACATACCAAATACCTTACACATGCCATTAATGCAGACGTCTTTGCTGTTATTGCCCTCAAAACATGGAGTCCCATCAATCACTGCGTCAAGAAGTTTGTCAACCAAGTTTCCTTCTGCATTTCGGCAGTGCAGTTCACAGGGATTAGCTTCAGGGACAAATAAAATAAAATGATACTTTAATGCATTGACATTTATACAATTATTATTTTTCTGACATTTTTCTTTCTTTCTCTGCAATAAAATTAACATAAATACCTCAATAAATAGTGGGCTAGGCTTCTGAAAATGCAAAATATACAAATTAAATGTTTACACGCCTTACCAAGTCATAATCATTCTAGTTGTGCAGGAATACCTATCAATTCAAGTCTAATTATTTCAAAGAGCTGTCATAACTCATGCATCAGCTTCATAGCATTGTGTCAATTAGGAACAATGTTTATTGAGACAGCACATGAAAGATTGCCCTGGCCTGTCTATGCGGATCTCTCTACCTACTAATTACATTCAAAGATATTAGGGAGGGAAGTGAGTTATACATTTCCCAGAATGTTTTTACATCATCATTTTTAAGAAAAGTCCAATTAAAGTCTGCTTTAACATCCGTATTTAGATTTCATCGTTAGTGGTCACCCCTAATAATTAACATATCTTGTGAATATGGTTTATCATGTGTTCTGCAACTGAGATGAGCAAACCTGCTGTGAAGTATAGAGCAGAGCTAATTTTACAGCAGAACAACCAAAATTTGCAGAGGTGCAAATTTCTGGCAATATACTGTGCATGCCCAGAATCAAACTATATACCCGTGAATGCAGCAAAGTCCAATTCATCTTCGAGCACAAAGGACTCTTACTACGGCCTACTATTTCAGTGGCGGAAATGGGTGTGCAATGGGCATATGCACGTAGTCAATGTACTGTAAGGCTGTGCCAAGCTTGAGCACACGCAGCAGAGTCAGATTCAAACTTTGGGCATCTCAAACATACGTGATTTTCAGTCATATCAATTGCACCAGCTATAGGTCTGGTGTAAGTGCAGAGTGATAGTGATGACGGCTGTGTATGCATGCTAGAACATGTGTATACATGCTAGAACATGTGTTTGCAATCAGGAGCAACTGTAAAATGTATTTCATGTACAATAGACATTCACAACATCCTTATAAATTTATTTTATGGATATTATTAAAAGGTGACATTTAATATTTTGTCCTGCATTTCTGTGCATTCTTTTGTGACTTGATATTCCATATATCTATTGGAAGTATCCTGCAGTGTCTTGTCTGTTAGAGTAGAGCAGACCTAGACCTGTATTCATCAACATGCGTATCATCTAAATATGCACATTACATTAATTTTGCATTTCTTAATGAATGAGGACCAAGATGTGGTTGGGGTAGGACTGCCAACATTTAGACCAAATGAGGTGAGTTTTCTGTGGAACAGTTATGAACATTTGGCTCATCGCTCAGGTAAAATCTACAATACAGGCTGCATTACTATCCTCCCACCTGCAGATGTCAGTGTTGTGAGGACATCAGCATTCAACAAAGATGGCCATACTGATTGCGTGAGTGTCATCTTCTAATCAATCGCTTCATGTATGTGGGCCTTAGAGCCTTGAATGTGGATTGCTTAATGTGGTAATTTTATGTTATTTGACATTACACCCTACATTCCTAAACACTCTTATTAGTTACCCTGATCTTAGTTTATCTCTCATTCCTAAACCGACTCTGCCGCTCTAACCTTCAGTCCATTCCTGAATTACTAATTTCCCTGTTCGTTATCTGCACTCTGTTTACCATCCACTGTTTATGTTCTGGGAGGTTGGGCTCAGTTCTGTTCTAAACTGTACCAATCAGCACAGTCATTTTATTGGTAAAAAAAAAAAGCCCTAATATTGACAGAAAACTACCAATGCCTAGAGATACATTGTCAAGGACGCTCAGACCTGTGACACAGAGATTCTTCATAGAAAATGTCCATGTAGCTACCGCTGGACAAGTCAATTCAAATAATTGGGTAATTTATCTCCACTCTAACGTAATCTAATTATTTGCTACACAACATATGTAACCAGCTAATGTGACGTAGATGACTGAATTATTGGGTCTGTTCAGAACACAAATTACAGTTTGAAGTTATACATTGTTACAAGCCGAGGAGGATGGTGGCATTTGGGGAGAAGGAGGAGATTGAACATAAATACATAACATCTGGTTTTATTGAAAGTGGTGCTGCCTCGGTAAGACACATAAAAAAATTGGTACATAGGCATAGAATGAGCATCCATCAACAGTACAGAATTATCACAATGCGAGACTGGGGAACGGAATTATAAAGTAATTGTGCCCAGATGGCAATAAACAAGAACCAATATAACATTTGGCTGTAGAGTGGGATAGGAATGGGGTAGAAGGAGAGAAAGGGTCAGGGAGGAGGTATAAGGGATGAAGCCGGGGGTGTAGTCCTTACTGGGGTAAGGTCTCTATATTTTATATATGTTTTCCTCCATTTATTATATGTTATTTTAATGTTTTTATTGCATTTATTTGCTGTTAGTGCTGCTATTTAGAACTCATTTCTGAACCTCCATTTTTTTTTTCCATTTTGTACCTGCTGGGTTCAAGGAACACCCTGTACTGAGGAGGTGAAAGGCATACATTGGCATATTTAGGGGGAGAATTATCAAACCTTCTAAAAAAAATAAATAAATGGAAGTGTTGCTCATAGCAACCAATCAGATTCTAGCTATGATTAATCTAATAGATAGTACGTTCTAGTAAATGCTAGTTAGCATCTGATGAGAATCTGAGTCCTTAGGCTCTTAGGGATGTTTTCATATTAGTGAAAATGTGCAGGCGCCTTTTCTACTTCTCTCAGATTTATTACACCTGACGAAAGAGGTTCCCAAGGGATGGTAGCCCCACTTACAGTCTTTAATTTTCACTTTCCACTGTGTTATATTGGCTTGTTGCATATATTAAACACATTAGACACTGTGTGCACATGTTACTGCGCTGGAGTATAG
Organism: Mixophyes fleayi; assembly: GCF_038048845.1. Taxonomy (NCBI): domain Eukaryota; kingdom Metazoa; phylum Chordata; class Amphibia; order Anura; family Limnodynastidae; genus Mixophyes; species Mixophyes fleayi. The sequence goes on along the minus strand of NC_134402.1, from coordinate 435,475,461 downwards.
CGCCATTATCACCTCTCTCTGTCCTATCTTATTTTTTAGAGTTATGGTCATTAAATGTTGAGTCTTGTCATCCGTGTACATACCTGTGTTATCCATGGACACCCACGTATGCAACTCATTTTTATAAGGCACAGTATTGAACTCAGTGCATTGCATTTGACGGAAGGACGGCTGGTTCTTGGGACACGGGTTTGTTTTACACATTTTGTAACGTTTTCTCTCTCCTGTACAATATTTTCCTCCAAACTTTGGCCTAAAGAAAAGTAAAAAACAAACATAAAGATGCTTATCTTACTCTCGAATGCTTCGTTAAATGGTGTAATATTTATAGGTCTGGAGCCATTACTATGTTAAACACTGTGAAGGATATAGATGTTTGCTTTGCATATTAGTGATTGTCCTGTTAGTGAACTCTGACATATCTTCTTGGCCCTTCTTGCAATTAACTATTTTACAAGATTAATTGTAAGGTGGTGACTAACAGGAAGATGTGTGCTATGTGTTATGTACCACTAGATATTAATGCATATATTTACAGCACAGTTTTTAAACCTTTAATATTTCCATATGAATATTATTTTATCATTACTATTTCATACAATAGTTGTTTTTATATACTTACATTAAACATTGCAAGAAGAGTAGATTTCTAGGGGTAAATGTATCAAGCTGAGAGTTTTCTGGCAGGTTTGAAAAGTGGAGATGTTGCCTATAGCAACCAATCAGATTCTAGCTATCATTTTGTAGAATGTACTAAATAAATGATAGCTAGAATCTGATTGGTTTTCAAATCCGTCGGAAAACTCTCAGCTTGATACATTTACCCCCTAAGGTACATAAAGTTATCACACAGACATTTTTTTTTTACATTTATTATTTTATTTTGATTTACAGAGGTGTGAATACATTTCAGAAGTACCTGATTTACAGCGACATAACTAGAATTAAAAATAACACATCCCTTACTATAGCCTTAAGCTTTTATTACTGACAGATTGCGCAATATCATCTCTCTTTTTGCGCACCATTAGGATCTCACTGAGAGTTAGGGGCAAATCCAGCTAAATTGTGTAAATTTGTGATGTAGGGGATACAAAAACAATTTTTATTGCCTACTGTAAAATATTGGCTGCTTTCGCTTACAAATACCGGGCAGCATTATTTTAGCACTGGGATTTAAGGTTAAGATGTGCCCCTCCAGGAGATCACATACTTTTGAGATGTCTAAAGCTTGAATTGGACACTGCTGCATGCACTCAAGCTTGGCACGCCCTTATTGTACATTGACTAGGTGCATAGACCCAGTCCTCTTCCCATTCCACCCATGAAATCGTAGGCTGTAGTAAAAGTCCTTTGCATTTGAAGAAGAATCGGACGCTGCTGCGGTCTCTGGCGTATGGTTCGTATCTGGCCATGCGCAGAGCGATTTTATGCAAAGCATGTATCGGCATTTACATTAGTTAATGAATCAGGAGCATCACTGAACACCTCCTTTCACCCTCGTCTTCAGGACTTTGCCCGGGCTGCTCCCCTGCTGTGGAACGATCTTCCACGTTCCATCAGGTTAGCATCTACTCTCAAAGGCTTCAAGCGTGCCCTTAAGATTCATTTCTTTATCCAAGTCTATCAGTCCTCCTAACTTCCTTGTCCTGGCTCTCTCCACCAGTTAGTACCCTATTTGTGTCTCCCTCTTCCCTTTAGGATGTAAGCTCTCAGGAGCAGGGCCCTCTTTCCTTGTGTGCTCCTTCTACTATTCCATCACCCTCTGTACCTCTTGGCCTGCTTCCCTAGCCCTGTTTTCCCTGTCCACTTAAGCTTTGGTCTTCTTCTCGCTGATTTCTACCATCCCTTTCACTATCTGTCCCTGATATAATCTGATTTGCTTTAACCTGTCACCTGTGTTTCTATACATTTTTGTATCATGTTGTGTCTTGGTTCTCTGTTTACTGTATATGTAATGTACGGCGCTGCAGACCCTTTGTGGCGCCTTATAAGTCAAATATAATAATAATAATAATAATAATAATAATAATAAAAAAAAACCTCTACAGATTGTTAATTATGATCTCAGGAATGTCAATTGTCTAACATTTGTAGGGTTCTTCTTTTTGTTTTTTTTTGCATAATGTACACCTTGGTGCATGCAAACTTTAAAAAACAAGCAAACAGTATTTCTGAACTAATACACACCACCACTTTTCTTTTTCAGTAAGCTAAATGTATTTCTTGCATCTGCTTTTGTTCTAGGGGTAACTGTACTTCTTATTCTGTTTGCAGTTCTTTAGTTTGTATGCTGCATGGGTTATAGTTTCTGTAAATGCAATTATATTGTATTGCAGGACTGATAGCTGTGTTGTACTCACGCTGGGTTGTTACATTTTCTTTCTGCGCTCTCCACTCCTGCCCCACATGTTCTTGTGCAGTGTGTCCATGGTGTCCAGGGCCCCCATGCCCCATTTACAGTTTCTGGCTTTTTGCCTACAGTTACACATGCACCATTCATGCACCACTGAAAAATGAATTTGCCATTAATATACAAAACATACACCACTAAAAAATGAATTTGCCATTAATATACATAATATAAACCAATGAAAAATGAATTTGCCATTAATATACATCATATAAACCAATGAAAAATACATTTTTCATTAATATACATAATATAAACGAATTAAAAATAAATTTGCCATTAATACACATAATATAAACCACTGAAAAATGAATTTGCCATTAATATACCTAATATACACCACTGAAACATGAATTTGCCATTAATATGCATCCTATACACCACTGAAAAATGAATTTCAAATGAATATGCATAATATAACCCACTGAAAAATCAAATTACTATTAACATTCATTTTTTATGTGTGCTTACAATTCACACTAAGTGAAACACATGTAAACAAAAAACATTCATATATTTTTGTTGAACTATAAAAAATGCTCAGCACATTGCTGTTTAAAAGCAATTATATCATTCTAAAAATTTGTACAGCACATACACATTTCAGCCAAGCAGATATATGCTCTTAAACATGCTATACAAATGATAAATGTACAGTGTAATATAGTACAATACAAATCACACAGCGCTACAGACATTAATAGGGCACTACACTGCCACCTGTTGACTATCAGGGGTATTTTTGTGTCAGCTGTCTATTCAAGTCATTATACTGTACATTTGATGGTATTCTTTCATAGGAAATACTATCTTCTATCAGTCAACAGAAGCTACATATCTGACATCTCTATTTGTGCTGACAACACAACAATAAACCTACTCCTTAAGCTTCCTGCCTAAGTGTCGTCCCTGAACTTTCTTTTGTTTCACATCTAATTGGTATCCAAATGTTGATATGTAAGAAATATTTCCAGAATGTGCATGTATCTGCAAGAACTTTAATCTATGCACTTATGATTTCATGACTATTGTAATTCCCTTTATACTGGTCTTCTCCTAACCAATCTTGTACTCATACTAACCATTTTCAATGTATTGTCTAGCCTAATTTTCCTTGCAAAATGTTCTTCTGCTATTGCTCCCCTTTATCAGTCACTACATTGATTACATGTACTTCCTAAATAATATACATATACTAACATACAAAGCCATTAACAAAACATATCTTCACTTGCCTAACTCATTCCCTCCACACTGCCCTAGATCCTCGCCTTGTCTCCCATCCACTTTCATTACTTGTTCTTTCAGTTCAAGATGTGCCAACCTTACCTTGTGCAACAAGAATTGCCCCTAGCTGTTAGAGTGCCGCGGCAGCCGCGGGCACCGCTGCGACTTACCGCCGCGACTCACCGCCTCCCTCTTTGGCGTCCCGGCCGTCGCTATGACGACCGGGACGTCACTTCCTGTACTCCGTCCGACCGTAGCCAGGGCAACGGCCGGATGCCAAAATGATTGCGCTTGCGCCCCGGCTATTCAGAACAGCCGGGCGCGCCTCTGCAAGCCTGCGGGCTGATTAAGTTGCCCACTATCAATCAGTCTCCTCCTGAGTGTTGTTATAGGGCTAAGCCCTGATTGGTGGATGCTAGTATTTAAGGCAAGGAGGGCTTAGCCTCCCTACCGGTTATAGCGCTTCTGACCCAGTCTTGCTGACCTGCTCTTGTCTGTTAGTACCCTGTCCTGTGGATACTCTGTTGGATTTCTTGTGTATGACCCCTGGCTGGACTTTGGACTCTGCCTGTTTGCTTGTGACCCTGACCCTTTGACCTGTACCTTGGACTCTGCTACTTTGCTTGTGACCCTGACCCTTGGCGTGTTTACTGACTACTCTGCTTGCCTATTTCCCTTGACGTTGGCTACTGTCTGACTACCCGCTGCCTCCTGGCCTGCCGCTACAGGCCTGTATTACCAACCCACACTACACCTGGACTTAAGTCCTGGGGGCATCTGAGTACCGGTGAGCACATTAAGCTCTAAGAGTGGTGAAGGGTGGTGAAGACCTCCGCCATCTAGTTCTGTGGGTTGGTGATCAGACCGTCAGCCTAACACTAGCCTCTAAATCTTCATGCATTCCCTGACAGCACCCGCTTAACCCCCTAAGCTATTCTACCTGATTACAACCCCTCTACACAGTTCACACAAAATGTACATTTATTCTCTTTTTGTGCTTAGTCAACCTTCTGGCTTCCAACATTGCTGTGTGACTGTATCATAATGACTCTGTAAGTACCTTTTCCCATTGTATTCTGGCTGGTCCAATAGGCAATATGTGGCTCGTATTCTCTTATATCATTCTGCTATTTTCTTACAGACTGCAAGCTGCTCTGTGTGTGTTAATACCCAGTATTGATATATTACTGTGCTTCTTCCCAATTGTAAGTCCCTGCACCCTATGCTGTCATTATAAGATAAATGTTAATAATGATCATAATAATTATACAAATTAAATATCTCAATTACCTGTTTTGTTTCGTTTTAAAGTTAAAGTAACAGTTTCATTTAGTAGAATTGACTAAGTGCCTCTCTCTCGCTAGTGGTTGCCTACTATCAATTAATTTATTGGCAGTAAAAAAAATAGTCAAATTCTTGCCTCTCAGTGAACATAAAAAGGAGATAGATAAAAAAAAAAACCACAAAAGCAATGGTTTTGTATCTCAATTGGTTAATAAAGCCTTTTTATTTTCATTCACTGCTGTTACTTTCATTTCATTTTAAAATTGCATAACGTGATACTGAAAATGTTGCTTAAATAGGTGCATTCATGTGCCCAGTCTGTATTCAGCATAGAACGTCCCCAATGTATTGAGCATTCGTGCACAAATAGGTACAGGACGATACAAAACATAATTTGCATTTCCTCTTTGTACTTTGGCAAATGACCTTTTGTATCTTTACAATATAATTACTTAGATTGAGTGGCTCGGTTGGCAAACAAGTTCAGTACAGATGGTTAAGAAAAATGTCGATATTGCTCAGACTGTGTATTAATGTCTTAGATAATGTATAAAATGAAAACGCCTTGGAGAATTGATATTTGCAATACATGCTTTATCTCTCCACTCAGTATAATTATGATAGCTGTAATCAGCTCTTACCAAGGCTCTTCCTGTAGCAATTAATATTATTTTTCACCAATGGTTATTGCTGAGCCTTGCCTGAAGCATACACCTGTTCACTATAGTACATTAATATACCTGAAAGTCTGTGTTGTCTTAACTACATTTGTCCAGCATGCTGTGTGTCCCATCCCTTTACTAACAAATGCTCTTTTAAAATATCTGTGGATGTTGTGTTGTTATCTTACTTAATCAGAATTAAGGGGCAGTTGTTATAAAACAGATTTTTGTGGAAAGTTTTATACAGACAAAATAGTTAATAGCTATACAATACCCTTGGTGGAGAAGGTGGACAATCCTTTTAAATTTACAAAAATTGACACTAAGGGATACATTTATCAAGTTGCGAGTTTCCGGCGGATTTGAAAAATGGAGATGTTGCCTATAGCAACCAATCAGATCAGTTATTATTTTGTAGAATGTATTGAATAAATAATACCTAGAATGTGACTGGTTGCTATAGGCAACATCTCCAGTTTCAAACCCGCCGGAAACTCGCAGCTTGATAAATTTACCCCATACGTTTGTGCTCCTCATTTATGCCCACATTATATCTCCCAACTGTCTCAATTTAGGTGGGACAGTACTGATTTAAAGGGCTATGTCCCACTTTCCCAGCATTGCCCCAGGGCGTTAGAGAGTTGGGAGATATGTGGCATAGCAGAGCAGCTTTGAACCTTTGCCCTGCAGCAATAAATGGGTCCTTTGGGGAGGGGGTAAGGAGGGCCTAGTACTTAAGAAGAGCTAAGAATGCCCCATCACGTCTCCATCATAATGATGTCATGCACCCAATGTGATGCTGTCGTGCCCCGCATTGATGGTATCAGGTCCACACCACCTTTGCTTCCGTCCCGATTTGAACTGCTTCCGGTTGGGAGATATGCCACATACAAAAATTGGATTAACTTTGTGGGACAAAACATTTAAATAAGTTCCAAGGGCTGGGAGGGGGAATTTCCCAGGTAGTAGCCAAGCACTTTTTACCCCTTAAAAAAACTTTGAGGTGGAGGATACCAGGCCTCAGCATATAATTTAAACGGGACACCGTTTGTACCTTACATGCAAACTTTATAATTAAACAGTCAACTTAGAGGCAGATTAATACAATGCAATAAAAAAATGAAAATGTATCGTAGCAACACAAGTAATAAGTAAAAAAGTGCTGATAAAGTGCCAAGACATCGATGAGGCTTGGCAGTACGGTAATTTAGGAGGAATGTCATAATGACTTTGTGTGTGGCTTCCCTGGCACAGTCCTTGAGATACAGGCTTGAAGCAGTCCTGGAACCGCCTGAGATCCTCCCTTACCCAGCCACAGACATATGCTATTTTTACCATGGGCACATGTTACCCTATTGTAAGGAGACTGTGGGGTCATTGATGGGCTTGAGCAGGAGAGATGTGAGTGTAAATACACATTTAGACAAGGAATGTTGTTTTTACAGTATACTCTATTTGTGCTTAATGATTTATTAGGAGAAGAGCACCCCACTAGGCATCTAAATTAGATAGGGTCCAGGGGAAGGAGCTTCAACTTTCACCGGACACAGGACCTTGTCTGATCACTGACAGTAGGCTCAGACTTGCTGATCTCCTCATGGATAGGCCACGGAATTAACTGTCCACTCTGAAGAGAAACTTGCTTCATGACAATTGAACACATAAAGACTCAGCTATACCTGACTATAGAAAAGGAAAATAATAGGACCTTAATTACGGGATTATTAGTTTCAATATTGAAAGGCGTTCACCTGTAGGGGCAGCACAGCGGGACACATCAAGCAGTAACAGGTGAAACCAAACATAGCTCAACATAGGAGGAAACGGAGCAGGCCAATAGTTGAGAACTAACTGGTCTTATGGGTTGTCATTTGCTCTCCTTACATTGTGCTTATATAATAAAAATATAAAATAAATGACCTTATTTTCTCCACATCTGGTGCCATCCGCTGTAGCGTCAAGTTTGGACCGGCATGAATCCTTTACGGAACACCATAAGGTCTGACAAATATTCTGGGAAAGAGAAAGTATTTTTTTTTTGTTATTTGATTAATTCAGTGCGTCTCCTTTTTGCTATAAAACTGACCCATACAATTCCTTATTCCAAAAATGATAACTATTTCTGGCAGTGGGTGTTTTAGGTAATGGAATCATTTTTCTACTTAACTGAGCGTCAATCAAAAAACAGGTTTACAGACTTGTGCACACGTTTTTGGCGCGGTACCAGGTGTCTTAATTATTTGACTGCAGATCAAACAACTACTACAGTGGTCAATGGTTCCTTTTGGCACCTGGATTTTCAAATAAGATGTCAGACAGCATAGATAAGCTTTTATAGGATATAAAACCCTAGGGTGGAATGTTCCATGTCATATCCGTTTGGCAATAAGCAGGTGACATAATCATTTCTGGTTTGAAGACCAGTGTTCTGTATTCATAAACCTCACATACATCTTCATAATGAGAATTTAAAGGCTATGGCTGTAATCAGTAAGCTCTTTATGGCAAACTAATGGTTTTCTCAATAGAATTCCCCCACACCTCAACTGCTTTACACTTGCATTTAGTATTCAGGTTACAAATACTAAGCAGTAACTGTAGCTCCATAATGACTCTCTACTGCTTTCTCTTGAGAGCTACTACACATGGATGTGTATATGGAACCCCGACCATACTCCAAATTTGAGGTCCCAGCACAGCAATATTCTGATGCTGGGACACATGAGCGGGCCTGATGTTCAATACCCTTTGGCTGAATTCATTTTCCATAAACTGAGCTGCTTCTTCCCTGTAGTGGAGCCACGGGAACGGCACGCTGAAACAGTCTTTCCCGGGGCTCCGCCTATTGAACCAATAGGAAGCCACAAGCAGAGAGTTGGTCCACGGCCTCAACGCCCATCAGGCAGACACATACAACAATTTTAACCATATGAATAAGCCCTATTTCACAGAAAGGAGGAGCCCTAGGAAATACGGCTTTAGCCGTCGGGGCTTAGCTAAAGGGAAGGAGCAAATATGTACGGTAAAAGTAAATTTTACAAAGGGTTTCCCTACCGCCCTCTCTAGGTGAATCATGCTCCTATCATGCCCTTTCATGTCTCTCAGCTTATCACTGCCAAATACAGTCGTCAAGGCAAGGAGGACCTAGCAAGCTGTGGGCCCCGATGCAAGGGAGGAGGAAACCGGGCCCACAGCTCGCTAGTTCCCATTGCAGCGGTGCACCAAACCTGCTGCAACAATGGTAGTTCCACAACTGCTTCAACGTCAATTCTACGGGGGTGGTCCAACCCATTCGAGTAACACAAAACTTTAATTTGGCATCAGCAGGCGGTTGTGGACATAGACACACACACGTTTTGGACACAGAATTTGGAAATGAAACATATTATAGATTAATTTAATGAAAGGAGTGGCTTTAAATTAGTAGGAGGTTGAACTTGGACTTAAAACTTTTGCACGTTGCGTCTCTTCTAGTTTGTGTAGATGTCTCCCATGTAGGCCTGGACCACCCTGACATAATGTTGTTAAACCAAGGCGATTTTTGATGCCTGTTCGCTGTACCACAGATATTTCATAAGTCAATGGAAGCAAACAATGTTAATTGGCGGTCTATATTGTAACCTTAGCAAAAATGCTAATTGCTATATTTAAGAAGTCTATTTTAAGCAATATAAGATGTTTCAGCCATTCACCAACACAGAAGTAAAGACATTGCCTAAGGATTGCCCTTAACACGGCTATATTAAAATCCCCTGCATTTGTGTATAAAAAAAGATATTAATAAAGTTACATAAAAGAATATCAAATTAATTGGAATTTGAAACTGCATCCTAGTTAATCATTATCCCAAGATATCGGGGACCATGTACTTTTCCATTAATGTAATTGTGGTTCCCTGTCTGTAATTGCTGTACTAATAGTATGGAAAACCACTGTTTATATAAACTGGTGTGATGCATATTACTGGAGTGTGAGAAATAAATACACCTTTTATAAACCTTTATCTCATCTTAGTTTTAATTACATTTCATAAAATGTGATAATGAGCTTTAAACTCTGACATTTCAGAATAGCAAAGTATCTCTATAAAAATGTTTATATCTGTCAGGGTGATCTTTGCCTAAACAAATACTTATTATAACGAATCACATATGAATCTGCATTTGCAATATAGACATTACAGAATGATTATTTATTACCTCTAAAAAGGAGCATGAGAATAAACACATTATAAAATAGTCTCTAGTTTAACTCTCACCTTCATAAGACTAATTCAGATGCTTGTGATGTGAAAGAGAGAGAGAGAGAGAGAGACACACACACACACACACACACACACACACACACACACACACACACACACACACAGAGACAGAGAGAGAGAGACAGAGAGAGAGAGAGAGAGAAAGAGAGAGACACAGAGAGAGAGAGACAGAGGGAGAGAGACAGAGAGAGAGATATGCAGAGCTCTTGGAGGGGAGATCTCAATTCTATGCCCTGGGGAGGGGGGGGGGTCCTTACACAAAACATCACCATTTTCATTAGGGGAGGGCTGGCAAATTTTAGCCCGGGGGACAAGACTGGACTCAGCAGCCTATTTTAAAAGAAAAATATGCAGGTGGCCCAGTGGCCAAGCCCAAGTAGCTCACTATGGGACCATCCCGGGGGGCTGATGCCCCCCAGTCCCCAGCCCAGGCTGCCCCTGATTTTCAACCTATTACAGCAGGGGGCTGGTCCATGATGACACGATTCGCTATCAATTGTGTCGGTAATCCCACCCCCATCCACTTTACTAACAAAGTCGGCAGGATGCAAGAGGTTGCCCTGCTCTCCCAGGAGTCCGGGAGAGCTCCCATAAATTAAAGAGTTTGCCAGACCTTCCGGGAGAGTAGGCAACTGTTACGGCTAGCGGTTACTGACATAAGCTTCCAGAACAGGTGACAGAGGTCATCACCTGTAGCAGCCGCCTTTCCCGAAGAGCTTGCTGCGCTCACAGGTACTCGGATGTCCTCAGGTCTTAACGGTTAGCGTACTGGAAGCTTGAGTGCAGTATCATAGCAGGTGGATAGGAGTTGGTAGGAGTGGATGGTCAGAAGCAGGCAAGGGTCAGGGGTCTGTAAGAGGCAGAATGGTCAGGAACAAGCCAAAGGGTCAGGGCTGGCAGCATACATGGATATCCAACAACAAAGCCAACAGTCAGGGCAGTCAGAGAGCAAGTAGGGCCCAGAAGCAAACCAGGGGGTCACAACAGGAGTCAGTCAGGAATTCAGCAGAGTAGCAGAGTATCTACAGAAAACTCAGGAACGGAGATGAAGGTCAGTTAATGCACTGCGCAAATGCTATAACCAGCGGGGAGGCTAAGACCTCGCTGCTTTGTATACATGGGGGCACACATGAGAAAATCAGCTTCAGATAGCTGTTAAATAATTGAATACGTGCACACATGATCGGCTGCCCTTTATGCCAGGATGTGGCAATGAGAAACAGACCATCTCGACCGTTGCCTTGGTGACATCTGGAACAGGGAAGAAGTGACGTTCCGGTCGTCATGGTGATGGCCAGGCTGCTGCCCGATTGTGCAATGAGTCGCAACGGCTTGGAGCACCACCGCAGCTGATACCAGAATTATATTACTGGCGAATACAGGTAGGTGCAAGAAGTCCATTGGAAATAACCTGTTTGGAGATGTTGATTGGATCGTTTTAAAAACAGATGCTTGCTAAACAGAATCCATAGACTGACACCTCATTGATGTGTATACACCACATGATGACTCATTGGGGTTCTGGGGTACAGCTTGGTATGTTTGATTACTGATATAAGATATAAGGGTCTATTTACTAAGATGCTATGAGCCAAAAATCTGGAGAAAATGGCTGTTTTCTCCAGAGAATGACCATCGCAGCTCTTCTTTTAATTTATCAAGAAGTTAAAGGAGGAGAAATCAGAGATTTCTCCTTTCTTAGCATGTCTAATGCTGGACACTGCAGTGTGGTCACTGATGAGACCCAATTTAACAATTTAGCCAGCCTTAAAAATCTAACGCCATCTCAAGATGCTTACTTTTTATGAACTACATCGCCATCGAAGAAGTGACTCTGGGTCCAGCGCCAGAGCCCCTCAGCCGTGCATGCTCAGTGGCCACTAGGGTCAGATCCTCCATTCTCCGGTAGCGTTAGGCTGCCGGTTAAGGAGGTACCGATATAAAATGACTCTTACTGCAGCTCACCAATGTTAAATAGACCCCATAGAATTATCAGAGCTTGTAGGACTAGTAATTTTATACTGGACATCTCTATCAAGACTTGACTTGCTGCACAATTGCAAAATGTATCTGCAATTACTATTTTAAACACAGCACTTTACATTTAACACATATTTTACTTGGCAGTGGCACCAGCAATAGACTAGCACTATGGGTTTTAAGCGCCATATATAATTTAGCACAGTATGTGAAACTTTCCTGGATTCTAATGTAGCGCATCCTCTCATGTCTAAACCGTGACCATGCCCAAGTTTCCCCTAATTCAATGGAAGTGTCTGATTGGCTGACGTTGCATGAAAATATTGACAGTTTAGCTAGCAAGAAAGTGCAACGTTCCCCATCAGGGGGCACAAGAGACTCATAGCCGCTGTCTGCAGCTGTTGTCTTCAGCCTTGTATCCTCCAGCACCAATCTATTTGGATATAATTGGGGAAATAGATATTTTATTATTAGTAACTTTTTTTTAAAATGAATATACATTTTATTTTATGGAATATAGATGGCAGGGGGACTCAAAGCACATATTTGATTGCATCCCGATGTGTGGCAAACCGATTAAAGCGAGATGTGACAGGATGGACCACTTATATCCTGTCTGTTGCTGCTGGGAACCTGGGCCATCGTTCCCTTTCGTTATCCCAAATGCGCCCTCTTGCCGCAGTAGGAGGGGCTTACAATGCTGCCACCACTGAGCTCCTTCTCTGGCACTCAGAACCACGTTTCTTCTGGGTAACTGACGCTAGTAGCGTGTCTTGTTGCTGGTGTACCTGGGCTGGTAACTCCGGACCTCTTACTATGGATCAGGGTTGCTGTGGATGGATTTCCCCCCCTGGCCTATCACACTAACCAGGGCTGCATGGGTAGCAGGCAGATCGGTGGCACTGGAAACGCTTGGGTCCAAACCTCAAACAGCCGGAGAACAGATTAGTTTTAGGGTCTAATCCTATAGATTGTAAGCTTGCGAGCAGGGTTTTCTTACCTTTCTGTCTGTATGTATTACCCAGTATTGTCTTATTAATGTTTGTTCCCAATTGTAAAGCGCTACGGAATTTGCTGGCGCTATATAAATAAATGATGATGATGATGATGATGATGATGATGATGAATACATTGTTCATGGTAATGCATGCAATGATTGAGTAGGTCATTTCGTGCCTGCCCTATACTTTATATAGCGAAGTAATATGAGCTTGAAAATTCCCTCTCCTGCAAGAGCAAAAAAGGGGAGGAAGTGAATGGGTTAAAGGTAAAAATCTATTCAGCTCTCACAATGAAAAGCATTTTCACGTCCAAAAAACAAATTTGCAAATATATATAAATATACATATATATACACACACACACATATATATATATATATATATATATGTGTGTGTGTGTATATATATGTATATTTATATATATTTGCAAATTTGTTTTTTGGACGTGAAAATATATATACAGAATGAAGATATGTAGTCAATTAACTCTGTAACAATAGACAGAATGCCTCAGAGATGATACATTAACCTTGGAACTACAGTCACCTTGTGTGTCGTGTGTTCCGGAGTCATTGTTCTTAAACGGTACATTATTTCATACATATTTTATGTGAAGCTGAAGAGTGCAAAAATAATGACTATATCTATAGCAGATGGTGTTTTTTCTTTACAGGCTTTAAGTATGAATAGACTGTAAGGAACATTTAATAATATCTCTGACAATAATACTCTTAACAATGATGATTTCTGAGGTATAATGATGGCCGTTGAGCAGTCCACTTAGGTACAGCCAACTTTTACACTAGTACGGAAAAGACACATTAAATAATGGATCTTATTTCAAGCACTTTATTTGCCGGGAGAAAAATAATGTATGTACGGTTTATAATACTTGGAGTTGTGTAGTTATAATATGGTCTATAAATCAGAATTACTATCACATTCCAAAATAAATAGAAATAAGTGTATTATCATTATCACCATTTATTTATATAGCGCCACTAATTCCGCAGCGCTGTACAAAGAATTCACTCACATCAGTCCCTGCCCTATTGGGGCTTACAGTCTAAATTCCCTAACATACACACACAATTTGTTAGCAGCCAATTAACCTACTGGTATGTTTTTGGAGTGTGGGGGGAAACCCAAGCAAACATGGGGAGAACATACAAACTCGTCACAGATAAGGCCATAGTCGGGAATTGAACTCATGACCCCAGTGCTATAAGGCAGAAGTGCTAACCACTAAGCCATCGTGGAAAGCTGCTATCAGAATGCTCACTACCTGATAATTGAACAATGGGGATACATCTGTTAATGTAGGTGTACTTTCTATGTTACTTGGGTGATTATAGATGGTTATAGGGGGTTTTGGGATCATTGTCGCACTAGTTTGCTGTAAGGGGTACAATACTTATTGAAATAATAATTTTTCTTTTCTTTTCTGACTTCTCCTCTAGGAATCCTTGCTTGATACTGAAAGTGATGTATATTGAGGCGCTATCAAAAAGCTATAATTTACATCAACTGGAGAAAAAGACAAACAGACAAATGGAATTGTGGTGCACTATGTAGTCCAATGTATTTATCATTCATTACCTTATAAACCAAGTCACTAATATTATTAAACATAACTTTTATTATTGATCTAATAAAATTATCTAAAATTGCAGCTGTTTGTCTTTTTCTCCAGTTGATGATTATAGTTGGTACAAGCTCTCCCTCCTCCTAACCTCTTTGGAGGAGGAGCTTGTTTATACCAATGGTAGTCAGCAGATCAATGCTGACTACACCGACACGACTTACCACGGCATCTTGAGTCCGGACGGCTGTTTCAACAATGAGGATCCATCACGATTCTTCTGTGAAGTGACTTGAAGCAATCCCGAAGAAAGAAGACGCCGGCGGGACTGGATGACGTCACTGACATAGGCGACGCTGTTAACGCTGCTCTTAAGGAGGTAATGTAACTATGAGTCCATGTACAATGTACTTTACAAAGGGTTGTACATTGTACATGGCCATGTACATTGTTGATGGATCCTCGTCGGGGAAGCAGCCGTCCGGACTCAAGATGTCGTGGTAAGTCTTGTCGGTGCAATCAGCAACGTTATTCCTTATCCCACCCGTTTATACCAACACATATTGTATATTGTAACAAACTTATTGTATCGATTAATTATGTTATATGTCTACTGTACATAAAAAAAAGTTTTATTCATGTTTTATCATTATATTTACTCTTCTGTTTTTCTTCACTTGTGAACACTTGCAATAACACTTACAATAACACTTTCCTTATTGCAGTGGTGCCGCTGCCTTTTGTGTGTTTTCATCTCCCATAATTCATTTGGGGGCCAAGCTTTAAGATCTGCGGCTTAGAAAAGATCTTAAACATTATACTGTAGCTTCATAAATCCTGACCTCGGCTCTTCATTGTGAATCTTGCCAGTCCCTGACCTTTGGCTCGTTTCATGTATTACCTCTGTCATTTGATTTGGTACCTCTCTCTCCAGTAGTCACCAATCTCATAGTAGGGCTCCTTTGGGAGCCGTGACTTTTTGTCACCTCGCAGTAAAATCCAAGGGGTATATTTACTAATCTGCAGGTTTGAAAAGTGGAGATGTTGCCTAAAGCAACCAATCAGATTCTAGTTATTATTCTGTAGAATGCACTAAATAAAACTAGAATCTGATTGGTTGCTATAAGCAACATCTCCATTTTTCAAACCTGCAGATTAGTAAATATACCCCCAAGTCATTTTAGCAAGTACTCTGGTGATGACTGAGGGGTTATTAGACTCTGTAGCCCAAGGAGCCAGTGCTAATGACTACAGACATGACAGAACAACTCTCTATCCGCGACCGTTACATGTTTAACGTAATTATTCCTGAATGCTACTTATATAACTACGATCACCTGTTTTAAAATCTTTTAATCAGTGACCATAACAGAACACAAACTTACTTCAACTATTTTACAGAAGGTTGCATTGGGTCCATACTGGAGTTGGCACTGGTGATTGACATCATATAACACTCCTGGGGCACTCAGCGGAAGCTTGAAATCTTTTTTTGCTGGTAAATCGTCAAGACAGAACCCCCATCCTCTACTGCAAACCAAGAATAAAGTCAGATTAGAAGCAAATTATCAATAAACCTCAACACAAAAAGATTCACACGTTCAAACCCAGATTTATGAAAAGACATTTGGGATCAGGATTAGGGGCCTGATTCATTAAGGATCTTAACTTAAGAAACTTTTTATTTCAGTCTCCTGGACAAAACCATGTTACAATGCAAGGGGTGCAAATTAGTATTCTGATTTGCACATAAGTTAAATACTGACTGTTTTTTCATGTAGCACACAAATACTTGATAGCTTATTTGTACACTGAAAGTTAAAGTTGATATTTGTGTGCTACATGAAAAAACAGTCAGTATTTAACTTATGTGCAAAACAGAAAACTAATATGCACCCCTTGCATTGTAACATGGTTTTGTCCAGGAGACTGAAATAAGAAGTTTCTTAAGTTAAGATCCTTAATGAATCAGGCCCTAGATCTCCAAAACTGCAAGAGTGACAGAGTTTTGTTTCATCCCCTTATATTTAAAAAAACAAACAAAAACAAATCAATGATAATTTTAATTATTGGTAGAATATGAATATTGTGTGTGGACTGAGGCTAAGGAGCACGTGGTAATGTTGCCAATGCATTGGGGGAAAGATTGCTTAAACCCTTCCTGCATGCAGCAATTGGACAACCGAATCACACTATGGGACAATAACACTCAAGATTATGTTATCTGCAAAAAGGGTACATTTGTTATCATTGACGTCTAGCCAGATATGTTTATTGTCTGACGATGGTCATATAAAGTTTGCCTGGCGACCCCAGGCTGGGGTTCCAGGGAATGAGACAGTAATACCCCTTCCACACAGAGCCATGAACCTGTGTGTCTGTGTGAATGGGGCGACCCTAGTCCACAACCGTGGTTGCGACCAGGGTTATTTGCGGGTTGGAGCCGGATACACCACACTCTGAAAGGTGTTCCTTGGTTATTCGACCTGGGTTCAGTTGCAAGCAGCTCATTCAAAGGGCTCAACTTGAATATCCAGAGCAGCCATTTGTCCAGTGTGACAGGCGATGACCCCAGGATACACCTGGGACCAAAGTGCGGTGTGAAGTGTTGCAACACGGGCTGAAACCATGTTCATTGTCCCGTGTTTGACCTGGGATTTTGGCGAGAAAGTGGTATTAAGGGGAAGGCAAACGACAGCCCTGTAGAACTGCTTCTTTAACTATAAAGGCTGAAGATAGGACTCGCATTATAGATACGTGGACAGCACGGTGGCTCAGAGGTTAGCACTTCTGCCTCACAGCACTGAGGTCATGAGTTTGATTCCTGACGACCATGGCCTGTGTGGAGTTTGTATGTTCTCCCTGTGTTTGCGTGGGTTTCCTCCGGGTGCTCCGGTTTCCTCCCACAATCCCAAAAACATACCGGTAAATTAATTGGCTGCTATTAAATTGACCTTAGCCTCTCTATCTATGTCTGTGTATGTATGTTAGGGGATTTAGACTGTAAACTTTAAAGGGGCAGGGACTGATGTGAGTGAGTTCTCTGTACAGCGCTGGGGAATTAGTGGCGCTATATAAATAGATGATGATGATGATGGTATATCTGGTTAGTTTCCTATGTCATGCTCACAGAATCTCATTACTCTATTTGGATGACAATGACCTGTCTTTTTCACAACTGTTCCTTAAGGGGCCAGAGTAAATAGTTACAGCTCTGGAACCCGCCAGCTGTGCTTTTTAGTGGAACCCCGTTTGGAAACCAAAACCCACTGTAATAATTATACTAATTTTTAATAGATTAAGCTGCTGCTCAAAGGGCTGCACCAGATATGCCAACCATTCCCCATTCACTTCTCTCCACAGCATTTGTTCATTCAGAGTGGTGCATTCTGGTCAGAAAACAGCATTATTCAAAAACACCCATATGACATTGCCCAGCTATTTGCAGCTATGGGGTCTTCTTAAAAACTGCAGCTGTTCAGGATGCCGAGCCTCAATAAATCCATGTGTATGGGGCTATTACTGGTTTCTAAATATGACATATTCTGGAAAATCATATTCATGTTCAGAAGCAGTTGGGAGAGGAACAGATGGCAAGAATTAAAGCTCTACAATAAACCCACCCCCAGTAAAAGACATACAATGATGTCCTCTATGGTTTCAGTATGGTGTTTCCCACGAAAAAAAACCAAATCTATTTTAGCATCTGCTTATATGATCCTTATACAACTAAGATTCTATAAAATATTATATAACACCCATAGGTACAATAATAATATAACACAAATACTTAAGATCCAAGTAAAAAATATTAATATAATAATAATGTAAAAATAAAAAAAGCATAATAAAACAGCAGTATATTACGAAGCTGCTTTACTATGCTTTAAATGTTAACATGCAGTTATTATTTCTAATAAACACTGGTACACAGGAAATTATTATTAATATTATTACTATTATTACTTATATATAAGGCTCACAAAGTGTCCACAGCGCCGCACATAGAGCATGGGGAAAAAAACAAAACAAGAACAGGACACGTCCTACAGGGCATTACAAGAATAAAGTGTATTAACCTATCAACCCTGTAGAGCATAGGACAAAAGAGGACGTGGCATACTGGGTAACACAAATAAAGTTCAGGAAATTATCAATCCACTTGTACTAAGAACGCATAAGTGAAGGACAGGATATTAAGAAGCTGGAGAGTGGAAGGGAGTGAGAACTAAAGCAAGCAGGAGAGGGGAGAGAGAGATAAAGCAAGCAAGAGAGGGGAGAGAGATAAAGCAAACTGGAGAAGGGAGAGAGAGATATAGAAAGAAAGACAGGGGAGAGAGAGACAAAGTAAGCAAGAGAGGGGTGAGAGAGAGAGATAAAAAGTAAGCAAGAGAGGGGAGAGACAGACAAAGCAAGCAAGAGAGGGGAGAGAGAGACAAAGCAAGCAAGAGAGGGGAAAGAGAGACAAAGTAAGCAAGAGAGGGGAGAGAGAGAGATAAAGCAAGCAAGAGAGGGGAGAGAGAGATAAAAAGCAAGCAGGAGAGGGGAGAGAGAGATAAAGCAAGCAAGAGAGGGGAGAGAGAGATAAAAAGCAAGCAGGAGAGGGGAGAGAGAGAGATAAAGCAAGCAAGAGAGGGGAGAGAGAGATAAAAAGCAAGCAAGAGAGGGGAGAGAGAGATAGAGCAAGCAAGAGATGGGAGAGAGATAAAGCAAGACAGGGGGGAGAGAGAGATAAAGCAAGCAAGAGAGGGGAGAGAGAGATAAAGCAAGAGAGGGGGAGAGAGAGATTAAGCAAGTAGGAGAGGGGAGAGAGAGATAAAGCAAGCAAGAGAGGGGAGAGAGAGATAAAAAGCAAGCAATAGAGGGGGAGAGAGAGATAAAGCAAGTAGGAGAGGGGAGAGAGAGATAAAGCAAGTAGGAGAGGGGAGAGAGATAAAGCAAGCAGGAGAGGGGAGAGAGAGAAAAAGCAGACAGGAGAGGGGAGAGAGAGATAAAGCAAGCAAGAGAGGGGAGAGAGAGATAAAGCAAGCAAGAGAGGGGAGATAGAGATAAAAAGCAAGCAAGAGAGGGGAGAGAGAGATAAAGCAAGCAAGAGAGGGGAGAGAGATAAAACAAGCAAGAGAGGGGAGAGAGATAAAGCAAGTAGGAGAGGGGAGAGAGAGATAAAGCAAGCAGGAGAGGGGAGAGAGAGAAGAAGCAGACACGAGAGGGGAGAGAGAGATATAGCAAGCAAGAGAGGGGAGAGAGAGATAAAGCAAGCAAGAGAGGGGAGAGAAAGATAAAGCAAGCAGGAGAGGGGAGAGAGAGATAAAGTAAGCAAGAGAGGGGAGAGAGAGATAGAGCAAGCAAGAGAGGGGAGAGAGATAAAGCAAGACAGGGGGGAGAGAGAGATAAAGCAAGCAAGAGAGGGGAGAGAGAGATAAAGCAAGAGAGGGGGGAGAGAGAGATAAAGCAAGCAAGAGAGGGGAGAGAGAGATAAAAAGGAAGCAAGAGAGGGGGAGAGAGAGATAAAGCAAGTAGGAGAGGGGAGAGAGAGATAAAGCAAGCAGGAGAGGGGAGAGAGAGAAAAAGCAGACAGGAGAGGGGAGAGAGAGATATAGCAAGCAAGAGAGGGGAGAGAGAGACAAAGTAAGCAAGAGAGGGGAGAGAGAGATAAAGCAAGCAAGAGAGGGGAGAGAGAGATAAAAAGCAAGCAAGAGAGGGGAGAGAGAGATAAAGCAAGTAGGAGAGGGGAGAGAGAGATAAAGCAAGCTTTACCTGTGCCCCAGAGTGTGGACGCAACTAACAGGATTAAAGCGGGAGAAGACAAGGGAAGGTGGGAAGACAAGGGAGAAGATGAGACCAAGGGCAGGTCCCAGAGATGAGAATATCACGTAGGGGAGTCGAGGGGAAAGGCAACAAAAGGAGGACAGGAGGGTAAGAGGGCCCTGCTCGCGTGAGTTTATAATCTAAATGGGCGGGGCAGACTAACAACAAACACAAAGCAGGGAGTAAGGGTGAACAAGAGTAGGTGGTAAGATGAACAGAGGAGGAAAGAGAAAGAGGGTGAGGAGTACTAAGACTAGTGAAGAGGGATCATGAAGGGGTAGGTAGTGAAAGGCAGGGGGTAAGATAGACAGAGGAAGGGTAGGCTTCCCTCAACAGGTGGGTTTAAGGGAGTGTTTGAAGATGCGCAGCCTATGAGATAGCCTCATAGAGCGAGAGAGATCATTCCAGAGATGAAGGGATCATGCAAAAAGATGCTGTATCCATTAATAACCAGATATTTGCTTTCAATTTTTTTAATTCTTGTAGAACAATGACAGGCATGAGACAAGGTCCTATTTCTTTAATTAACAATGATCTCAAAATATTGTCTGAGATTCTGATGAACAGACTTCCCTTCATGCTTCATCTTTCCCACACAGGTCAGGCTGCATTTGTACAATGGCGACAGGTGTCTGACGATGTTAGAAAAATTGATTAACTTCATTTGTCATGTCTGCAAATTTCGGACCATAAGAATGTTACTGTCAATACATACTTAGCTCTTGATGTTTCTACAACTGTTTCTCCAGATGTACAAAGCTGCCCAGGTGTACTTTCTAACCTTTAGGTTTTTAAATCAGAGAAGGAACTTAACGGGGCTTTCCCTTGTCTTTCTTCTTATTTGCTCTCTGTCTGGAAAGCCTGGAAACCATCAATTAAAGGTCGACAGTTTGATGCCACAGAGTAATAATAAAGCCTCTCTGCAGATGACCTGCTCTTGACAATTAGCACTTCACAAATTTCTCTACCAAATCCCAGAGGATTTTTAATTTATTTCAAGGTACAAAATCAGCAATACTGAATTTCAAGCCCTCAATATGCTGATGCCACAGCCTGAAGAGGATCTTCTCCAAGTGAACTTGTACTTTAGATGGCAAGATTATATCAAACTCAATCTACAATTTAAAGATCACAATGTTCAAAAAATAGAGCTCATTAATCCACTAGAATAAAGTAAAATATATATCAAATCTTTATAATGTTTATTATTTAAAAAAGCATTTGCTCACAAACAGAACCCATCTATATTTTACAAGTTTTAATTTTAATTTTAAATTTTTATATATTGCTAAAATTGAATAGTTTGTTATGATAAAGTGAAGGAAAAGGTGAATGTTAATAATTAAAACACAAAAAAACTACATACCCATAAGACATGCCGGATAGTATTATTTTAATTCAATATTGTTATGCCTAATTTGACAATTTTGTTTAAATTAGTTGTTGTTAGGCTCTTATTTTAATAAATTTCTAGTAAATTTCTAAAATCCATTAAGTAATTATAGAGTGTATTTCTTTGCTACTAATAAACTATTTCATCTGTGTGCTATTCTTCTATCTGATACTCTGCAAGTTCCATATCCCTAGTGTCCAGTACACTGAAACTGGACATCAAATATTGTCTGCAGTAAATCTAAATAATAAAGAAACTATACTTCAGAATTTGAAAAAGTAGTATAGAATTGTATTAATTTAAGTTCCTCTATATGGGGCCATTGATTAGAAGGCAGGGAAATATTTGTGTATAGGTCTTTTAAGCAGATGCTAATGGTAACCTAATGAAAGGATTCATTTTACCAGTCAGATATTATTTAGGAAGTTAATAATTTCAATCGAAATAAAACATTATATTTCAGCATTCTATTCCCCAAATGATATAGTATCTACAGACTTGCGTCATAGGGTTCAGTATCAGTGGCTACGGGTATCTTAATTGGAAACATGTGCGGGTATAGAGGGTTGGGTTAGGGTATAGAGCTTCAAATGCTGCTACTCACAAAAGTATTGGATTGATTTGAGTTAAACTTTGAGTAATTCTATTATCATTACAGACATAGTCGCATACAAGTCTCTTAGACAGGTACTGATTTTAACCTGGTAGTAACATTTCCTTTCCTTTGGCATTATCGATCAGATGCCAGATATTTCATGGAAAAGTTGCTAATTTCAATTAAAGTAAAGTATCTAATTGACCCAAATCATTAGAACTCAGGCAGCATAAAGTATCAAAAGAAAATAAAATTCACTCACTCTAAAAACCGCGTGATGTATTCTCTGCTGCATGCTGACCAGGTCAGTGGCGAGGTGTCATAGTGTAACTGTCGGGACATTATGTACGGATGTCCTCCTGTTGACTCACAATCATTGCCCTGTCCATCATGCTGAATCCCGAAACTGTGTGAAAATGACAGTATACATTATTTATGTGCAAAAAAACCCATACTGAAATAGACAGACTGCTCATGACATGTAAATATAGAATTAATTGTTTTAATTAAAAATTATTTTGAAGCAAAAATTACAGAATATGTTACATTAGTAACACTCTTCCATATTAATTAAATTTAATGTTGTATATGATTTAAATATCAAATTGTAATTTAAGGGTATTTTATTAGATTATCCATATTAATGTTCTGTATTTACTGGTATATTTTTAAATCCACGGAAATAACCTTAACCCATTTATTAAATAGTTTGATATTCTGACCAATGAAATATCCAGCCCTATATTTTCACTAAGTGCAATAAATTATTTGTTTTTCCCCAATTTCACGAACGTTAGTCACAGAAGCAAATTATGGTACAGAAATAGATATAATATTTTGCAGGGAGGAAGGCACCATAGCTACTGGTAGATCTGGGACAAAGGTGGTGAATAACCTTCAAGTAAGTGATGTGACTTCCTGTCAACTGAATACTTTCAAAACCTTATCACTAAATAGATTACAGAATTCATTAACAGTTCTTTTAAAACACTAAAGACTTTTCATAAAAGAGGCGATACATCTTATTTAGCGTTGTGTAATTGTTGGTCACAGTATACTGTACTAAGAGGGGGTAAGAGTTAGGATTGCAGGGGCGTAACATTTAAACGCCTGGCCCGATAGCAATATTTAGAGGAGCCTCACTTATGATGGTCCATGTCCCCCGCCCCATCTGTTTTCAGAATGCACGGGGGCCAGCATGTGTTTAGTAGCCCAAATGTGGTTTCACTGTGCATGGGCTGGACTCTATGAAGAGCACTCTGGGCCTGGAACACCTATCTCTTTCACCAATCACCCTTGACGTCTCCCCCAAAGACCACACACAGACACACGCATCCAATTCCACTGCTCAAAGTTGGAGCTAACATAGTTGAACGGACTGCAGCTGCCAGCCCCCCAACCCACAGCTGCAGGCTGAATAACAGCTGTACCCCTGCTACCACGTTGGTAGTTCTGTAGACCTGTGATTGTGATGTATGTTAAACACTGATTGATAGCCAAGCTCTTATTGTTTGCTATGTGCTATATCACCTTTTCTGCATAGCTATCTGTTTTCCTGTTCAGACATTTTTATAAATTTCATTAGTAAAATTGACAAGTTTGTTAAGCATTTTTCAAGCTAATTTATTTAAGGGCACATTGACCTCAGAACTGCCAGGGATTGCTGTGATTTGTAGTGCCACAGAGTCATTTATTTTTTAAACTTTAACTTAACTGTCCCAAAACCAAGCAACAGAGGGAATTGGGATGAACAGTCAGCATGGGGCTGGTTTTCCCTATAGAGGCTGCAAATTTTTCGCGGATCTGATGTCCCTTGAATTGGGATGGTTTCACTACGACACTGAGACCACTGGTTTTGTTTATTTCAATTAGGCAGGGAGCATGCCGTATTTTCTTACAATTTATTCTTTTATTTTATACAAGTTAATCGCAAGTTGATGATGATGACTGGCATATATAGAAAGCTGTAACATAAAAATAATCTTAAAGGGCCTGAGTCATTAAGGAGAGCAAAGCAAAATAAGGAGTAACTGTGCACATGGGCAAAACCATGTTGCATTGGAGGGGGAGGTAAATTTAAAATGTGGGGACAGATTTATAGTTGGAGAAGGGTATACCCTAGATCAACTTTAAATTTCAGTGTAAAAATAAAGTTATCACGTATTTGTGTGCTACATGACAAAACAACCAGTATTTTCTTTATGTGCACAATAATAAACAAATTTGCACCCCTTGCATTGTAACATGGTTTTGTCCAGGATCCAATTTACTCCTTTTTTGCCTTGCTCTTCTTAATGACTGAGGTCTAAAGTGTATTATTACACGGTATTTTATACTTGTCTGAAGATGGACCAATCAAAACACACAGGTTAGGCTGCAATTTTGCGGGCAAAAATTTAATCAGCATACTCTAAATGAGGCACATTATGTTTTGGTGTGTCATATATAGCTATAATAAATTTAAGGACTGCTAAACCGCACAATGGAAATAAAAGTAATAACCATATGGGTAAAATGTGTTAATCTTACATTGCCCTGCAGCTCTGTTAAATACTAAAACATTTATTTTTTTTCTTATCATTATTATTATTATTATGTATTTATATAGCACTAGCAAACGACACAGTGCTTTAGAACTGGGAACAAACACAGTAATAAAATAAAACTGGGTACCAACAAACAGAAAAAGTGGTAGTGGGATCGGATAGAGGTCCAAAAGCTGAGAAGACAGTCATCTGACCTATTTTGCCATTATAGGTTCTGCCCCTAAATATGAACCAATCAATCCACACAGTGCATTTCTGCAAAGCAATGCTGCCAAGCTGTCAGTCACTTTGCATCTGCTCTGTTAGAGAAGAACCTCACTGTTAACAAAGCAACCTGCTACAGAGGAGTGAGAGAGAGAATGGTAGACATATTTTTCATATTTAAATAAAAATACTTCAGTTTGTTCACGTATATTATTCAGCTACGTAATAAACAACTGATTTATACTAATGAGGGCTTTACTTGCTCTTCAAACACATAAAGCAGTGTTAGTTCTTTATAGAGACAAATTGTATCATACCTGTGTCCAATTTCATGTGCAATGGTAAATGCTGTGGGGAGACCTGAATCTTCATTGATGTTGCAGCTCCTGAATGGTTGACACATTCCTGACAGGTGAGACAGGCCTAAGGTTTCACAAGGACTGTTTCTACTTGCACAAATATCCTTCCTAGAAAAAATTTAATAATATAAATACACAAACAAACATATATGTAAGATACATAATTCTATAATACTAATATACCAATCAGCCACGACATGAATACAACTGATAGGTAAAGTGAAGGACATTGATTATCTTCCAACAATTGTACCTGCAAGGGGTGTGATATATTTCAGGCTTTTACTCTTCTTTTCCACGGGAGGATTCTGTCCTCCCTGACCACATCTGCGCTATGGTGTACCGCCCCAGTCAAACTCCCCACCTGCCACTGTCCTCGGAGTGCGTCATTTCATGAAGTTGATGTGTTGGAAGCAGGAAAAATGGGTAAGCGTAAGGATCTGAGTGACTTTGACAATGGTCAAATTGTAATGGCTAGAGGACTGGGTCAGAACATCTTCAAAATGGCAGGTCTTGTGGGGTGTTCCAGGTATGGAGTGGTTAGTATCTACCAAAAGTGGTCTAAGGAAGGACAACCAGTGAACCGGTAACAGGGTCATGGGGACCCAAGGCTCATTGATGTGCGCGGGGAGTGACGGCTAGCCCTTCTGGTCCAATCCCACAGAAGCGCTACTGCTGAAAAAGATAATGCTGGCTATGATAGAAAGGTGTTTGAACATGGGGCTGCATGGTGGCAGACTGGTCAAATAATAATAAATAATAAAGTGCCCACGCTGACCCTTTTCCACACCCAAAAGTGCCTACAATGGGCACGTGAGTGTCAGAACTGGACCATAGAGCAATGGAATGGCCTGCTCTGATGAATTATATTGCCTTTTATATCATGTGGACAGGCAGGTGTGTGTGCGTTGTTTAACAGGGGAAGAGATAACATCAGGATGCACTATGGTAAGAAGGCAAGCGGGCGGAGGCAGTATGATGTAACACTGTTGCAGACCAAGTACACCTCTACATGGCTATGGTTCCCTGATGGCAGTGGCCTCAGCAGGATAATGCACCCTGCCACACTGCAAAAATTGTTCAGGAATGGTTTGAGGAACATGACAAAGAGTTCAAAGTGTTGACTTGGCTCCAAATTCCCCAGATCTCAATCCTGGCTCACCTCTGGCCGTTTAAATTATTGGCGCTGCGGCGAGCCAATGAGAGCTTGCGGAAGTGCCAAGTGATGACGTCACGCCGGCTGTTATTTAAGCCGCCAGGCGGAGCTATCTTGGCAGACGTTCATCGGCGGAGAGAGAAAAGGACGTCGTGGGACGTCTGGAGCGCCGGATAAAGAAAGAAACGCAGGCGGAGGTGGCAGGGTGCCCTTGTCAGGGCAAGGAGCTACCCTGCCACAAGAAGACAGCGCCAGAGACGTTGGTGGGGAGCCCTTGTAAGGGCTAAGAGCGCCCCATCCAGAAAATCGTTCGAAGCCCCGCGCCAAAGAGGAGAAGAGGCGCCGCCGGCTGGAAGGTCCGGAAAAGACGGCGAGATTAAGCTGAGTATCCTGCGCAGAGCAGGTAAGTATAAACACAGCAGTTAGGTCGGGCACAAGGCCAGTGGGCACTGTTGGGCACTAGGCCCGTGGCAACAGTTAGGGGCACAAGGCCCAGGGTTAATTGGGCACAAGGCCCATATAGGTAGTTAGGGGGCTTTAAGCCCATTGCAGAAAAAGGGCACAAGGACCTAGCTAGTGGGCTAGAGCCCATAGTCAGGTAAGGCCACAAGGCCTAGTCAGGGGGCATAAAGCCCAAAGTGAAGGGCACAAGGCCCTAGTTAGTGGGCTCAGAGCCTTAGGCAGAGGGGGCAAAAAGTAACAGTAGAGCAGAAGACTCCTGCTAGTGCTATACTAAACCGTCTGGTTAGATAGCTGGTGTGTGTATTACGTGGTCAGCCTGCCAGATACTGGGAGCAGAGTCTTATTCCGCCTGTTTGGCGAATACTGTATTGTGCATTGTGTTTGGTTGTGCTATGTGTGTTTGTTTACAGGTGCAAGACGTCAGGCCCCCATCAAAGGTAGGCTCTTGTTTCCACTGTTTTCCTGTTATAACCTGTGTCTGTGGGGACAAGGGTTAGTTAGGAGCACACACACAGTTAGGGAAGAACACACGGTAGTCTTCTTGTCCCGTAGGTCCCTGGGGTTACGCTGATTTCCAGAGGCAGTGATTGGGCACTTCACTGACAGTACAGAACAGCCCTTTTGAATTCCAGCACTCAGTCTCGTGGTTCCATTTGGGTATCCAGTCTAAGTTCCAGCAGGGTCCCTGACGGTTCCGGATTGGGCGGTGTTCTGCTTGGGTGAAGGCAGCCGTTTCGAGTTCTGGTAGTGACGACTGGTGGTTCCGTGCGGAAGCTGACACACCGGCAGGGCCGGATTAACCCGAGGTCTAACTGGGCTATAGCCCAGGGGCCTCGGGCATCCAGGGGGCCCTTCAAACTCCTCAGCAGCATTATTGATCGGTCGGGGGCGGGGGCGCCCCCGGCCCGATCGATGCTGCTGAGTACTGTCAGTGCAGTCCTCCGTCCCGGCGCGCTGTAGTCTGCTTACTGAGGAGATCTCGCGAGAGTTCATGAACTCTCGCGAGATCTCCTCAGTAAGGAGCTTACAGCGCGCCGGGACGGAGGACTGCACTGACAGGTAAGTGCTTGGGGGGGTCCTCGCGGGGGGTGGGGGGCGGCGGATGGCTCACATTGGGGGCCTCGCGGGGAATGGAGGGCCCCTTAGCCCAGGGGCCTCCATTCCCTTAATCCGGCCCTGCACACCGGTGGTGCGCTGTTCCAGTGAGCCTCAGTCGTGCCACGTTCCACTGGTCTTTGGGATTCCGTGAGTGACCCCATAGTGAGAAGATAGTCTTCTCGGTATGACCTGGGTGAGGGTTTTAGAAACAGCCCCCCGGAGTAGACCGTGAACACTGGCTGGTGTTCCCTGTAGGCAGAGGGAGGGGGCTTGGAAAGTACACTACACCCAGTTTATAGTAAAGTTGCGTTTCTGACCATTAGTTGTTGTTGTAGGGTCGGGCTGCCTGTTGCCAGTTAGTTAGTAGATACTAGCCCCACTGGTAGAGTAGAGGGAGGCTGTGTTGTGTCTGTCTTCCACAAGTGATGGAGAGGAGCAGGAGATCAGGGACCGGAAGTTGGAGTGCTCGGTGAGTATAGCACTCTATTCCTACTTCTGGTTAGGCCCTCACGGAGAGGTGAGTCGGGTATTTAGGGCAGGACTGTTCCTGGTCCCAAGTACTCGTAGTCCTGTGCCCTTGGCAAGAGTAAAAGAGGTGTCGGCAAGCAAGATTGACTTGAGTGTCTCTGCTCATTGCCGTGGTCTCGGACACCAGTCCTTCCCTTGTAGGCACGGCCTTAATTTCTGTTTCTTCCGTAGAAGGAAGTGGAGTGAGGTGACAGAGGTTCGGTTGCTGGTCTGCTGGGAAAGGACAGCGGCTGGGGTGACTCAGAAGCGGACGGGAGGTGGTCATCGTTTGAGAGGTAAGTAATCTGTTTGCATCTGTTCTGTTCCCCGCAGGCGCTACACATCTGGGCATTTGGCAGATCTATTGCCAATTTGGTAACTAACAGCTCAAGTATTTCTTCCAGTTCTTCTAGTTAGGGGCAAATCTAGCTACTGGATGCAGCTGGAGAAAATATTTTGTGCTGCGGGGGGTGGGGGCGGATGAGTATACAATGTACGGCCTTGTTTAGAGTTGTGATGAGGACTTCACTTAGCCCAACTTTAAAACACAGTGTAAAAATATATCTGTACAAGTAGTATGCAACAACATGCAGTATTTGTGTACATTTTCAGTACATTTGCATCCTTTGCTCACTGAAAATTCTACACCTGTTCAAAATTTGCAAAATCAGACCAATCAACCATAAAGCTGGACGTTTAGCGACTGGTACAAATGACTACTATAAATCGACTTTTCCTGTTTCTTGTTTGACTGATGACTTTATACACACATGCAGCAATCATCCTTGGAATGAATGTTATCAGACATTATGTTGACAATGGGGACCACATAAATTACACACTGTGAGCATGATGACATGAAATACAGTACAGCAGCCGGGTTCTTTATGTTGGGGCAACAGGTAGCCCTGGTGTCCATTGTGACACTCCAAGTTTTCATCTCTGGCCTCTAGCTTCTTCCTGCTTTATTGTGTGTTATAGCTTGTGACACTTGTTTACCATGTCTGCTGGTATGTTATTACAGATGGGTGTCTTTATTTGATTAAATGTATTGTTTATCTTATTACTGAGATTAGGGGCAACGTGCAGCCTTGTTAAAGGTTAGATGGCTGCACCCTGCGGCTGCCCGAAGTGTATTAGGGCGCCTATCTCTGCTGAAAGTGACAAGCATGGGGTGATGTCAAGACCACAGAGAAGTACAGTGCACCATTTATGGCTTGAAGGCCTTGTGATGGTAGCTTAGTGTCCTCCCCAACCACTAAAACTCTGATAAAGAATATTATCTACAAGTATGAGCTGGCGATAGGTGCTTTCATATATATGTATTTTAGAAACAATCACTCAGTCCCTTACTTTACTGTGCAGTTGGCTCAGCTCAGCTGTTTTGTGAGCTCAGTATACCTATCATTGCCAAACCGAGGGGGGGGGGGTGCTTCCTAGTACCTGGAAACCCCCCTCCAAGCTTAGGGCACTGTATAAGTGAGGTGGCTGGACCCTGCTCACACGGCTCTGCTTGAAAAGGGAGAGCTGCATGCACCTAACAGTAGTGCACTCAGCATTGCCCATGTATATTATGTTGATAGGAAGAGTTGGAGAGCAGCCAAGCACTGTCTAATATTATAGCCATGCCCCCATGCATGATGGTCACGCTCACTGGTGGCGTGGTGTGGAAACCCCCCTCTACAAATCCTGCATTTGCCCCTGAACTATATCTGTCCAAAGTCCCAGCAAGCAAAAGGGAATTTTCACTCTCTTCTTCCTAAATGTCTTGTTTAAGGGGATGTTCAATGGAAGGTGAAATACAAAAGGCCCACCTTCCACTCCGTTACGGTGTCCCCAAGGCTTCGCAGATTGTATTGTTGTGTTTCTGAGATATTTCTATAACTTGGCTACAATTACTCTTGCAACATTTCTACATGTAGGCGCATTATTATGCGCAACATGGTGGCATACTGGGTTCAATTCTAACCAGAGCACTATCTGTGTGGAGTTTGTATGTTCTATCCATGTTTGCGTGGGATTTCTCCAGGTACTCCAGGTTCCAAAAATCCCCAAAACATACTGGTAATAAGTTAATTGGCTGCTGACAAATAAGGACCCTAGCAGTGTTTGTGTTTGTGTGGGACAGAGTTTAGAATGTAATTTCCAGTGAGACAGGGACTGATGTCAATGACTGTATATTCCCTTCACAGCGCTGTATGATGGCGGTATATAAAGAAACGATAATAAATAAATATTCTAAGCAGAAAACATGTGTATATATATATATATATATATATATATACACACATATATATATATATATTCATCTTCAATTCATTTTCTTCTGCTTCCAGCTACTATGGGCAATTCCTTTTACCCATAACAAACTAATGTGTAGGAATACGAACTAAAGACTAAACAGACAATGTGACATTATTCTGTGTATAATAAATATAATAAAATTCTGTCGGAAAGCATTTGTTATTTTTCTGCAGAGAGCGTGTTTATTACATTAGGCATGAAAAATGCAAATATGCCATTTGCCACTATTTACCATTATATTCTTTCACAACAGTTTGCTAATCAGTCGAAGGATAGCAAGGTATAAACAAATTGCAATAAAACCATTACAGCCACTCTATCATTTATAAAACACTCTTATTTATAAAGCACAAACATATTACACAGTAATGTACAGTATTGTAATATAAATTGAGAGAAGTGGAATTATGGCCGTGCTCACAACTTTTGAGATTATAGCTCAATACCATCTTATTGGATGTCATGTGGTTTGCTAAAAACGTAACCTTTAAAGCAAAGAAGAGTCCAATTTTCTCTATTTCTAATGGACGGTGGTCTGTGAGATGGGGCAGGAAGGCAGAGATGCAAATCTTCCTTAACTGCTGGGAAAGCCTATAATTAAACGCAAAGCCCTCTTTGACTATATAAAAGGTGACATTGTAAAGTTAAACAGGTCCATTTTATGGATTGTATCCTTCTATCTTAAGTGATTACCCCTGCAAGTAAAATAATTATGCTACAAAGCACTATGTAGCCTATTGATTACAATTAGTCCATACATAGTGTTTCATGTATACTATAACCTCTAGTAAGGTTGGCTGTTACCCAGCTTGCCCAGAACGAGTGCTTGTTTGTCGATTCAGCAAGTCAACCGCATAAAAGGACAAACAACCGGTTTCCTTAATTAACCATGCCCATGGTTCAATAGACTTGTCTTGTCTTCTACTGTACATATATATTTACTACTACAGGACTCACACAAACAAATCCAAGTTTATTGCTATATTAAACCAGGAGAATAAAATTAAGGGTAGACGAGGTCAAAACACTCAGTCAGATTAGATTTTCACTTTGATTAAGGCTTAGTACAAACTACAGAATTTTACAATGATTGTACCAACGACTGAAAATAAAACATCCCGATCAGCATGCCGATTCTTGCGCACACACTATACACGTTTTAAATGTTTTACAATCAGATCTGTGCTCTTCATCTGTCATAACCGTCGGCTGAAAAGATCGTGACTCAGTAAACTCTATCGAGATCTTGATCGTGAGTGCGTACACACTGCAGAATTGGAACGGCATTGGAACGAGATTTATAGTTCTGCTGAACAATCGAATGAAACCATGATCGATACTTTGGAACGACTATTGTTCATCGTTTAAGTATGCACACCAATACGATATTGGCCCGAACGGTTGTTTATCGCTCCATTGACCCAATAGTCGGCTGAAAACCTTGTAGTTTGTACCCAGCTGTACTTTGTGCCAAGCTGAAGGATTGCCAGTTAAGTAAAAAAAACTGAGTGTCCAGATATTCCCATATATGAGCACATTAACATGTACATTTGGTAATGTAATTAATAGCTCCGTCATAAAACAACTTGTGTTTTAGTTAGCCAGTTACAATCATCCATGGCAGCAGTGACCCTCTAGTAATACATTCAAAAGCAATCATAAATTAATTATAAAAGTTTTTTGCAATAGGTATGTGGCATACATTATTCAAAATATTTCATTCATTATTTAAAAAAAGCCAATCATTATTAAATGCATTTTTATTAATCACAGCAAGTGTTGTATGAGAAGGCTCGTTTACATTTAACATAGGATAACTGGTACAATTAATACCTGAATCATTAATTAATTAGACTAAAAAGCTCATGAAATAAGTAAAAAAATAATCAGATAAATGTCTTAATCTCAAAATAAAACAACTGACAGAAGCTCTTACAATAAATTAATTCTACTTTAACAATGTATTTAACAATGCATTTTCCTTATTCAAGTAAAGTGCACACAATGGATGAATTAAATACAAATTTGCAACATATTTCCACCAGAAATATGACAAACTTATTTGAATATTGTAAGCTTGTTAAATTATCATTTTGTTCACAAAACTCATTTTAATATCTATTATTTTTATAGATAAAGACACCACTTATGATGAATATACATCTAAGTAACTACAATTTCTGTTTTAATCATTTTTGCTGGAAATGTTGCAAATCCAAAAGTAACGTTTGTCCTTTTTTTCACCTCTATTACTGCAATTTTAAGTGAAAAAAAATAAATAAAATATTTGCGTATAAGTTGTCATTTTCATTTCTAATGTAAAAGAAAGTGGCATCTGCTCTAAGGAAATTCAAAATGTATTTTGTACTTATTTTCGAATCCCTAAGAGTAGAATACACGTACCTGCTACATTATTTTATAAAATGCAAAATAAAAATATAAATGTTCTAAGAAAAGACAAAGGATAATTAGAGATTACTGCGTAGAGAGAATAAGTTGGATTCCAGTGGTGTTAAGACCTAGGGCGGCTGTACTCAGACTTAGCCTAAATTCAACAATTATAAATGAATGCGCATATTTAAACTATATGCAGATATTTTAAATCCGGGATGGTAAACCTCCTAATCCTACTTTTATAAGGACACCTCTTCAAACAAGGCTTTTTAGATTACATGGCAGTGACTAATAGCAAAATGAAAATATCTAGCTGTCAAAATATTAATGTTTATTTATATACGGCCACCAATAACATAGCACTGTGCAGAGAATACTTGTCACTCACATCAGTCTCTGCAGCATTGGAGCTTACAGTCTAAACTCCCTCACTCACACACAGGGGTTCATTTTTGCCAGCATGTTTTTGGAGCATGGAACACAAGGAGAACTCACAAACTCATAGTTGTCAACCTTTAAATGCTGGCCACCGGGAGTCTCGGAGTAGAGGTGAGCGTGAGGGGGCGGGGCTCTGCGAATCGCGTCATTTTGGCCCTGTCCCCTGTGACATAATAACGCAAACGCGTCATTTTAACACGGAGGGCGGGCCTAAATGATGCGATTCCCGGAGAATCGCATCATGGAGGCTTCAAATCTGCCCACTTCAGTAGGAAGCGGGCAGATGCGGGAGAATTGCCAGCTCTCCTGGGCGTCCAGGAGACCTACCCGGAATTCGGGAATCTCCCGGGTATTCCGGGGAGAGTGGGGAATTGAAAGATAAAAAAACGCAATACCAGTTTTGAGAGAGAACTAAACCATCTAGTGTTATAAAGTATTACAAGAGAATAAAAATAATTAATGTAATAAAAACAATATAGCATAATTCATACAAAATTCACTACATTACCTTGATATAAAGGCAAAACAAAAGACAGTGGTCTATAAAAACCCACACAGCTGAACAGATGAGTAAATATAATTAATTATTTCAGTTTACTAGAATGACATAGCCTTTTTTGCATTTTAAATAGCAAACATCACCTGTTAAGGGCATTAATCAATATAGTTTATACAAATGTGATGGAAATGTAGCACCTTAGGTCAGGTGCTAATACTTTAATTTCATCGGGTAACAATTGAACCTCCTACCCAAATAGGTGTACTGTCACTAAGCTGCACATTACACAGTCTTCCCAGAATCGTAAATTATGCTAATAAGTGCAATTGCCTGCCACTATCTAAATATCTGTATACAACTAAGATAGACTATAAAAACTCATTGTCTGTACAGTACGTATTGAAAGAATCTTTAATTATGCTATAAATGTAAACAAAATGTTTTAAAAAATGTATTTAAAATTAATATTGCTAGAAATAATTATACTGTTAAGAGTTGTTCCTTTATTTTATGTTGATATTTTTTTATACGTTCTGATGTGTGATTTTATTGTACATACGCATGTGCTTATACTGTAGTCTGTTCTGTGTGTCTACGCACGGCAAGTACTGTTTAGGCAGAGTGTACTTCCACCCAGATACAAATGGAAACGTATCTTGAGATCTGCTTGGATTTGAATACAGTAGGAACTTCCATGTTTTTTTCTAAAATGCATCTTAAATGCAAGGTGTTCGAACAAAATCAGACCCAATATCTGTTTTTTTCCTCTACACAAATACATGTTTATTTTTGTAAGGGATAAGATTTCAGTTGCCACCTAAGGCAGCAGGATGGCTATGAATATTATATAGAGAGATGCTCAGCTCGGTTTACTGAAACCGAGCCCACCCGAACTTGGGGGATCTGAGTAGGCTTGCAAACCAGCTCAGTACTTTCACATGTCCTCGGATCTGAATCGAGGCAAAATGTCATCATTGCATTGTCGGATCTCACAGGTTTTGGATTCCATAAGTACCTCCCTCTCCAGAAGATCCAGCGCCATTGCTCACACAGAAACAGGGGTAGCAGTGTTCTTGTCACTCTCCAGTCTCCAGTGCCATTGCTCAGTGCCAATACTCACACAGAAACAGGGGTAGCAGTGTTCTTGTCACTCCCTAGTCTCCAGTGCCATTGCTCAGTGTCATTGCTCACACAGAAACAGGGGTAGCAGTGTTCTTGTCACTCTCCAGTCTCCAGTGCCATTGCTCAGTGCCATTCCTTATACAGAAACAGGGGTAGCATTGTTCTTGTCACTCTCCAGTTTCCGATAACATTGCTCAGTGCCATTGCTCACACAGAAACAGGGCTAGCATTGTTCTTGTCACTCTCCAGTGCCATTGCTCAGTGCCATTGCTCACACAGAAACAGGGGTAGCAGTGTTCTTGTCACTCTCCAGTATCCAGTGCCATTGCTCAATGCCATTACTCACACAGAAACAGGGGTAGCTGTGTTCTTGTCACTCTCCAGTTTCCGATGACATTGCTCAGTGCCATTGCTCACACAGAAACAGGGGTAGCAGTGCTCTTGTCACTCTCCAGTCTCCAGTGCCATTGCTCAGTACCATTGCTCACACAGAAACAGGGGTAGCAGTATTCTGGTCAGTCTCCAGTCTCCAGTGCCATTGTTCACACAGAAATAGAAAAACGATACAGAAAACTGAGGCCAACCAGACAAAATTTGCTGTCTGCCAAATCCAGCATTGCCACATTACATTATATATATTTTTTATAATATTGGCACTTTGGAGGTTCTGTAAACAGTTTGCAAACCTAAGACAAGAATTTCAGAGAAGCTGATAAAAATTATTTTAAAATTCAGTTTTTTAAAAAATAAAAGGAAAAACAACAAATTGGGCAAATTTACATTCTAATAATAAAACCATTAAACTTACATTAAAAGACTTTTGGTTCATGATAGTAATAAAATATTTGTGAGTTCATCTGTGAGTTGATCTGCCTTAAATACCAATATCAGGAATCCTTCAGCAAACCAAATTAATTCATCAACAGCTACATGCGGTCCGTTCAATTTACATGTACCATAGGTGGCAGCCAAATGTTTCCTCTCTCTCTCTCTCGCATGCTTAACACTGTTTATTACTTTGATAAAGGACATTCAGCACCACTGTGATTCTAAGTACTGCACCCAGCCAGTGAGCATAATAAATTATTATACATCTCATTATTATACAGCTCAAAACAGTGGAAGTATGAGATAGGAAGCAGTTTATTTTAAAGTCATTTTCATAAAATAAGTAGCAATAAATAAGTGAACGAAATACCTTGTTAACAACACTGCAACATCATGATGAGCTGGGTGCAAATCACTTGGAGGATTTATTCTTTTTTGCCATTTGCAGAAACTAGCCAATGTCTGATCAGCATGGTGCAAAATTTTAAGACCTTCCTAAACAAAAAAAAATAATGACATATAGAAATGATGACGTTAGAATGATTAGTTATAGTAAGAAAAGCGGTAACCTTGACGGGTATTTTTCGAACCCATGTGGATAGTTTCCTGAAAGTCTACAGAGATAAATATGGATTTGGAAAAAGCTTACGGATTCAATACCGCAACTTACCTCCTCTTCTTCCAGTAAAATGATGCGGACCACTTTTATGTGAATTGCATTACCAATGCTTGGATGGTGAAACAATCCTTCTACCTGCGTGAAGTAATGAAGTTATTGTGAATGACCCATAATGGAGAGACTCCATAACAGCAGATGTCTTATTAAGTCAGCACTTGTAGAAGAAATAGAATTGAGTGGGGAATTTAAGGATAAAAAAAATGCAAATACCAGTTTTGAGACAGAACTAAACCATCTAGTATTATAAAGTATTACAAGAGAATAAAAATAGTTAATGTAATAAAAACAATATAGCCTAATTTCTTATATATTGACATGAGATGACTAACAAAAGGGGTTATTTTTTATGGTATAAAAGCTTTTTATAAAGGTTGTAACATATCGTTTACTATAGAAATGTGCAGTTTTATTGTATGTACAGTAAGTACCCTGACATCACTCTGTACATAATAAGGTTTATACAGTATAGAGCCAGTAGCCCACAGTGATTAAGTAATCCTAATTGTCGGTTAATCAGATTCTTGACTTGTCTTATATGCTCATCCATAGATAATGGGTAATTTCTTTACTGTTTAATGGAGTTAGAATATATAGTGACATCAATGTCTACATTAAGTAATGTAATGTGTAGGACGTAGGTTGCTCTTGCAATTAGCAAAAATTATGACTGATTTTTCTAAGAAAAGTGGTTCTTTAATATGTCAAATCACTATTTTTTTTAATTAGAACTGAGGAGCATATATTGTACATAAATCAACAGTAGATTATCAGACAAAAGTAGAGGGATTAAATGGAAAGAAAGTCAAAAGAACACATTTAGAATATATAGTAAAATGATAATAATTATATTTATAAATACAATATTACCGACATATTAAAATAGTTAGGACAGTTTGCCGCTGAGACTGTGTAACTAAGCACATCATGGGGTAAATGTATCAATCTGTGGTCTTGAGAATTCTACAATATTTGGCAAATTTGCCGGTGGAATTTAAAACGCCAATGTTATTAAAGGCAAAACCCGCCGGGTTTAGGCATTATATTTATAAGCTGTTGATGTTAGTTGGGCTGCGGCCTCAATGTCCTAATCAATCAGGGCCGCCGTACTGAAAGAGAGTAGGTTTCCTACAGTCTAATGGTGTTCCAGAAAGTATCTCATAATAATGAGGTGTTTACGTGCTCAAACATCGGGGAATATTCACAAATAGCAAAATGTTGAGGTGCAGCACAAAATCTTCTTTTTTATCGCCATATGCCTCGATATGCGAGGTCATGAGACAAAGGGTTGAAGAGGACATACATACTGTGTGACGGGGTACACAGCCATTTTCACTCTGCAAAGCACGATGTCCTCGAGCTTTGATCTCGAGGACTTCGCTTCTCATCCTATACTTTTAAGCGGACACATCACGTCTTCCAAATGCACTTCGGAGAGAAAACGGATTTCACTGTCACCCCTTGCGCAAAGTAAAACAAAGCTTCTGTCAGATGCCGTCTCCGTGCTATATCTGCCGCACAGAGACGGACGTCTGCTTCTGTGACAGAGCGCTCGGTTGCCAGGCAACCGGGCGTACTTCCGAGTCAGCGGTCGCGCGTTCCGTTGCTAGGCAACGGAACGCTTCCTAGTAACTCCGGCGGTAGTGTTTAGCGTCACCACCGCCAATGATTGGACTGCAGCTGTATAAAAGCCTCACTCTGGCACATGGAGAGTGCCAGAGTATTAGGTCTCATCCTAGCTCCAGCGTTCCTGTGTACCGTTTCCAGCGCTTCCTGTGTATTACCCGGCTTGTTACTTACTACTCCTGTTCTGTGCTCCCTGTGAACTTGACTTCGGCTTGATATTTGATTCTTCCTCCTGTGCTTCTGACCCCGACCCGTCTACCCTGACTACGGCTTTTAACTTCCCTTGGACATCCCCTGAAATTCACGGTTTGGACCCGGCCTGTACGACACCGCTTTCATCTACTGCTTCACTAATTACTCCCTTGGAGGACCGCGACCTGCGTGTTCCCGCAGCTAAGACCACACTTCCTTGCGGGGGTCCCTGGTGAAGACCAGGCACAGGTTAGACTCTGCACCTCTTTTGGTGAGTAGTGCCAAAATCAGTAAGCAAATACCCTAAATCTGTGACAGTATACTCTGGCCATGACGTCAGATGGAAAAGGTGAACCTACAACTCGGGATCTCATTATAGACCTGGGTCGCCGAGTGGAACAGCAGGAGGCAGACCAGGCTCATTTACTCCAGTGTGTGCAGGGAATTCTATCTCGCCTGGACTCTCTACAGGCAGACTAAACCCCTCCTACGGAACCATGTGCGGCTCCTTCTCGCTCTGCGGTGGCTCCCGTGGCTCCTGCTGCCCCTCCAGCCGCCACTACTGGACTGAGAATACCTTCCCCAGATAAGTTTGACGGGGATCCAAAAAGATGTAGAGGGTTCCTTAACCAGTGTGCCATTCACTTTGAGTGTAACTCCTCAGCATTCTCCTCGGAACGTACCAAGGTAGCCTTCATAATTTCGCTACTTAGTGGGCAAGCCCTGGTCTGGGCCTCCTCGTTATGGGAGCACAATGACCCTTTGCTGGAGGACTCCACAGCTTTTATTGACATGTTCCGGAAGGTTTTCGATGAACCGGGCAGAGTCTCATCTGCTGCATCTAGCCTCTTAACCCTGCGACAAGGTTCTATGTCTGTCGGGCAGTATGCCGTACAATTTCGGACCCTCTCCTCTGAGCTTCGATGGAACAATGAAGCCCTCATTGCTTCCTTCTGGCAGGGTCTTACCGACCGAATCAAGGACGAATTGGCTACCAGAGAACTCCCCTCATAGTTGGACTCCCTCGTTTCATTATGTATCAGGATCGATCTTCGTTTCAGAGAGAGAATTTCAGAAAGGTCCTCTACAAGACGGACTCCCCGTTTGACTCCCTAATTCAAAAATCCCATATCTTCCACAGAAGAACCTATGCAGCTTGGCCGCTCTAGGCTAACGTCTGAAGAACGCGACAGACGGTTCAAGCAGAGATTATGTCTATATTGTGGGGAGTCTGGTCACGTTCTAAGTCTCTGTCCCAAGAGACCGGGAAACGCCTCCTCCTAGATGGTAAGAGGGAGGCGGCCTTAGGAGTCACCGTTTCCACTCCCTTGTCCATCTCCAATCTCGAGTTTCTCATGCCTGTCCAGCTTTTGACCACTAAAGGACTCCAACGAACCTCTGCCTTCTTGGACTCCGGTGCCGCAGGAAATTTTATTTCGGCCTCTCTTGCTTCAGAGCTCCAATTAACCATCCAAGATCTGCCCCAACCGCTTACCCTCACTGCCGTGGATGGTAACCGTGTCAGCAACGGTGTCATCTCCAGCATCACGAGTGCGGTTCAATTGTTGGTAGGAGACTTACATCAAGAGTGGATCCAATTCCTAGTGTTACCTCAGTCTATTAACCCACTGATACTGAGTCTTCCTTGGCTCCGGAACCATTCTCCTCAATTTGACTGGGTTCGTGCGGAGGTTATTTCCTGGGGCCCGCAGTGTCATAAGCAATGTATCTCCTCACCACGCTTTCAAGTCTGTCATACTCAGATAAATTCTAAAACCTGTACATTACCTTTGGTCTATCTAGCCTTTAAGGACGTCTTCTCCAAGCAAAGATCAGAGATTCTTCCACCCCATCGCCCGTGGGACTGAATTAATTCCGGGAAAACAGATTCCTCGTGGTAGGACTTATCTCCTGTCCTTACCAGAGACCCAAGCTATGTCACAATACATATCTGAAAACCTAGCCCGAGGGTTCATTAGAAAATCATCTTCTCCAGCCGGAGCAGGATTCTTCTTTGTCAAAAAAAAAGTCGGATCCTTACGCCCTTGTATTGATTATCGGCAACTAAATAAAATTACTATTAAGAACCGTTATCCATTACTCCTTATTATGGACCTTTTCGACAAGATTAGTGGAGCCCGCATCTTTACCAAACTAGATCTCAGAGGGGCATATAATTTAGTACGGATCCGTCAAGGAGACGAGTAGAAGACAGCGTTTAACACGCGGGACGGACATTTCGAATATCTAGTTATGCAATTCAGGCTTAGTAACGCCCC
The DNA here is from genome assembly GCF_038048845.1 of Mixophyes fleayi. Classification (NCBI taxonomy): domain Eukaryota; kingdom Metazoa; phylum Chordata; class Amphibia; order Anura; family Limnodynastidae; genus Mixophyes; species Mixophyes fleayi. The sequence continues at coordinate 435,434,562 of NC_134402.1, read as the reverse complement.
CGCAGTATTTCAATCCTTCGTTAATGAAATCTTCCAAGACTGTTTATATCACTTCGTCGTTGTCTATTTGGACGACATCCTAATCTTTTCCCAAGACATTGCCTCCCATCGACACCACGTTAAGGAAGTCTTACTCCGATTACGAGCTAACCAACTCTTCTGCAAACTAGAAAAGTGTATCTTTGAAGTGGAACAAATCTCTTTCCTTGGGTACATTGTTTCCGGAGCAGGATTAAGCATGGACCCACAAAAGGTGTCTGCCATTACCAACTGGCCTCTTCCCCAAGGCACCAAGGCCATCCAAAGGTTTATTGGATTCGCCAATTATTACAGACAATTTGTTAAAGGGTTCTCTTCCATTATTTCACCAATAACTGCGCTGACACGAAAATCAGCCAACCCCAGGAATTGGTCTTCGGACGCCCTAAAGGAATTTAATCTTCTGAAACAGGCCTTTTCATCCGCTGCAGCCCTTTCTCAACCGGATCAATCTGAACCCTTTTTTCTAGAAGTTGACGCCTCTGCTATAGGTGTTGGGGCAGTACTCTTCCAAAAATCCAAAAACAGTTCTCATCTACCTTGCGGGTTCTTTTCCAAAAATTTTTTATCCCACGAGAAGAATTATGGAATTGGTGACAAAGAGTTACTAGCAATCAAGGCTGCCCTAGAGGAGTGGCGACACTTACTTGAAGGTTCACGTCATCCAGTAACAGTTCTTACTGATCATAAGAACCTGCTTTATATCAGCAAGGCTCGATGCCTCAATCCATGCCAAGCTCAATGGGCATCATTCTTCACACGCTTTAACATCATCCTGACCTACCACCCAGGATCCAAGAACATCCGAGCTGATGCTCTATCTCGATCTTTTGACAACACGGATCTCTGTACTTCCCCGGAACCCCTACCCATTCTAAATCCAACCAGGGTTATCGCCCTTACCAAAACCACGGCCAAGACACCCCCGAGTGGCTGTTCCTTTTTAGAGCCTAATTTACGAATCAAAGCTCTCCGATGGGCACATTCCTCCAAATTGGCAGGACACGCTGGTGTTAAGAAAACTTATGAATTTCTTCGTCGGAGATATTGGTGGCCGACACTACATTCAGATGTACGAAGTTTTGTGGCTTCTTGTGATACATGTGCCCATTGTAAGAACACCAGAATGGCCCCTTCTGGGCTCCTTCAACCACTTCCCATTCCAGATTTCCCTTGGCAAAGCATATCCATGGATTTCATCACAGATCTTCCCCCCAGCAATGGATGCACCACTATTTGGGTTGTTGTGGACAGATTTTCTAAAATGGCACACTTTGTACCTTTGTCTGCTCTACCATCTGCTTCTCAGTTAGCTTCTATCTTCATTAAAGAAATATTTAGACTTCATGGATGTCCTCGTGAGATCATCTCTGACCGTGGAGTGCAATTCGTTTCCAAATTCTGGAGGGCCTTTTGTAAAATACTTGGGTCTGACCTCAAGTTCTCATCAGGTTATCATCCGCAAACCAATGGCCAAACGGAGCGGGTTAACCAAGATCTCGAAGTCTTCTTACGATGTTTTTCTTCAGATAACCAAGCAGAATGGGCTAATCTCTTACCATGGGCGGAGTTTTCTCACAATATTCATCATCTACTGGTGCCTCTCCATTTTTTATTGTTTATGGTTCCCAACCCACCCTCCTAGATTTTTCCAGCCAAGGTTCCTCGTCAGTTCCTGCAGTAGAGGATGTCATGCGGAACCTTTCTCAGATTTGGTCTAACACGAAAACTAGACTCCAAGAGACTTCCCAACACTATAAGCAAGCAGCAGACCGCCATCGGAGACTGGTCCCTCTTTTACAGGTTCACGACAAAGTATGGTTATCCACACGTAACCTCAAGTTGAGAGTACCTTCTCAAAAATTGGCTCCCCGTTATATTGGCCCCTTTTCCATAACACATGTGATCAATGCAGTAACATACAGACTCCGGTTACCTCCTTCCCTGAAGATCCACAATGTCTTTCATGTCTCTCTTCTCAAACCACTTGTAATCAATATATTTCATCAGTCGCCTCATCGTCCAGCTCCTGTACGTACTACGGAAGGTGAAGAATTTGAAGTAAGTCGCATCCTGGATTCCCGTATCCTCCATGGACGACACCAATTCTTAGTACATTGGAAAGGCTTTGGGCCAGAAGAGAGATCCTGGGTGCAAAAAGAAGATCTCCACGCCCCACGGCTATTGAAACAGTTCCTCGAACAAAGATCTATTCAACAAAGTAGGGGAGGAGTTACTGTCAGACGCCGTCTCCGTGCTATGTCTGCCGCACAGAGACGGACGTCTGCTTCTGTGACAAAACGCTCGGTTGCCAGGCAACCGGGCGTACTTCCGAGTCAGCGGTCGCGCGTTCCGTTGCTAGGCAATGGAACGCTTCCAGTAACTCCGGCGGTGGTGTTTAGCGTCACCACCACCAATGATTGGACTGCAGCTGTATAAAAGCCTCACTCTGGCACATGGAGAGTGCCAGAGTATTAGGTCTCATCCTAGCTCCAGCGTTCCTGTGTACCGTTTCCAGCTCTTCCTGTGTATTACCCGGCTTGTTACTTACTACTCCTGTTCTGTGCTCCCTGAGACACCCCGCTTTCATCTACTGCTTCACTGATTACTCCCTTGGAGGACCGCGACCTGCGTGTTCCCGCAGCTAAGACCACACTTCCTTGCGGGGGTCCCTGGTGAAGACCAGGAACACGTTAGACTCCGCACCTCTTTTGGTGAGTAGTGCCAAAATCAGTAAGCAAATACCCTAAATCTGTGACAGCTTCAAACTCACAAAAATGCCCTTTGTAATTTAGACAGTACAGATGTAGGCTCATTCTCATAATTAATATAAGATATAAATGTGGATAAATAGAGCAGTATTTTAGGATAAATGCAAAAAAATTTTTTTTTAGGAAAGGGTTTGGTTCTAAAGGGGTAGGGGTTTGGAGTTTTGAAGTGTCATTCACACTTCTATACACCGCCCCTCGTTAGATTTTTCTACTTCTCAGCACCCCTAGGCCCACTTTTAGTTTGTAGATGCATCCTTTAGAGTGGAGACTAGGCGTGCATAGGACGGGCCATTGATACAAAATCAAAGTGTGTCGTGAGTAGAAATGCTCAGGCTCGGTTCCCGGAGAACAGAACACACCCGAACTTAGCAGATCCGAGTAGACTCTGTACTTTTGCATAGGTAACACACAAATAGGAGAGCTCCATTGCTCTATTGCTAATTGTCATTGCTGAAATATAAATAATAGGTCTGGTAGGCTTGGTCTTCTAAATCTGGAGTTACATTTTACTGTGCCATAGCTCATTCAGAAACAGGAGAGGTGACAGTGTTCAGTGTGGAAACAGAAATTGTAATAATAGGGCTGTCAATGTTCTTAAGATACTCCAGTGACATTCTACTGTGCCATAGCTTATACAGAAACAGGAGGGGTGGCATTGTTCTTGTCACACTCCAGTCTCAGTCATGATCATACTAATCCCTCTACCTCATGTGCTAAAGCCTATGTTCAAGTGCATAGTGGTTTTAAGTCAGGGAACCAAAAATGTAAATAAAAAGCTTGTACCTTTTTACAGAAGAAAAAAACCCCCACTAAAATAAAGGTGAAAGTTTACTGTAGAAAAACATAAAATTGCCAACAGGCCATTCTACCCAAAATATTACCAAGCATACCAGCATCAGCAAGCTCCCTTCTCTCAGCTAGATCTCAGCAACTGCAATCTACACTGTCATCATATTCACCCTCATCAGTGTGTACATCACCCTCAAACAATACTAATTAATATCAGCTGGAATCCACCATCACAGAAGTCTGTGTACTTTGATGTAATTGCCGGTAATGGCCTTCCTCATTTAATTTGTAGTTTATCTTGCGGAAGAGCTGTCACGATTTCTGCGCAATTCTTTTAGACCAGACCAAATGTCAAAATGTTGTGCAGACTCAACTGCATCACCAATGGGTGTCTTGGGAAAGCTAAATTTTTTCCTAGCAGCAATTTCCAGAGAAACTGAAGGAGGAGACGTCATTGTGTCATGTACCACTTGAGCTGTTAGCTTGCTGAGCAGGAGCTCATTGCATCTCTTGAAATCTGGGTCAGTTGGAAAGAAAGAGAAGACATTGCTCTTAAACCTAGGATAAAGCACAGTTGGCAAAATGTAATGATCCGATTTCAAGATGTTGATAGCTCTTGGATTCTGGCGACGCAAATAAAGTACTTAATCTACAAGTCCAACATAATTAGCAAAATTTCTTTGTTTCATTTCCTCCTTCAATTTCTCTTGCTGCTTTTCAAAAAGTCTAATTAGGTGAATCACTTGACTCAAGCTAACAGAGTCTGCACTCTCTTCACAGGTGACTACTTCGCTGGACTAAAGTACATTTCCCCTCAATTTCTATTCTTCTTGCAGCTGCTGCATTCTCCTACATGCTCTACATGCTGTTGCACAATCCCGAAAATGACCCTAAAAATTTCAGGACACATACAGCATCTCTTGCATGTCATTGTCATTTTTTAAAAAGTTCTGTACCACCAAGTTGATTGTGTGAGCAAAACAGTAATGTGATGAAATTCCCCCAGCTGTAATGCTCTAACAATACTGGTGGCATTATCAGAAATCACATATCCTCACCAGAGTCCAAGCAGGATAAGCCAAGTTGCAATGACATCCCTTAGTTTTTCAAACAGGTTGTCAGCGGTATTACCTCTGACCTGCGCCTTGTCTCGTTTCTGATAACCATCTCTCACTCCCTCCTTCAAGACTTCTCCTGTGCTGCTCCCCACTTATGGAATTCCCTACCACACTCAATCAGACTTTCCCACAGCCTTCAAATCTTTAGATGCTCTTTGAAAACCCATCTCTTTTTTAGAGATGACCTTATCCTTGATAACACTATTCACACTAATGCACCCTCACAACTATCCCAATCTCCACTCTGAGCCACACTCACTCCACTTATTTCAGTTGTGCTCCTTCCCTTTATAATGTAAGCTCTCTAATGAGCAGGGTCCTCCATACCCTTTGTTTTCATGTCTCCATTAATTTTGTCTGCCTTGTTTGTTTTTGATTTTACATATGTCCTGTTTTATGTATGTCCTTGTCTTCCCTACTGTACGGCTGTCACGGGCCTCGGTCACGGGTCTGTAGCAGGAATGGTAAATGAACGGGAACCAGCCGGAGACGAAAAACAACTCCCAGTAAGGTGCAGAGTCTAACAAGGAGGGGGTATACACCAGGGACCAGCCGCAAGGCGGTTTGGACTTAGCTGCACCTCCTTGCAGGTCGCGGCCCCTACTGGAAGTGACTAGTCGGAATATTAAGGAAACAAGCCACAAGAGTAAGCAAACAAGAGGAGAGTGTTAGCTCTGTGGACGACTGATTACCACTAGGATGGCGGCAGGAATAGAGATCAGTAGTCAGAGTAATCACGTCAAATTATGCGATTCTCGGTGATATCCAGTATCCGGGAGAAATGCCAGCGAGCCCGGAAGCCCGGGAGACTGACCCGAATTTCAGGAGTCTCCCAGACTTTCCGGGAGAGTTGGCAAGTATGGCATAGTCGCCATGGCGTCTGTGATCCTCTTTGCGACTGTATGACAGCTTTCATACTTGCTTCCTCTTGCAAAGGATTGTTTAGCAGTCAATTGTTGTAAGCTACTAGTAGTCTTTTTTTATGTCTGCTTCTGGTTTGAAGATCCACCCCCAGCAGCAGGTGCAGCAGCAGTGGGCCTAACGCTCAAGGATTCTTCTGAGGAGTCCTGGATAGGGGAGGAGTCATCTCGCCTTACAAACTTGGATGCAGGACTAACTCAGATCACTTGTGAGGATATTGATGATGAAGGTGTTGGGGGTATAGATAGCAGGTGCTGGGATCTAGCTAAGAAAAAGGAGGTAACTGATGCTGGACTGCATGTTGTTATTTTTTAGCATAAGTTTCTGATTTTCACAAAAGCTTTCCATGAACTTGCGTCAAATGGCGCAACATGGATGAGGTTCCTAGATGGTCAAGGTCCCTACCTTTACTGACTGTTTCTTTAAAATGCTCCAACCGTTGTCAGAATTTGTGTAAAAATAATTCCACACATAAGAGGTGGATTTTTTGGTCTTATGTCCAGGCATGACAGTGGCCTTCTTCTTATCACTGGCAAGAAATGCTGAAGTCTTTGTTTGAAAGTGTATGAAAATAATATTGTGACCTGTAAGGTGGTCGAAATTGACTGCAAATGACTTGAAATTAGTGTTATTGAGGTTAATAATAATGTAGGGGGGAAAAAAAGTAATACTATGTGATTTTAGCAAAAAAAAATAGGGATTTTAGAAAAAATAGGGATCCAAAACCAAAACACGCAAGGGCGGTTTTGCAAAAACCAAAACCAAAACACAAGTTAATCCAGATCCAAAACTAAAACCAAAACCAGAATATGGGGATCAATGAACATCTCCACTGTCTTTCGATGAAATAATTTTCAGTATAATTCAGTATAATTTGTCTTTCAACAATGGTAAGGAAATAATTTCATAAATTACCATATTCATCACGGTAAAGATGTAAGATACCACATTCTCACTGCCGTGATATTCAATCATTTTGGTGTCGGCAACTACCATCATTTCCACCCATCGCTCTTTGCTGATGGATCGTGGTGAAATCCTTCTGCTTTTCATATGTTTTCTCTCCCACCTCTCCCGCTGGCGCTCTTGTTGGATGACAGATTTGGCATCATCTAAAATATGATATAAAGAAAATTGCTAAAAACAAATACAAACTTGCAAATAATGTTATATAATATACACGTGGTGCTACTGTATGTATAAATGTAAATAATATCTGTATAAACAGTGAGTTCTGATATCATTGTTAGAGTGTTCACTAGGATTATTATTATTATTATCCTTTATTTGTTAGGCGCCACAAGAGTTCCGCAGCGCCGTACAATGCACAAACAGTAGATAATACAGGGTAAAACATTACTGAACAGTAAACAAAAAATACTAACACTTCAGAAGCTCCAAGCGGGTTAATGCAGTAAAGACGGAGCAGAAGAGCAGGTAAGGACACAAGAAGGAAGAGGGCCCTGCTCAAATGAGCTTACATCCTAAGGAAGGGTGAACAAAACTCAGGTACAAAAGGGAGTGAGTTGACGTATAAGGGAGAATAGAGGGGGTGGGAGGAGGGAGGGGAGAAGGGGTTATGTGGAAGGTTGGTAGGCTTTGAGCAACAGGTGGGTTTTTAGTGCCCATTTGGAGGAGCTTAGAGTGGGAGAGAAACGGATGGAGCAGGGCAGGTCATTCCAGTGAAGGGGGGCTGCACAGGAGAAGTCTTGGATTCTGGAGTGGGAAGATGTAATCAAAGTGAAGGAGAGGCGACGGTCATTTGCCGAGCGCAGGGAGTGGGCAGGAGTGTGAATGGAGAAGAGGTTGGAGATATAGGGGGCAGTAGACTGGGAGAGAGCCTTGTACGTGGTGGTCAGGAGTTTGAAAAGGATTCTGTAGGGGATGGGGAGCCATTGTAGGGCAAGGCAGAGAGGGAATGCGGAGGATAACACGTGTGCTATAATAAACCCCCTACTGTAATTTATGCCTTCATGTGTTCATGGAACCCATTGGTGACTTAAAATGGACCTACAGTACGGGGGACATTATCCTATACACACTATATATTCAACACCAGTTTTTATGGGTAACTCCCCTAACTGTTTTTAGTATTATATTAACCATAGCCATATAAAGTTCTTTCTAAATAAAAATGGTTCTGCTTAACAATAATTGGCTGTGTATATACATCTGATTTGTGACCTCCTGGTAAGTTTGGCTTCTTGTAACATTGACTTGCATCTAAAGATCTAATGTACGTGTTCAATGGAGAGTTTACCTAGTTTTCTGAGCGTTTGTAATGTGTTGAACGCAACTTCAGTGCAACGCACCAGGGATACCTTACTGGCACCGTGTAGAAGTCTTACATTATTAGGGTTCTTAAAGACATTCATTGGTTTTGATAACATGTTATAAATCAGATGGGAGTGATCACTGTGCAATGTCAACAATGGATGTTCTGTGCTACCAAGGGAAAATAAAGTTTCTAAGAAAAAACCTGCGCACAGGCTGGTGGGGAAAGCTGTGATAATTTTTTGACATGGGGAATATTGATAATTTAATTAAATTAATTTGATACAAATAAGGGGGCACTGGGGAAATCTTTGTGGAGGTTGTAATTTTAAATACATTGGTTTATTTGCTTAAAATGTTCTCCAAGGTAAACTAGACTGCACAGTGGAGAGTGAGATACCTTGCCAGAAATTTGAACTGAGATGAGTCATCTTAGATACAGATGCTGATCGAACAGTGGAGATAAGTAACCCGTGCTTGTTTACCATTGATTTACTTGGACTGTGCATAGTGTTATCAGTCAGGTAGGGAAAAGATGGGGAGTCCTAAAGGACATTGTATTATACCCTTTTGCTGGACTGAGAAATGATAACAAGGGTGAAGTGCAGGGAAAGTTAGTCAGGGGACAGAGATTTGTGAGAAACTGCACCAATTGCCTTACTATTTTTTACCAGAGAGAAGCTCATGTACTTGCTGGCGGAAGAGTCTTATGTTATTGTCAAGGGAAGGACGATGTAACAAAAGTGCAAAGTGTATGTCATTCTTATTGTGGATCAATGAAAGCCTGAATCCTGTGTTATTTGAGGAGGATAATATAATAATGTGCTGTTGATTGTGACATCTGGGTTAAACCCATAACGAGCAGCCTAAGGAGCTGAGACTATGATTTGTACTACTAGCTGATAAAAGCTTAATCTAATTGAGGGAAAGAAGGAGTGGATTGAGTTGATTCTACCTCATGGCAGACAATGCATATTTACTTATGTTGGTTTGATTTCAAATGTTTTCTATGCCTTGTGTTTTCTAACGTTAAAGTGACTGTGATAGAACCAAATACATATTCTTGTGGTTAGTTATCTTCACTACATAGATATTGTAGACCTATGTTAGAGGTAAAGAAGTACCTCTTAGTCACTGTATACCAGGGAGACTTGTTTATGCATAAAAGAATAGATATTAGATAGTGCTTTGTTTGAACTGCAAAAGTCTAATTTTGCTACAAAATTCAGAAAAACTCCTTTAGAAGCTCAATGCCTCCTCAATAAATGTGTGGCTTCTAAAGACCAATCTGGTGTGTTAATTTATTTTTTGTGTGTGCCTGTGGTCTATAGTAGGGGGCAGAAAGCTCCTTGCTCCCCCTCTGGAGTTGCTACAGCCGAGACACTACCCAACGAAGACCCTACGGTACCCATACCAAGGTGGCGGCACTGGGCAACACGGAATACAGGGAAAAGAGTTAATTTGCAGACAGGACACACAAACTGGTACATACAACCCAGCCAGAAAAGGGGGTGTTACAGAAATATGAATTATTTTACTTTATTTAAAAATAAAGTGAAATAAGAAAAACATATTATGAATTTTTTTAGTATAAGAAAATACTCACCCAGCAGCCAATCCTGTGGATAATTCCCTTTTTTAAAATGATGGAAAAGTGTTGATTTCTGCAGGATATACTAATCATGAGATTATCCAAGGAAACCAGCCAAAGAGTTAAATATCTCCTGTTTAGCATTACATACAACCTGACACAGCTCAAAGGTTGTCTATGAAAAACCCGCCACAACTGCCACCATTTGCAGAAAAGTACTATATACAAAAGCCCGCTCCTTAGTACTACCCCTATACCCATCATCCCCTGCATTCCAAAGCTGTCTATAACTTTACTTACATTTCCTGTCCCAATTTACTATGATGCCCCTGTAAAATCTTTAAGACAAGAGAACAGCTTCTCTGTTACAATAGCTGCCAATTGTCCCAATCTAGGTCAGACAAACCCCTTATAGGGCACCACCCCACTGCTCTGATTGGCGGAATGTTGGGTGGTATGTACTGATCACCAACACGGGTAAGTGTACACTAATGCAGGGGTTTCTTTAGAAGAGAATATGGATGTTGTGGGCAGCCCTGCACTTCAGAGACACTAGACATGCCCCAAGGGGCATGGCACACTTTCAAAGTGATGTGACCATGTCCCCAGCTGGATGTGACCACACAGTCTTTTTGGGCAATGTCCCAATTTGCAAAGAGGAAATGTTTGGAGGTAACACAACATATAGAGCGTATTAGACACTAAAAAAACACACAGCACAAAAAATGTAAAGGAGATTGAAACACATCATAACATAAACTATTACAAAATCTTTGACACTGCTGCAAACATAAATTTCATCCAAAATGGGCATGGTTTTATCAAATCACTCTGTTCAGCAGAACAGAGTGTGACCAAAATTGGGAATGTTGGCTGGGTGAATTATGCGATACCACAAGTCAATGCAGTGTGATAAGGTAGTGATTTGTTTTAAAATGGTTGAAAAGCATATTTTTCCACAGCTAACAGCAGGCTGACAGAGTATATTTGCAGTGAGAGTGTTTAAACAGAGCGCCTGCAGAGAACTCCATTTTAAATGCCTGGTGGGAGTGTCATCTACCAATCAAGCTAGGGCTGTAGGAGGAGTGTAAAGTATAAAGAATTGTCTTCTTCATTGTTCAGGGTGACAAATGCTAGATAATGACCGGTGTCTAGACAGATGTACTTTGTTTAGTCAGTGTTAGGTTTCCTGGTGTCATCTTGATGGCAAGTGTGCTATTTATCTGTAAAATGAACAATAAAATGAATGTTTATTCAGCAAGAAGTTGTTCATGTAATGCATCACCCAAAAGTGTGCCTGTGTCACAACAGTTGCTTATCACATGATTCAAGAAGCCTGCTACAGTGACCCACCTAAGGCCAGAGGGGTTTATAGAATGCTATATGAGCCATCACAGGGTCATCTGATAACTCTAAGGTCTGCTCTTTTATAAAAAGTAATTTCAACTCTAGGTTGATAGGTTCTTTAAAGTCTTTGTATGGGACTGCCTATTGTAAAGAACAGGAAGTTTAGCGTGTGTATAGAAACTTTATTTCTCTACAGACAGGTTCTATGACATATAGCCAAGTTCTTTAAATAGCAATCTTCGTATAGTATTTTTTTGTTATAAATCCCACATGATCCTTCTTAGTACAGTTAATAACCTTGACTAGCCCCTAAAGCAGTGCAGCATAGACGGGATATTGCTGTCTTTGATATAGTGAATTGTTTTATGTTATTCTGAATGCAATCTCTTTCATATATATTTCTGTAAAGCAGATCAGTTCAACGGCATTGACTATTCAGAGGATTCTACTTTAAGCTGAAGATAAGCAGCAGTACTTATTGAGTTGCCTGCTGAGCGTCACCAGAAATAGATGCAACATATTATAATACATTTCTGGGCTACTCCGTACAATGTTAGGAATTGAAAGTAAATTGAAACTTTTACAAAAGTTTTCTGTTTAGTAACAGTGCAAGGTTATCTGTGAAGTGTCCTTTGGCCCTTTGACTGACTGCTATTTAATAAACAATGGGGCTGGAGAGTAGTCTAATTGAGGGTGCTATGATATTCCCCTGGAGAGTAGTTTGACAGAATAGGAGGATTTGGAGGATTGATATACCTATCCCAATGCCAGCAAAAGAGAGAGTAGAATTACCATTTGAATTACCTTGGGCAGTTCAGCTGTAGCTTACAGTATCATCCCTTTGAGCACCGACCTACAGTATATCATGACTGTCAAAGCAGTGGGCTGTGTTCAAGAGACAAGCTAGCCTGAAACTCGAGAGGGTTTTTTTTTAAGCACGCACAGGGGGGAGGGGTGTCCAGTTACCTGGACCCTCCGACCCTCAACTCGACCTGTGCCCCCAACTGCTCAGGAACTACTGGTCAAAAACTTTGTTTCTTGAGGTCAGTGTCTAACCTCACTGACTTCAAGAAAATGGCTGACACACTCTCACAATGTCACTCTTCAGTCTCCAGTGGCTTTGCTCAGTGCCACTGCTCATACAGAAACAGGAGGGGTAGCAGTGTTCTTGTCACTTTACAAGAATTGACTGAAAATGATTGGAAATTAATGTTATTGAGGTTAATAATAATGTAGGGATAAAAAAAAGAGCCAAATAATGTGATTTTAGTAAAAAAAAAAAACAAAACCAAAACCAAAACACGGGGATCAGTAAACATATCTAATTAGAACAAGTAAAATATATTAAAACTGAGTCCTGCTGTTCTAGGGGTGACGGAGCCTAGACATTAATTTGCATACAAAAAGTAGGAATCTATTCACGGGGGATTTATGCACATTTAAAACTGTTACAATGGCTCATAATAATTATCTTGATATCACAGTGTACTTGTCCTTAAGTTTGAGATTATGCTTTATTCTAAACCAGTTTTATACTAAAAATTCTTATTAAAGCAGAGACAGGCAAATCCAACTGTTGTCAAACTACAAGTCTCAGTATATTCTACCTGCCCGACGGTGTGGTGAGACTTAATCCAGCCACACACGCCAATACTGCTTGTTGGAGCAAGTAAGAGGTTCAATGTGCAGGTTTGCCAAATTGCACAAGATTCTTTGGCAGGACCTCTTACAGTATAATTAAGGTCTGTTATACGGTTGGTCTGTTATACGGTTGGAGGATCACACATGGACCTTTTATGTTCCTATAGCGATTCAATCAATTTGGACAAAGTTATCCTCACAGTGAGTGTTCAGCTATATCATCCTCTCATTCACCTCAGCTAGAAAGCCACAGGTTGCCTAAGGAAAGTGTACTTGTAGTTTATTTGATCGTAACTACTTTGTTCGGCAGATGTAGACACCAGGGATACATATATAGTCAATGAATACCTTGTCATGCTAGGTACTTCCTGTTTGTATGTGTAACAGGGCAGATGGTTGGCACCCCAGAAGTAGTATAAAGAGGGATTCTATAGGCCCGTTGGTATGGTAGAGAGGCAAAGGTCCCCCCAGTAGCAGGGGTTGGCTGGCCTGGGGGGCAGGGGGGCATCTGCCCCACGGGCTGGTCCCATAGTGGGCTACCTTGTGCTTGGTTACTGGGCCACCTGCATTTTTTTTTCCTTTAAAATGTTCCTAATAGGCTGCTAAGTCGAGTTTTGCCCCACAGGCTAAAATTTCCCAGCCTCCCCTACCCAGTAGTGTCGGAATGAAACAAAGAACACAAGTCTAAAACTGCATAAACTCGTAAGGTTATGCTCTTTCCTTTATCCCAATGGCAGAAAAATAGCAGTAGTGTAGGGAAGTAATACCACGAGATCTTCAATATCCACTAAATACATAACTCATCAGGCATATTGTTTCAACAATATCAGCATAATCACTACATAATATATGTCACTGAATAAATACATCTCACTTTTAAGTTAGGCATTGTGCATCAGTGAAATGGGTTTCACTGGATAAATACTTTTGACAGACAACCGGTTGCTAATGGGTTAACTAGACAATTACACTAAATGGTGCTCCAGCAGATTATTTAGATAAATCAATCACAATAAACTTTTATGGCAATTATACAACATTTATCACACAAAATAAGTGGAGATGCAACAAGGATTAATCCAGCTTGCTCAGGTTAGATGATTTCAAAGAGACTAGGGTCACTTTACAATAGACAGAACTCAAGAGGGTAAATTGTAATCCATTGGTTTTAGCGAAGTTTCAGCTGACACATGAATTTCATTTACTTGTGCAAGAAAAAATCTGTAATCGACTTGACACATGCATGATTCCTGAGCTCAGGGTATTACATATGCAGTATACTCTTCAAGCAGCAGATGCTACATACCTGACATGTATATTTATGTTGAAAGCAGAGCAATAACAGCTACCCCTCACACTCACACTTGCTGCCTAAGGACCATCCTAAGTATCCAAATCATGTTACATACATCAAAGAACATTCCAGAACATGCACCTATCTCACACAAAACACTGCAAAATCTTCAATTCATGCACTCATTACTTCTGCATTCATTACTGCAATTCTGTTTCTACTGATCTTCCTCTAACCAGCACCACCCATACAATCTATTGTGAATGCAGCAGCCAGACTAATGATCCTTGAAAAACGTATTTCTACAGCATCACGTCTCTAAATATTTCCTAGATCTGCACCTCCCATCCACACTCATTACCTGCTCCCATTCTCATTTAAAGGCATTTTCTGGGGTAGTACCCATTCAGTACAAAAAACTTTCACCTAGTTCTGCACCTTCAAGCGTTCCATGAAAAGTTACCTCTTCAGGCAGGATCAAATCCCCTAACCAACCTCCTTACCACCCCTCTACACATTTCACTCAAATGTATATTTATTCACCATCTATATTCAAGCAACCACCTAATCCTCAAACCAACACTTGCTGAGTTACTGGAAGATATAGCCCTTTTTTTAAATGGCAATCTGGCTCTACCAATTTGCAACCTGTGGCACTAAAAATCATGTATCAAACTCCTATTGTCCTATAGATTGAAAGCTCTTGCGAGCAGGGTCTTTTCTGTCTTTCTGTTCATACCCAGTCTTGTTTTATTTATAGTGGCCTACTCTCCTGGAATGTCCGGGAGACTCCTGAATTTCTGGGAGTCCCGGGCTCCCGGGAGAGCAGGCAATCCTCCCGACTCCCGGCCAACTCTGTAAATTAAACTAAGGGGGCAGGACCTAGTGATGCTGTCATCATCGTGGCCCCCATCATCATGCATCATCGTGGCCCCGCCCCCTATTTTGAATGAGCCAAACTAGTGATGACAGTTTTGGGGGTGGGGCTAATGACGCAATTCTTTGAGCCCCACCCCCACACACCTGAACTCCCGGGAAACAAGTTGCCTCTGTTGCAGGTATGGTTTTATTACTGTGTTTGTTCCCAGTTGTAATGCACTGTAATGCTTTTGAGATATACAAAAATGTTAATAAATAATTCCCCATAAACCCTTTCCTGATCCCCAGACTTTTGTCAGCAGTTAATATCTCTTGTTGTTTATTCCCCAACAACTGGATACCATCGGCATAGCCCTCTTTGCTGGGACTGCACAGTTAGTAAACACATGGATAAATGGGACTAAAACAAAAACAGTTCATATCATCATCATCATCATCATTTATTTATATAGCGCCAACATATTCCGTAGCTCCACCCATTTATCAAAATGGAGAATGCTGCTCAGATTAATACTGGAACTACTGAAGTAACTCTAATTTGTATTTAGGAGCCTCTTATGTGTAAATATATTCATTATCAATGAATAAATATTGGTTTAGTTGTCCTTTTAATCCCAAAAGCAAGTTACACTGATGCAACACACATCACTACAGCTTATTAGCAGGAAGGAGGATACACTTAAATTAATTATTTTATGAAGATTTTTATAACAAACAACAAATGTCATTAAATTACTGTGCTGCAGCTGCAAAGATCCAGAGCTTGTTTGAAATTGCCATAATAGCAAATAAATGTACTGTGATCTCTCTCGTTTCAACTATGCAACTATTTTCCATTGTTTAAATTAAAGAAAATGTAAAAGTATTTTAAAGAAATAATCCTATCAAATTCACGAGTTATGAGAAATATTATGCTACGGGCAGTGATTCTTCTATTCCCAGAGAACCACTCACTTGAGCAAAAAGAAAATTATATTTGTATCAAACTGCTGCAACCAACAGAGGTAAATGAAGAAATATGAAACTACTGTAAATGAGTTTGAGTTAAAACTTTGGGGAAATCATTTTATAGTTTTGTATGTAGAGCCCACAATTTTGTGTTTGATAATATCTTTGTGAGCTGCTTCAAAGCTGTTTACATTTGTGGATATATCAAGTAATGTACTGGAATGGAATAGCAATGTACTAAATTGCACGTTTTAAATCCCCATTCATAGCAGAAAGGAAAATGCCATTGAGCTGGGTTAAATAATTAATATTCACAGCACAATCATATGTTGGGTAATGGAGAACAATATGTAAATAGAGAGCTCTTGTTCACAAGATAGTCAGAACACAATGCATATATTGATGGTATCCTTGAAAGCAGATAATAATAGTGATAATGATGTCTCCTGCAGATTGTGTAGAAGGCTGGTTCTGCAGGACTGCAGTCTGATTAGTACTCCAAGTATATTGCATTTATTCTACATCTATATATTAATAGCATAAGTACGACTTTTATAAGTGATTTATTTCTATGATGCCGTTGTCTGAGCAAATATCCTCAAATAACTCAGCAATATTTGCTTTGAAAGATGTGAAGGCTAATGCAATGGTTGTAATGAGTTGTAAGGAAGGATATTATGGAGATAATGATTACGTAATTTGAGGGGATTTGTCATAAACAGTTCTGCTAAATATGGTGGAACAACCACATTGAGCAACAAGACCTTTCCATTGTGACGGCAGTCTGAAAAAAGGCCGTTAATCCTTTCTACCAAACAGTGTAGGGCACCACAGTTTACACATTGCACGTCCATAGGACCTAAAAAGTAGTATTGTAGCGAATATTAACAGAATTCAACAACTTTTGTAAAGTAATTTAGTCATTACATTTCCATTTAATTTAAGCCAGTTACCAGCGGGTTTCCCTAGTTTTTCATAATCATTAATTCTCTCTTTATTGGATGTGATTACTGAAGACCGACAAACTTTGATGTAGGACCCTTGGGAAAAAAATGGCTCAGAATTGTTTCAGGAAACATAGCAGGCTACATGCCTTCTGGACTGCCTGGCATTTGGAATATATGCCCGATGAAGACTACTGTGATCCAAAACTAGTTGAGAAGCTTGAACTTTAAAGACCATATTTCATCTCCTGGATCACCATGACACTTCTGGTTGGCTTTGAGTCCACCTTGTTTGTACATACTAGAGACCACTTTAGATGGGAACTTTTAACCAAGTGTCTTTTAAGCAACCTGGGGAGAGAGATTATTTTACTTTTATCTCTTTAAAAAAAACTGTAATACACTATGTGCTGTATTCATATACTGATTTGTTCCCTACATCAGTGATGCTCAAACTTTTTTTTAGATGGAACTCCAAATATCAGTGTGCCATTGTTCAAGAACTGCTGACACAGGTGTCTCACAATCGGGGAACACAAAAAAAACATATGTTACCCATTCCTCCTCTAGCTGATGGTGGCACACATACAGCGGAGAATAGATAAAACCTGAAATAAACTGTTCATAACCCCCAAGAATAGTAAAGTGCAATAGTCTAGAAAGTATTCTTGTCATACACATATTATATACAATGTTATGGTATATTGGCTTTCACTTATAAATGCAGAAGTTTGATACACAGGATATGTGTTATTTACCTTTCTTCCAGGTTGGGTACAAAGTTCACTCATTTCCAGCCATAATAAGTTCTACAAGATTCTTTCTTATAGAGCACCTAATCTGATGTACATGGTAAACAGGTCCCTCACATGTTTAAACCTCTAACAAATTACTGCAGCATTTACTTATATATTTGTAAATGTTACCAGTAGTTCTTATTATAAAGCACCTGTATTGCTGTCCATTAATGATGCCTAAATTATTTACTACTGCTTGAGTTGAATGTATTTATTACGGCTAGTGGCTATTGACATGAGCTTCCAGAAAAGGCGACAGTCGCCTTTCCCGTAGAGCTTGTTGCGCTCATAGGTACTTGGATGCCACCAGGACTTAACTCTTAGCATAGTGGAAGCTTATATACAATACCACAGCAAGTAGATAGGAGGCCGTAGCAAAGACAAGCGCGGGTGGTCAGGAGCTTGCCGAGGTTAGGGGTCCGCAGCAAGCAGAGTGGTCAGGGACAGGCCAAAGAGGCAGGGTTGGCAGCTGGCCCTCCCTGCCTTAAATACTGGCAAAGACCAATAGGAACTCAGAAACCCTATTGCACAATTAGCCACAGATGGAAAATAATGATTTAATAATCCTTGTGCACACGCCTGGCCGCTCTTTATGGCGGGATGTGGCGCTCACTGACCAAACGTCCTGACCGTTGCCTAGGTGATGGCCGGGACATAGAGGAAGTGACGTCTCGGTTATCATGACGATGGCCCGGACATAGCCCTAATGTAAACAATGAGCCGCCGCGGCTCAGAACACCACGACGGCTCGCAACAGTATTAAATAATCCAATTTTTATACAATTATAATGTCACTTTTCTTCTATGATTTTGATATGAAAGACAATAAGACAGTTTGAGTGGACTAGCTCAGGGTAAATTTAAATCTTTATAGGAAGCATGTCACACAGCGTCAATCAAAAACAATGTATGCAATCACTCATGTGGCAAAACTCAAGGAAATGACCCTGAGGCATTTACTAAGCATAATATACAAAACATACTTTCCACATAATTTTTATTCAAACTTCATTGTTTATGTGTGTGTAGAAATTCATTGCCAGTCATATATTACAGATAAATATCCCCAGTGTCAGACACATATTGTACAGGTACCCCTTAATTGCCAGGCATACATTGCAAAGAAATAGATATACAAATATATATGAATTCTGAACAAGCGCTTCACTATTTACTGCAGCCAGATACAATCTCAGACATTTATACAACATTTGTTAAATGTAAAAATATACAAAATTAATAAGATATAATCCAGCACTGTATATTCCATAAAAATCACCACAACGTGAAAAAAATGTGACATATAACAAAAAATACTTCTATTCATGTATGGAAGAATTGTTCACTGAAGTCTCCCGATAAATGTAGAAGTAAAAACACATAAAACAGAAAAAGCTAAATAATAGCGTGATATTGTTAAAACAATTCAATATTTTAATATAATATCAATGTTCTTCAAATATATTATTCAGTCCAATTATCCATTCTGAAGGTTTCCTTATGTGAGTACACGAAAAGACTTGTGTAGTATATTCAAATTAGAGATGGTCACTGACCCCCGTGTTTTGGTTTTGGATTCGGTTTTGGATCTGGATTACCGTCATGTTTTGGTTTTGTTTTGCAAAACCACCATTGCGTGTTTTGGTTTTGGTTTTGGTTTTGTTTGGTTTTGTTTTGCTATTTAGTTGGAAAATCAATGTTTTTGGGCCTAAAATAACCCAATTTAGTGCTCCACCTGTTTAGATAGATAGATAGATAAGTAATCTAATTGTAAAGCTAATAAATTATCAAAAAAACATTTTAATTCCTGGTAGGTAGACCTTCATTTATTCTACACACAAAACAGATTGTCTTCCTCTCCATCTATGCTATTGGCAATGCAGCCATCGTCTTTGGATGTATATTACACCCTATACTTATAGTTAAATATGTAAAGAAATGGAAAAAGGAGGTTTGCTTTCTGGCTCTCTAGGCTCCCCTCCACTTGTTGAAAAAAACAAAAAATTCAGCCGCTATAGACTGTACAATATTAATTGAAATGGACAAAGCCAGTTTGTTTTCTGGCTCTCTAGCCCCCCTCCACTTGTTGAAAAAAACAAAAAATTCAGCCGCTATAGACTGTACAATATTAATTGAAATGGACAAAGCCAGTTTGGTTTCTTTCTCTCTAGGCCCCCCTCCACTTGTCAAAAATACAAAAAAATTCAGCCGTTATAGAATGTACAATATTAAGAGAAATGGACAAAGCCAGTTTGGGTCACTCTGTCTATGACACTCTACCCTTAAGGAGAAATTGCCCAAACAGCAGACTTTCCAGAGGGTACGTGATATGGAAATGCCACAAGTCCCTTTCCTCTTTGGGGGTAGATTGCACCCTACACTTACATAGAAAGTTTTAAAAAGATGTTATCGTCATCATCTTCAGCTTCATCCTCATCAGTGTGTACATCATCATCACAGACTATCAATTCATCGCCGCTTGAATCCGCCATTAGAGAACAGTCAGTGCTTGGATTTCTTGGATGGTGAACACCTTCCTCGTGGAAGATGTAGTACATTTTTATAAACATCATTTTCTCCACATTTTTGGGAAGTAATCTTCTATAGCGATCACTGACTAAGTTCCCTGCTGTGCTGAACACTCGTTCAGAGTACACACTGGAGGGTGGGCAGCTTAAGTATTGCAAAGCAAGTTTGTACATGGGTTTCCAAATGGCCTGCTTTTCTTCCCAGTAAGGAAAGGGACTGTCTGACATTTCCATATCAACTACCTCTTGAAAGTAATCCTTCACCATCCTTTGCATGTTTATACTCGTATTGGATGGAGTTATGGGCAAAGTGACACATTTTTTTGAAAAATCCTTCAAACCAGCCCAGATGTTAAATTGTTCTGGCCTGCCCCCTGCGTCTTCACTGCTTCTTTTTGGGAAATTTAATTTTTTACGAGCAGCAGCAGCTTGAGAAAGTGAAGGAGGACACGTCGTCAAGCCGAGGCCCAGTTCAGCGGCCAACTTGCTGAGCAATAGCTCCTTGCAAAAGTTCACATCTCGCTCATTGACAAGTAAAGACTCAATGTAGGTCTTAAACCTTGGATCAAGCACAGTGGCCAAAACGTACTGATCCGAGTTCAAGATCTTAATAACTCGAGGATCATTGTGAAGTGAATGAAGTACTTGATCGACAAGGCCAACATACTTTCTGAATTGCTTGCTTTCAGCTCCTCCTTCATTTTCTCAAGCTGCTTTTCCAATAGTCTAATTAAAGGAATGACTTGGCTCAAACTAGCAGAGTCTGCACTCACCTCACACGTCACAACTTCAAATGGTTTCAGCACCTTGCACAGCACTGAAAGGATTCCCCACTGTGCAAGAGTTAAATACATCCCCCCTCCTTTCTCAATGTCATGGCTTGTGCAATACGCTTGTATAGCTTTGCGCTGTTCCTGCATCCTCTGAAGCATGTACAGGGTGGAATTCCACCTAGTTACCACCTCTTGTTTAAGTTGGTGGCAGGGCAAGTTAAACTGCTCTTGGAGCTGCTGTAATCTCCTACATGCTGTGGCTAAATGCCTGAAATGGCCTGAAATTTTACGGGCCACCGAAAGCATCTCCTGCACCTCACGGTTATTTTGTAGGAAGCTCTGCACCACCAAGTTCATGGTGTGAGCAAAACAGGGAATGTGTTGGAAATCACCCAGCTGTAATACTCGCACTATATTGTTGGCGTTATCAGAAATTACATACCCTGGGGAGAGTCCAAGTGGTATAAGCCATGTATCGATCACATCTCTCAGTTTGCGTAACAAATTGTCAGCTGTATGCCTGTTAGTGAAGCCAGTGATACAAAGAGTGGCCTGCCTGTGACAAATGTTACGTAGTGGTGTACATGCTGCTGCTGTTCCTGCTGGTGAAGGTGAACGACCAACCCAGTGAGCTGTCAGTGTCATATAGTCTTTGGTTTGGCCACTTCCACTTGTCCACATATCTGTGGTTAAGTGGACAGTGGGCTGAATGGCATTTTCAGCGCAATCTCTACATTTTTACACACTTTTTTGTATAGTTGTGGAATTGCTTTACGGGAGAAATGGTGTCGCAATGGAATTCTGTAACGCGGACACAAAACCTCAATTAACTGTGAAAAACCAGCTGCGTTTATTGTGGAGATTGGACGCAGATCTAACACTAACATTGCAACCATGGCGTCTGTGATTCGCTTGGCGACTGGGTGACTGCTGTCATATTTGCTTCCCCTAGCAAATGGTTGTTTCACAGTTAATTGCTGAAATGTAGGACTGCTCATTTTCTTGACCTGCCTCTGGGCTGACGATTCACCCCCAGCAGCAGCAACAGCTGCAGCAGTAGGACTAATGCTTTCTTCAGGAATCAATAATAGTGCAGGAGTCATCCAACCTTAATAAGTGGGATGCCGGGCTAACTCCCAGCGCTACTGAGGATATTGATGAGGATGGTGTGGTGGGTGTATTTTGTAGCCGTCGGAATGTCGGTGAGCAGAGGGTCTTAGCTGATGGTGGAGTGCTTGTAATTTTTTGGGAAGAACTTTCAGCTTTTCCCAACACTTTGCAATGAACTCTCGTTAAATGGCGTAACATAGGCGAGGTTCCAAGATGGTTAAGGTCCCTCCCTCGACTGACTGTGGCTTGACATACATTTCAAATGGCAAAACAATTGTTGTCTGGATTTGGGTAGAAATAATTCCACACATAAGAAGTGGATTTTTTTGTTTTATGCCCAGGCATGACAATGGCCTTTTTCTTGTCACGTGCCAGAACTGCTGCCACTGGTGCAGGACTTACACAAACAACCTCATCCTCATCAACATTCTCATTAGCGCCCTCGTCGCCTACACAAATCTCCCCCTCATCCTCTTCTAATTCCAAAGTGGCTTCCTCAATTTGTGTATCACCGGCTATACTCGGGCTATTAAGGCACACATCAGCAGAATGCACACGATTAGACATCCCACTGTTGGATGGACTCTCCACAGGGATTGTTGTCATTTGTGAATCAGAGCAAACATTATCCTCTAATGCCTCACTGTTATCTTGCAGCTCGGCTTTGACGCGTAACAGTATTTGTGCACCAATTGTAGGCTCGGTAACTTTTTGGGATCTGCCACTAATAGGCAAAGGTGAAGGCCTCATTCTCGCTTTGCGTGTATAGAATGGCATGTTGGCAATTTTTTTTTATCAGCACTTAACTTTTGCTCAGTAACACTTCTTTTTCGCTTCAACACAGTAATTTTTTTTGGGGGTTTTTGTTTTTTGGACTGATTTCAAAACACTGTGTAGTTTGACATCGCCTTGCCCAGATGACGTACTGGGAACACTAACATCAGGACTGGTGACAGAACCTGGTTGCTCATTCTGATCATATGTGAACTGCTTTGAATCCATTCTGAGCCCAAAGCACTTGTAGTGCTAAAAATTATTTGGTAAGATACTGCTGACAGATAGTAATTTTGACAGCCAGAAATATTTATGCACAATTATGGGGGACACCCCAAAAGGTATGGGGAGTGCTAAAAATTATTTGGTAAGATACTGCTGACAGATAGTAATTTTGAGAGCCAGAAATGTTTATGCACAATTATGGGGGACACCCCAAAAGCACTGGGGAGTGCTAAAAATTATTTGGTAAGATACTGCTGACAGATAGTAATTTTGACAGCCAGAAATATTTATGCACAATTATGGGGGACACCCCAAAAGCACTGGGGAGTGCTAAAAATTATTTGGTAGGATACTGCTGACAAATAGTAATTTTGACAGCCAGAAATATTTAGGCAAAATAATGTGGGACACCCAAAAAGCACTTTGAGTGCCAAATATTGAAAAAAAAATACCTCCTCTATCCTCCTCTCTTCTATATCGAGTTTTTGTTAGCACAATTGGATTCAGAATTTTGTATTCTCTGTTCCTGCTCTAATCAACCTGTGACTACACCCTGCTCTCTTCCTCTGTCAAATGGAGATGGATTGCTGTGGAGGCGTGTATTTATAATCTTCAAGTATCGTTCGGCCTCGATTTGGATTCCGAACGGGCGGGAGAGTACCGAGCCTACTCAGCTTGGTACTCGGATACCCAAAGTTTGGGTGGGTTCGGTTCTCGGGGAACCGAGCCCGCCCATCTCTAATTCAAATACAACTTGACCTTGATAAAGACAACTTAGTCGAAACTTATGGTTTGGAGATCAAGTTGTGTGACGAACACCTATCTTTTGTGGATATTTCATTGGAAGGATGTTGATCCATTTGGTCCGGACATAAAGAACTTCTTTGATGTGATCATTTTCCCCATTTATCTGGTAGGAGTATCTGTACTCACTGATACTCATTTTTATTGTGCTTATTATAGAATAAAAGTTTTTTTGAATATACTACACAAAAGTCTCTCTTCTGCTGTATTCCATATATGAGACAACATTAGAATACATCAAAACTACATTGCATTAGAAGTACAGATCTTTAAAGATATCTACTAAGAGTCTGCTACCAAGATTTAAATAAAGTGTTTTTAGTATTTAGATTTTTAAGGGACAGTACAACAAAACAAATTACATAATAAAAACATACATACCCAATTTCAGGATAAGTATTCTAAAAGTTATTATCGCTTTTAACATATAACAGACAAAGATATGTACAGTGAACTACATTCCAAAACCAACCTAAATAAATGAGGTTACAACTAAAACTGAAAGCAAAGTTAAAGCTGCGCAGGGCTGTTACTAATATCATAACTGGTGGTTCGCCATACACATAAAACCTTATCGTCTTGGAAGGGGATGACAGCAAATTGAGATTTATACCAGTGGGGGCAGATTTTATGATACTTGTGTAAGACCTTTCTACTATCGCACATAAACCCTTCATGCCTACATATCTCAGTAACTAAATTAGTCCAATGAGCAACACTGGGAGCCTCTGGCGCCATCCAACCCCTAGCAAGGACCAGCTTGGCCAGGGAGGACATTATAATTATATAATTGAAGAGTGGCTTGTCTCAATTCTCATCTAATGTAATACCAAACAAACATATCTCGGTGCACATAGGAGGGGTGAGAAATTGTGTAGAGGAGATGCGATCCCATATATTACACCAAAATGATTGAACAACTGTCCATAATAAGTGCCAAAAAGCACATACGGGGTCTCTGCACTTAGGACACTCAGAGGAGGTGCGAAGTCTCATCATGTGTAGGCTTGAGGGGGTTAAATACGCTCTATGCAATATATAAAACTGTATTTGCTGGAACTTGAGACATGAGGTGGCATTTTTTGTACCCCCTATCACCAAGCTCCATTCGTCATCTGAAAGGACCCAGATCAGTCTCCCATTTATTTTTAAACTGATCCAATCCTCTCGGAGACACCTGATGCGGTAATGTGGCACACAACACTGATATTAATTTACAGGAACCTAGAGAACCCATCACATTTTTTTAAAGGGGAGTCTAGGATCTGTGGTTGCTATCTAGGAAATTGAGCCTTAATGGCTTGCTTTAATTGCAGATATCTGAAGAACCGGGAGTTAGGTAACTGGTAAGCACACTTTAGTTGCTCAAATGATCTTAAGTGACCATCTATATATATATTTGACCAACAGTATGCACTACCGCTTTTATCCACATCATTGTATCTTCTAATTTCACCAATTCCCCAAAATCAGAATTATGCCACAGAGGGGAGTCTAGATCCAGCCCTTCGCCTCCCAAGAGCGCAAGTGCCACTGACCATATCATTGAGGCCTTTCTTATAATTGGAGTCACCACACTTGGTTTGTGTCGAGTTAAAAGAACCTGTAGTGGTTCAAGGGAGGGGCCCGTCTGCTTGCCCCGAAAAGTGTCCAAGAGCAGTATCATATGAAGCACTTATCCAAGGGATTATGTGAATAAGTTGAGAAGCAAGATAGTAAAGTCTAAGGTTAGGCATGGCCAGTCCACCTGAACTCTTTGTCCTACATAAAGTATTGAAGCACACCCTAGTTCTCTTCCCTCCCCATATCAACGAGATTAGGTACTTGTTAATATTTTGAAACACATATAGTGGCAAATACACTGGAGAATGTTGTAAAGTATATAAATATTTGGGTTGGATTACCATTTTATTAAGATTAATTCTTCCAGCAACTGTAAAGGGAAGTCTTCTCCATATATGTCACTTATTTTTACGGTATTCAGTTATTGGGTCTATATTGAGATTGACATAGCCAGACGCATGTGTCGCCACATAAATTCCAAAATACTTAAACTTGCTAGTCAATTGGATTGACTTGCAGAGCACAGCACCAAGTGGAGGTTGCCAACCTAGAGGGAAAACCACTGATTTATTCCAATTGAATCTGGGGCCAGAATAGTCCCCAAATCCCTCAACCACCTGCAGAAGATTTGTCAAAGAGCCATCATGGCCTTTAAGGAAAATCAGTATATCGTCCGCATATAGCGCTATACTATCAGAGATATTGTATGGGGGAGGGATATATACTGCTAAAATAATCATTGGGGTATAGTTAAATGAGGCTCTGAGAAAAACATATCTGCCCTCTGGATCAATCTGAACCTGATCCAAGACAAAGTGTGGCTGTTTTTTAACTAGCACTGAGACACCTCTGGAGTATGTTGAATAAGTGGCATGATAGGCCCATCCCACCCAGGATTTTTTAAGGGAAATAACCTTACTACCGGTAAAGTAAACTTCTAGTAGACACACTACATCAGGATCAAAATTTTTGACCTGGTTTAGCACCAATGACCACTTTATTTTGTTGTTCAGTCCCTTAACGTTCCAAGCAAGCAGATGGAGCCCCCCCAGTAGGTCTACTCTTGTTTAAGTTTGCCATAACAAGCCAGTATTCATATGAAAAGACAGGTTTCTATCACAGTCCTGCGCAGCATAGACACCTCTGCTATAACAATACAATGTTCCGCAGTGTATAGAACAAAACAAATTAGCATAGTTAATAACATGGTTACAATAGGTAAAGCGACTAACCAATATTTCAGTAACAATCCCCAACCCCCCACCCTGTATACCCATTTTAACTATTTTTACTATCTAAATAATAGATAAGGCTTAACTCCGCTAGTACACTATCTCCAGCTTCAGTAACAAAATGTAAAGACATCCCAAATCTGTAGCCCCAACACCAGAAATAGTTCAAGGATCCCTTGGCGTACAGGAGGACATCTATCAAGCCAGTCCTCAGCCTCTTGTGGAGTATTGAAGAAATGGGACTTGCCATCTGCTGTGATCCTGAGCTTGGAGGGAAACAACATATTTTATGAGAGCTGATGCTCACGCAACTTTTTTTTAATTGAAGTGAATTGTGATTGAGCCCTCTGAACCGCCGTTGGAAAATCCGGAACCACCATGATTGTTTGGTTTCTAAACCACAAGGGCCCCTCAGTCTGGTAATTCGAAAGACCGTATCACGATCTTTAAAATGCATAAGCTTAGCAATGAGGGTGTGGGCTGGAGCACCAGGTTGTAGAGGCTGAGGTGGAAGCCTATGAGCCCTTTTTACTGCACAGTGTGGGGAAAAAGCATCTCTGCCTAATTCTTTTATAAGCCAATCTTCAAGGAATAATTCAGGTTTAGTGCCTTCCAATTCCTCTGGGATCCCAACAAACCGAAGATTGTTGCGGCGCAGTCTGCCCTCCATATCTGTCATCTTAGTATGACACTGGCCAATCTGGGCAACAAGACCTGAAATCTCTCCATGAAGGGGGGCGGTGGAATCTTCAAGTTTGGTAAGTCTACGCTCCACTTCGTTCACTCTCTCCTGCATCTTCTGAAGTTAATGGCGTATTATTGAGAGGTCGCTCTGAACCTTACCAATCTTATCCGTAATTCTTTTCTCTGAGGATGTTATGGCCAATAGAACCTGTTGGAGGGATGTGGGATCTCCCTGTGTTGGGAGATCTGTGTTGGCACAGTGGAGGGAGGATTGAGGTACACAGTGGGGTGAAGAAGTCGCACTGTTGCCCTGAGCCGTCTTGGGCTGTCTAGCAAATTTCTCCAGTTTAGCTGCAGCCACAGCAGCAGGACCTGTCTTGCCCATTTCACTGGGCCATAAGCTATTATTGTGATATATAACCGCACTCCGCCTCTTCTCAGCCACAGCCCTGTAGATCCATTCTGGCAATATACATTAATAACTCCCACACTACAAACCCCAGTGCTGTAGTTACAAATGATGGAGAGAACCTACCGGACAAAACCCAATTTACAGATCGCCGTACTGTAATTAATATGCTTGGTTGTGGAATATAGCACAGTGTAAAGGATCCTTTGCTGTATATATAATTCCCTAGGCTTTTTATACAAATGAGATTTCAGAAGTTGATCTCCGTATGTTGGTGGGAGGCGTGAGGTAAATCATGGAAGTCTGGGAGGAGACTCCAAACAGCCCTGTGTCTTTTGGATTCAGTCGCCTCACTCAACCTTAAATCTGACTTACCAGAGGCTTTGGTATTAGTTAGTCTTGTATCTGTTTAAGACTTTATTGTTTAAGCCTGTCACTGGGATAGAGATATTAGTTTACAGGAACATATATAGAGAGAATAAAGGGATAGAGAGGATAAGAGATAATTGGATCTCAAGTTAGCATAGGACCCCTGAACCTCCCGATAAATTTTAAACCGTGTTTAAAAGTTTAGCTCTCCCTAGTTAGAATCATAGTTTTGCTTTTCACACAAATATAATAATCAACAAGTGAAAACACTTTTAAAGGAGCTATCCACACATAGATGAACTGAATGTATTAGCTGTACATGCCCTCTTGTTAGTTTTGGCCATGGATGACTCAGGGGCAGTTGTTCCGTTAGGAATCTACAGCAATTCAACAGGAGCCTCTTCACAGGTAATAAGCAGATGTTTTTTTTTATAATTTAGGGCCCCAGAACAATGGGATATAGGATTTCAAGATGGATGAAGCAGGAGAGCTAAGCAGCAAACTCCATTGCTAGCTAGGCCACGCCCCTATTTTAAACATGTATAGGAGATATATAAGGTAAACATTACAGCTCAAATACAGTACTTAGCACTGTTACAGGCATTCAAATAATAAAGGGGGTTCAGTCACTTTAGAGGTTGTTGAGGAAGTCACTGTGATGTTGAGGCATATAGGGAGGTATACAGAAAGACTTGTGCCAGATGAGGAGACATATATGTATCAATGCTACCAAGATTTAACATTGTAAGTGTATTACCATATGGGAGGAATATACCGGTGGCAGTTTCTGGAATTCTCATATTAATACAAGGGTTTGTCTTGTAAGTGTACTCACATAAGGAAACCTTCAGATTGCATAATTTTACTGAATAATATTTTTGAAGAGCATTGATATTAGATTAAAATATTGGATTGTTTTAACAATATCACACTATATATATTGCTTTTTCCGTTTTATGTGTTTTTGCTTCTACATTTATCGGGAGACTTCAGTGAAGGATTCTTCCATACATGAATGTAAGTATTTTTTTGTTATATGTCCCTTTTTTCACGTTGTGGTGATTTTTATAGGAGATTTACAGCGCTGGATTATATCTTATTAATGTTGTATATTGAAAAAAAATATTCAACACATATTAGAGAGGCATAATTTCTTTGCAAACAAAATATTGCAATATGGTTGTCAGCTATAGCTTGCAAAGATACCTGATAGTTATCAGTAACCCCCCTTTGAGGAGGGGTTAAGGAACCCCGACATCCTCGTTTCCCAGGGAATTCTTTGAATAACTCCTTGAGTAACTTATTTGAGTGCAGATGTTTCTGAGGTACCCAAGAACGTTCTTCCAGGGCGTACTCCTTCCAGTTCACCAAGAAGATATATGATAAGATATCATATATATGATAAGAAGTTATATAGATATATAATGCACTGATACCTCCCAATGATCAGCCATAAGTTGTATAGACATCCTCCCCATTGCCATGCATATATTGCAGAGATACTCCGATTGCAAGCCATCTTTTGCACAGTCACCGCCCCACTGCCATTCATATGTTGTAATACAGTTATACAGTTGCAAACGTACTGAAACCTCCTTCAGAATATTGATCGACATATTAATGCTAAGAAATATCTCTTTTATCACCTCTAACTCATGGAAACATATCAGTTTACCAGCACAATAAATATCTACACTAAACTCAAATCTTTCCCGTGGTCGGTTATCATTGACTGACAACCAACTTTCCCCCCCCAAAATAGGCGAGCTGAGCAACCAGCAAATTGCCAATTTATTGAACTTGTCTCTGTTAACCAGCATTCTGGATCCTGTTACCTCTCTGCCTGCTTCCCTGGGTGTGACACCTGGCTCTTGGATGACTACATATCTGGTTCTTGACCCTTGGCTCTCAGACATCTATGTTTCTGGCTCTCACACAACTATGTTTCTGGCTCTTGATCCCTGGCTCTCAGACAACTTTGTTTCTGACTTTCAGACAAATACATTTTTGGCTCTTGACCCCTGGTTCTCAGACAACTATGTTTCTGGCTCTCAAACAACTATGTTTCTGGCTCTTGACTCCTGGCTTTCAGATAACTATGTTTCTGGCTCTCAAACAACTATGTTTCTGGCTTTCAGACAACTATGTTTCTGGCTCTTGACCCCTGGCTCTCAGCCAACTATGTTTCTTGCTCTTGACCCCTGGCTCTCAGACAACTATGTTTCTGGCTCTTGACCCCTGGCTCTCAGACAACTATGTTTCTGGCTCTTGATCCCTGGTTCCCAGACAACTATGTTTCTGGCTCTTGACCCCTGGCTCTCAGACAACTATGTTTCTGGCTCTTGACCCCTGGTTCTCATACAACTATGTTTCTGGCTCTTGACCCCTGGCTCTCAGACAACTATGTTTCTGGCTCTTGACCCCTGGCTCTCAGACAACTATGTTTCTGGCTCTCAGACAACTATGTTTCTGGCTCTTGATCCCTGGCTTTCAGGCAACTATGTTTCTGGCTCTTGACCCCTGGCTCTCAGACAACTATGTTTCTGGCTCTCAGACAACTATGTTTCTGGCTCTCAGACAACTATGTTTCTGGCTCTCAGACAACTATGTTTCTGGCTCTTGACTCCTGGCTCTCAGACAACTATGTTTCTGGCTCTTGATCCCTGGCTTTCAGGCAACTATGTTTCTGGCTCTTGACCCCTGGCTCTCAGACAACTATGTTTCTGGCTCTTGACTCCTGGCTTTCAGATAACTATGTTTCTGGCTCTCAAACAACTATGTTTCTGGCTTTCAGACAACTATGTTTCTGGCTCTTGACCCCTGGCTCTCAACCAACTATGTTTCTTGCTCTTGACCTCTGGCTCTCAGACAACTATGTTTCTGGCTCTTGACCCCTGGCTCTCAGACAACTATGTTTCTGGCTCTTGATCCCTGGTTCCCAGACAACTATGTTTCTGGCTCTTGACCCCTGGCTCTCAGACACCTATGTTTCTGGCTCTTGACCCCTGGCTCTCAGAGAACTATGTTTCTGGCTCTTGACCCCTGGCTCTCAGAGAACTATGTTTCTGGCTCTTGACCCCTGGCTCTCAGACAACTATGTTTCTGGCTCTCAGACAACTATGTTTCTGGCTCTCAGACAACTATGTTTCTGGCTCTTGACCCCTGGCTCTCAGACAACTATGTTTCTGGCTCTTGACCCCTTGCTGTCAGACAACTATGTTTCTGACTCTTGGGCCCTCGCTGTCAGACAGCTATGTTTCTGGCTTTTGACCCCTGGCTCACAGACAACTATTTTTGTGGCTCTCAGACAACTATGTTTCTGGCTCTTGATCCCTGGCTCTCAGACAACTATGTTTCTGGCTTTTGACCTTTGGCTGTCAGACAGCTCTGTTTCTGGCTCTTGACCCCTGGCTTTCAGACAACTATGTTTCTGGCTCTTGACTCCTGGCTCTCAGACAACTATGTTTCTGGCTCTTGATCCCTGGCTCTCAGACAACTATGTTTCTGGCTCTCAGACAACTATGTTTCTGGCTCTTGACCCCTGGCTCTCAGACAACTATGTTTCTGGCTCTCAGACAACTATGTTTCTGGCTCTCAGACAACTATGTTTCTGGCTCTTGACTCCTGGCTCTCAGACAACTATGTTTCTGGCTCTTGATCCCTGGCTTTCAGGCAACTATGTTTCTGGCTCTTGACCCCTGGCTCTCAGACAACTACCTTTCTGGCTCTGGATCCCTAGACTTGTTATTGTTTCAGTTCCCATATTCACCTTCTGTCTTAAATGTACAGTCCCACATTTTCCCAAAGGCTGTTACCTGCACACTTGCTATTTGAATCCATCAACTCAATATTTGCACATTAATACTTAAGTCCTAGCAGGAACTACACCCACAATTGGGAAAATTAATATCCCCCAGTTAGTAACATGATTTGCATATTATTGTTATTCATGTTTCTGTCATTTGGTGGAACACAAATAAGTGTATATTAATGTTGTCTCTAAACTTCAGTTTATAAGGATAATAGCCTGATCTTTCCCATTCGCTCTCCCCTTTCTATTCACTAAAATAGAACTTGGCGTTATGCATTAAGCTTTTGAAATTATTGCAACAATATTGTAGCTCTCTGTAAAACAGCCCTTTTTAATCTTATTTTCAACCATAAGACTTTATATCTACTGAAGTTAAAGTACATGTGTTACTAATGTTTTTAATGCCAGTATAATGCACCCAGGACATGATTCATTAACATACACAAAACAAACTTAATGTTCGGTTTTTAAAAAAACATACGTACAACATATATGCGCTCGTCCGTATTCAACAAGGAGTGGATCTGAAGATACGTCCGTTGATGAATACAGGTCTAGGTTCGTTCTGCTCTAACAGACAATACACTGCAGGATACATCCAATACATATGTAGAATATAAAGTCCCAAAAGAATGTACATCAAAAAATAAATATTCAATTAATGTTAACTGTTAATAATATAGTAATTAATGACAAAACATTAAAAAATAAAGAAAGTGGCTTTTTTTCCAATTTTCCCCTAAAAATAAATTTATTAGGATGCACTTAATGTCTACTGTACATATAATACATTTTACAGTTGCTCCTTATTGCAAATAAGCCCATGTTCTGGCATGCATACACAGCTGTCATCACTAGTGATCAGCACTTACACCTGACCTGTAGCTGATGTAAGTGATGCGACTGAAAATCAGGTACCTTTGAGATGCCCAAAGCTTGAATCTGAGCTTGGCACGCCCGTGCTGCACATTGATTACGTACATACGTCCATCCATTCCTCCCCCCCTTCCGCCCCTGAAATTGTAGGCTGTAACAAGGGTCATTTGCACTCAAAGATGAATTGGCAGCATGGTGGTTTAGTGATTAGCACTTCTGCCTCACAGCACTGGGATCATGAGTTTGATTCCCGACCATGGGCTTATCTGTGCGGAGTTTGTATGTTCTCCTCATGTTTGCGTGGGTTTCCTCCGGGTGCTCCGGTTTCCCCCCACACTCCAAAAACATACTGGTAGGTTAATTGGTTGCTATTAAATTGCCCTTAGTCTCTCTCGGTCTGTGTTTGTATGTTAGGGGATTTAGACTGTGAGCTTCATTGGGGCAGGGGCTGATGTGAATGAGTTCTCTGTACAGCGCTGTGGAATTAGGGGCGCTATATAAATAAATGATGATGATGATGATGGACATTCTTGCATTCTCTGGCATATGATCCGGTTTTAGTCATGCGCACAGTAATTGTGATTAATGAATTGGGCCCTAATGTCAGCATGCACACTTGCTTATTTATTTGCTTTCACGTTCATTGAGTGTGCATTTAAATAAGGTTTTCTGAACCTTTCTTGCTCCAGTGAATGCATTTTAAGGCAAGTTAAACTCATTAAGGTAAATCGACTGTGTTCCAATTTCATCCAGAATGCAATGTAAAATGCTTGCTAACACCTCCTACCATACTAATGGTTACAATACAATTAAAGCTTGTATAAGAATGTTTTTCATTACAAGACATTGCAAAATGGTTCACTCTTACCTAATGGCAGCTAGATGACATAATTGTCGTACTTCAGCATTCTGCACTACTTATTCCTGGGTGCTGTTTCTTTCATCGCAGCTCCTCAGCATCACAGGCGCTCATAAGACAGGGAGTAGTCTGGAAATACCCAGGAGTGAGTATACTTCAGGACAACTTCCTCATTTCTCCCCCAACATTGTTATTTCCCTGCTCTCAGAAAATTGATTGAGTATTTGGCATACTAGGCAGATTTACTGATGCATATGCAGTTCAGCAACCTTAGTTATATTATTTAATAGTTCAAAGACTTTCATAAATATATTAATATGTAATATCCAATAGTGACTTTTACTTCTTATTTAAGACTTTACATCCAGTGACTTTCTCCATGTCGCTTTGAAACTTTCCACAACTAACTATTGTGCCTCTTCTTTGAGAACGAAATGCACAAAAAAATGAAAGGGAAAAGTTTCCAATGAACAGAAGAGAAACATATGTTTGATGTGATTCTTAAATATTTAATGGAAACATATTCATGGCTTTTTTTTGTGTAAAAAGCAAACAAACACAGTTAAATGTAATTAAAAATGATTGCACAACCTGCCAATCTAGCCCAAGAACATGCATATTAAGCACATTACAGATTGCCAAATGTTTGTACGCCGATAAATTGTATTAAATCTAATTGCACAGTGAACATTCACTAAAGATACAATGAAGTAGAAAGAAAAACATATATCCGAGACCTGTAATATATAATTCATGGTGTGAATTATACATTCTTATACAGAGCACA
The DNA here is from genome assembly GCF_038048845.1 of Mixophyes fleayi. NCBI lineage: Eukaryota > Metazoa > Chordata > Amphibia > Anura > Limnodynastidae > Mixophyes > Mixophyes fleayi. The sequence continues at coordinate 435,400,405 of NC_134402.1, read as the reverse complement.
ATATGCGACTATTAAAATTTAATGAAAGCATGGAAATAAATTGCAAAAAAGTGAAAATGCCGAGAAATAGAGACATAATGGTGCTATTATGTCGTCAAATGATCCAGGAACATTATTTGGCTAAAAGAAAATTGAAGTCAATGCCATCGAAACAAAGTAGCAATTCAAGTTTTCAGCTAATATTAATATATACATGACATGTAAATATATTTAAATAGATGCAATATAACACATGTTGGTGTATTCTTGCAGAAACTCATTTAGCTGACGACATAAATAAATATACTTACATTATCAACTTATAATCAAAGCTTTAACAAGCAATTCTGCTGTTGTTCATCATGCAGTGCATATACTATATTTAATTACTTTGCAGAACTAGGGTAGAAAGTGCCTACCAACAAATACACATATAAGACACCACTGTGGGATCAAAATTAATACATTTTATATAACATACACAATTTATAACCATAATACACAATAATATTCAGTATGACATTCAGGCGTGGCTCAGCAATATCAAAGCATGATAGGAGAAGAACATATAGGTGGCTTTGTGAAGATACCTGGTTTTCTGGCCCAGTTGTATCCATTTCACGCTGGCTGGCCACCCAGGGGTGCCTTACTATGCCAGGGAAGTCTACCCCAGTACCTTCTAAGGTTTGTATAGCCACTAAGGCCACTTTTTTTTCGTCCCAAATGGTTCTCAGTATGGCGGGAAGGCCTGCCAATCAGCAGCCATAGACAACGCATTTGTGTGGCGTTGGAGCCCTCTCCCTCAAAAGGAAGGCTCAACGTTAGTAACACTTCCCCTCTGAGGGGGTTATGGGGCACTGTCTGTGCTTGTGGGTCCCAGTTACTGAGCCAAACAAGGAAGAGTGGGGCTTCACGACCTTGACTTGTCAGGGGCATTTGGTAGCCATATTTTTGGTTTAAGGAATGGCTGGTAGCTGATTGGCCGCGCTTTTTTTCTCTGCCACAATTTATTTTTTTTATTTCAATAAATGTTGTGATGTTTATCCGCTAATCAAGCTCCCTGTGTCTCTATTTCTAGGTTAAGGGGACACTTGTCAAAGGCATTATGTCAGGTTAGTTAGGATCAGCTGTTAAGCGGCTTAAGGCTTTAACTTACTATTTAAGTATACTTAGATTTTAATTTTTTTACTTCCCCGAAAAATCTAATAATGCCCAAAGAGTTTATAATATTTGAGTATAATACACGCTGTTAATATATTTATAAATCCCTGTAAATAATTTCTGTATAAACTGTGAGTGGGTTTATTGGAAAAAACTTGCATTTTAGGGAATAATGCAGAAATTATTACAATTATCACAAATTTCTGAAGAGATCTATTTCTATGACCTGGAAAAAAAAATCTCTTCCCCCTACAGCCTCATGCATTTATATGCTCACATTACTCCCCTGTAACTTTTTATACCCCTATAATTTACAGTAGGGAGTTATCCCACATATAATTAAAACTGGAACATTCACAAAAGGTGATTTTTCCCAGATATAATTATTACATTTCTAGCTACAGAGAAGGTTGGAAATGAATCATTCTTTAAAGTCATTAATATATCAATTGTATCTATGGAAAAATAGCTCATTAAAAAATACAGTATAAATTATAAAATTCTAATTATAAATTAAGGGGACCCTGTATCTCACTTATTTTTCAGCATTAATAGCTTTTTTCTCTTACAACAAAAATGGCCAATTCATGTATTCACAATACATAGCCAATCACTCTAGAATGAAATGTCGGCTCTTATCTGACCTTATAATTTAATTATAATTTGAGTTCTCATGTATAGCTTAAGCATACAGCATGAACACAATCACGAATAATACATTTGCAATGCTAATGGTTCAACGTGGTATCTGTAAAAAAAGAAAGATATGTTGGAATCTGCTTATAAATGTAAAAACAAAAATATTCTATGATGAAGATAGATAATTAGCTGACATCCAGTTCACCTTTTTAATGTTAATGCTTTGAATGTTAATTCGCCCTGATCATTTTTATTGTACCCATAGGTTCTAGTTGTTAAGGAAACGATTTGTGAAAATGATGAATCATTCACAAGTATGCGCTGGGGAAAATAGAGAAAATGCATGAAATTTAATGCATGCTTTAGACACTTTCAGTGATGCGACAATGATTGTTCCATCCACTTTACATGCATTTCTTTAACCAATACAAACCATCGTACTTTTAGCATACATTAACGTACAAGAAATAGGTCATGCCCCATTCTAAAATTGTAAACCCATGTGTGAAATATGCCAAAAATAAACCATTCATTTGACTTTTATTGTAATTTTTAGGGGCATTAGTGGCTGAAAAGCACATTAAGGGGTATATTTACTAAACTGCGGGTTTGAAAAAGTGGAGATGTTGCCTATAGCAACCAATCAGATTCTAGTTATCATTTAGTTAGTATATTCTACAAAATGACAGCTAGAATCTGATTGGTTGCTATAGGCAACATCTCCACTTTTTCAAATCCGCAGTTTAGTAAATCTACCCCTAAGAGTGAATTGTGAATGAGCGCTAATAGTTGAAAGACAAAAACTTTTCTCTCCAGCACTAAGGATTAGGGGTCTATTTACCAAGACCACTCCGGTAACCTCCGCTAAGAATCACAGCGATAGAATATCTTTTATCAGGGAGTCTAACAAACAAAAAACGTTCCATGGGGCAGCTAAGCACTGCTCAACTCCTAGGCAACACTAGCCAGCAACGGTAAGAGGAGTCTTATAAGGGGAAGCTACGCAGAAGGCCCCTGGCAATAGTTACCGTCTGCGATAGTCTTCAGCAGCCTAGGGCTATAGTAATAATTAGAAGCCTTAAATCCTATGAAAACTCTTGTTTTCACAGGGTTTAGAGCAGCGGTGGGCAAAAGCTGACCTATGGGCCCCCTGCCAGCCATCAAGCCTTCACATGTATCCCCCCCCAAACAGCAGCTCTTGATCAGCAAGAGAGGATGAGGGTACAATTTTAAAGTAGTGTTATTTGTACTAAGACTCATCCTATTTTTTTACAAACACTGTACTTCCTGTACTGTATTAAAGCTTTTGATAGATTTATATGTTTCTCTTTCTTTTCATCTAAGCTCTGCTCTTGAAGTCTATCCTGATACATTTTGCTATGCAGCCCATGCATCATTTTAGAAGCCATTCTCTGATTTTTCTTTTCTGTTTTATTAATGTCTTTTTGAAGATAGGACCTCCAGACCTGTACTCGGTACTCACGGAGAAGCAGCAGACCATGCTTCCTTATATATCTGTATTCCAGAGTGCATTGACTGTTTCAACAATATACTTGCAGTCAGAAGACTACTATCAGTCAGGAATGTTTGTTTATGGACGAAAAACACATTAAGGGGTATATTTATCAAACCCTCTAAAAAGGAAAGAAGAGGTATTGTCAATAGCAACCAATCAAATTCTAGCTATCATTCATTTAGTATATTCTAGAAAATGATAGCTAGAGTATAATTGGTGGCAATGGACAGTACATCCACTTTCCCTTTGTTGAAGCTTTAGAATCATTAACAAATCCACATTTGTTTAAATAGTGCCACTGTTCCTACAGCGCTGTACTGAGAATATTTGTCATTCATATCAGTCCCTGCCCCATTGGAGCTTACAACCTAAATTTCCGAACACACACACAGACATACACACACACGCACAGGCTAGGGTTATTTTAGCCAATTAGCCTACCAGTATGTTTTTGGAGTGTGTCAGGAAACTGGAGCACCTGGAGGAAACCCATACATACACGGGGAGAACATACAAAATCCACACAGCTAAGGCCCAGATCAGGAATCGAAATGATAACCCCAGTAAATCTATTCCTAATAGTTTAAAGTCAACAAATTTATCTCTGCAGCTCTTAGGATTAATTTATGCATCTGCAAAAATGTTTATTGAGGACATAGGAAGGATACTGTCTTAATTAAATGTGTCATATTTGTATATTGTAATGTTTTACTACATTGGATTTATTGCCGATTTACCATATAAGGTGCAGTTGGTTGGTAGATAAAGCTGATCGAAGATAAGGGCTGTGAGGGTTTATTACATGGTAAGAGTTAAGCGAAGAACAGTGATATAGAACAAAGAATGTATCATTTTATTGTAAAGGTAGCACGAAGAGAAGTGTGTGAATAAATAGAAATGTATGCCAGACAAAGTCATCCTGTACTTTGACCTTGTTTCTCAGAGTTCCAGAAACCAGATTTGTTTTTATCTCTTTTGATGCACTGCCAAGAATCAGTAGTATGTGTAGAATAGGCTCTTTCTACACACATGTTTTCTTCTACTAAAATATGTGTAATAGCTATACTAGCTAATTGTATTATGTACCAGCATGAGCTGTACCACTTATGTCAATTTGTTGAGCAACTTCCACTTCTGTATTTTTATGTCAATTTGTTGTAAGAATTTATAAACCCCAACTTTTTAAAATTAGGGCTAGGGTTATCTGTAGCGCACGGGAGCACTATGTAAGGTTGCTCTAAGATGAATTCATCTATACCTTATGATCTCTCAACATTCTACAATGTGGACGGGGCCAATGCTTGGTCTTCATCACCTCCGAGGGCTGATAGAAATCAAGTTATTTGAAGGGGAAAGTGGAAGAAGCTCTGATGCCACCAGCTGAGTGGGAATTACACTAAATGCACATTCTCCACTACTTAAAGCAAAGTTAAATATCTTTTGCCATAGCTCAAAATCTTCTTTTTGGATGTGAGCATGGAGTGAGGTGTATTCTCCTGCTCTCGCTGTATTCTGCAAGAAATACCCTGATTTATCCAAATCCCTTTAGGAATAAAATGGAATGAAATGGAACTTACACGAATGAATGCATTTGCATGCAATTCATGTGCGAACACAAAGGACACTTGCGCCTGCCTGCAACTTAAAAGATGGGAAGGGCGGAACCAATGTAGGCGATGTACAATAAGGGCATGTCGATGATGATTCAAGTCCTGGGAATCTTGTGCGTACATTTGTTTTTAACTGCATCATTTGCACCAGCAACAAAGAGGGTGTAGTTGGCAATTGATAGTGATGACTGTCAAGGCATAGGGCTAGATTTACTAAGCTGCGGGTTTGAAAAAGTGGGGATGTTGCCTATAGCAACCAATCAGATTCTAGCTTTCATTTATTTAGTACCTTCTACAAAATGAATTCTCTCCAAGTAGGAGAGAGCAGGACAGTCTGCCAACTGTCCTGATTCTGGTGGGGCAGTCCTGAGTTTGGGGACTGGCCCACTCAATCAGGACTTTGTCCCGACTACAGGGACAGTTGGGAGGTATGTCCCACTTCACACTGCTCTACTCATGAAGGGTGCACACAGTATTGTCTGTGTATTTGGCTAAAATTATAGCCATAGTACACTTTAGGGGCCCCCCTGTCTAAAGTGCCCCGGGCCCCCAGAACCTTAATCCAGCTCTGGGAGCATTTGAATAGCATATGCTTTTTTTATAGACCAGTGTGAAATATTCAGCCTGAAATTCTACTCTTATGTCTGAAATAAAAGTGTACTGTAACATATTCGCCAAACAGACATTGTGTAAAACATTTAAGATAAAGGGTAATTTTAGGTGGAGTTAAGTCATACTTGCCAACTTTGCAATTAGGGCGGGGGCTTTTTGATGGGAGCATGGCCACGTGAATCGCGTTGTTAGGCCCCGACCCTGTCAATCTTTAGCAATTTTGGCCTATCGCAGCATGGGGCGTGGCCAGGATGACGCTTTTAGCTCAATCTCCACCCACTTCTCAAACTAAGAGGCCAGGATCCGGGAGGTTGCCCTGCATTCTCGGGAGTCCAGGAAAACTCCCAAAAATTCGGGAGTCTCTGACATTCAGAGAGAATATGAATCAAATAATAAATATACCTTTGCTCCTCAGTCCTCCATTCTTGGGGTTCCCACAATGAGAAGACAATAAGGAAGGAGACTTGACAACGATGCTAGGAATTTATCCTGCAATACCTCTAATTGTCCATATAAAACAGACACCTCAGTGACAGTTTCAGGAAAGATGATCTCCCACATGGACTGTTAAGAGGCTTCAGAGAATTCACCAGATCAGGAAGAGGAGATAAGTCATTTTTGTGGGTGGAGTTATCCTGTAACTGAATGCGTTTTAATTTGAAATTGACAAATGAGGCAATAAGGGAAATGTGTGGGTAGAAACAGGAGGAGAGCTCAAAATAGTATAGTAAATTTAAAATACAACTAGTATAAAAATAAATTGAAACTGTATATGTAAAGCTGTATATCAGGGTGCCAATATTCTTGATTGGAAGCAAGCCAGCCCATTGTCCACTACTATGCAGGAATTAATTCAGTGGTTTCAGATTTAGTTTTTTTAAAGTTACAGTAACTTCTGAAAAGCTTCAAAATACTTGTTATGTTTTAACAGAAAGGCGCAGGCCTTATTAGGCCTTATTATAATTAAATATTTTATTATATAACTCCATATATATGGGCCTTGAATGGAACAAACACTTAACTTTGTATTTAGATGCAGTGCTGCTGACACTGTAATAATCACATAATGTACGCTTATGAAGAGTAAAGCTGCCATCTATTGTATAATTTTCATGTTTATATAAGCGGACCAGGAAAAGAGAACTGTGAAGTCTCTCCAATGGACTTAGAGTCAAGTACACAGGTCCCCTTCTACCAAAAGTGTCTTCAATGTTTGGGTGAATCACTTTGGCTTGTATGTGAGATTGTGTGCAGCAGCTCCTGATGCTTTTGCCTGTTTGATAACCTAAGGAGCAGGCCGGGCTGGGGTGAACTGGGCAACTGGGCCACCTGCATTTGTTTTTTTTATTAAATGTTCCTAAGTAGAGTCTTGCCCCCCAGGCTAAAATTTGCCAGCCCTCCCCTGAATAACCCATACATGCTAACTTTCAAAACTTCTCCCCTGGGAAGTTATGTGATGTGACAGGGGGTAGGAGGGGGCGTGACAACGTTATTGCGTCACCATAGTCCCGCCCCACTCTAAAATGCCACAATTCACTACATTGAATAGCGGGGATGGAAATTAATGATACAACTAAGCCCCGCCCCCACCATTCAATGCTGTGAATTTCGGCGAATCCGGGAGGTTTGCCTACTCTTCCGGGAGTCCGGGAGGACTCCCTGAAATTTGGGAAAATGATCGACTGAAATTAAGTAAATTTGGATTAGTAATTTCTGCTTAGTATGCCTCCAGATCTGTCATCTTTTCTGCTGCTGTACATACAGAAATAATTAATAATGTTCCTAAGTGACACTACATACCTCCCATCTTTGCAGGTTCTTAACTGGGGACAGGGGACGTGAACTTATCACAATGGGGGCATGACCATGATGCTGTGGGGGCATGGCAGACTCCCTCAGAGGTACGGGGGCTGTCCCTTACCCCTGCCCACCCTCCAACCAGCCATTCATCTATGCAGAGCAGCAGTGAATGGGACATGTCTACCAGCTTTCTGCAAGCGGGGCAAATGTATATACAGATGTGATGACAGAGGCTTAAAATTGGGACTGTCCTGGATTACACAGAGAAAACGAATGCACAGGAAAATTTTGGATTTACCCTTAGCAACCAATTCAATTCTATTACATGTTTCTAATGTTTCTGTGCACTGCTTAGAAAATGAAAAGAAAAAATTGATCAGTTTAGGCCACACCACAGTTTTCCTCAACAGTAGTTTCATAAATGTCACCCAAAGTTCTTCCTGGCTGAGCTGAAATTAAACAAAACTGGCTAGTATCATATCCAGGGCCGCCAAGAGGGGGGGAGAGCGGGTACAGTTTACCCGGGCCCGGCCATGCCAGGGGGCTCGGGCCGGGCCCTCGCTGCAAATTACATTTTTTTTTTTGTTTTCTCTCTTGCACTATTTTTTTTCCGTGGGGGGGGGGTCTCGTGGGTTTCTTGGGAGCTGGAAGGAAAAATAAATAAATAAAAAAAAATACTCACGTGATCGCGCGGCGCCGTGTCCCTCCTCTCCTCCATTCACACTGACTGCCAGGCATGACGTCATCAAGTCACGCCTGTCAGTCAGTGAGGAGCGCCGCAGCCAGCATGAAGAAAGAACACAGAAGAGGAGACAGAAGAGCAGAAAAGAAAAGAAAGAAGTTGACAAAAGGTAAGTAAAGAAACGGAGAGGCAAGGGGAGGAAAACAGAGAGGGACATTACTATAAAGAAAGGGGACAGAGAAACTGAGGAGGAAAAAAAATTGGGGAGAGAGGAACAGAGGAGGGAAAAAAAATTGGGGAGAGAGGAACAGAGGAGGAAAAAAAGGAGAGAGCCACAGAGGAATAGAAAAAAGTGGGAGAGAGGAACAGAGGAGGAAAAAAAGTGGGAGAGAGGAACAGAGGAGGAAAAAAAGTGGGAGAGAGGAACAGAGGAATAAAAAAAGTGGGAGAGAGGCACAAAGTAAAAAAAGAAGGGGGAAAAGCAGCATGGAGGTCGCAGTGTGAGCATAAGGGGGTACAGTGTAGTTGTGATGAAGGGGCACAGTATTGTGTGTGTGATGGCACAGGGGGCTTGTTGCAATGTAGTGTGTGTGAGGTAGGTGGCAGCTAATTAATGGGCGCTATTTTGTTTGTAGGGTGATGGTGAGGCAATTTAATAGTAGGGACTATTAATTTAAGATGGGGTGGTTTGGGGGCTATTGAATCTTGGAGTGAGTTTAGGGAGAATGAGGTCTATTTATTAAATGTGACTATGAATTATTTAATGGCAGTGATGGTTGCGGGAAATAGGTATTGCTAGGCTGTTTGCAGGAAGGGAAAAAGGTTTATTTATTAAATGTGAATAGTATTATTTTAATGTTGGGGCTGGAGGAAGGCCTAATTATTAATCGTGGGTGCTATTGATTTAACGCCGGGGCTGGCTGTAATTTTCTAAATGTAGCCATTTTTTTTTCAAAATAGGTCCTTCAACATTTCTGGATCCGGACAAGCCACAACTAAAGAAACCAGCAGCCACAGGTGGAGAAAGTGAGAAGAACAGGTAGGAGAGAGCAGCACAGTGTGTGAAATGTTGTGATTCTAGTAGGGACAATACCAATTTTTGGTGAATGTTGTGCCCAATGTAAGGTGTAGGGCAAGACTGAACTGTTTGTGTACACACTGCATTGTTTGTATACTACACTGTGGTGGTAGATGTCCTGAAAGTCAGGAGTGCTTGAACATATGTGACGCTCCGGCGAATTGAGAGCCTAGTGGTTTTTATGTTAGCCACGCCCCAATGGCACGTTTGGCACGCCCCCAAATGCATGACCACACCTCCTAAAATTTTTGCACCGCCGTTTGGCTAGCCACGCCCCTGAATGTATGACCATACACCTAAATGTTTTTGTGCCGCCGTAAGGCAGCGCAAAAAAAATTTGGGGCTTACTTGACTATGAGGGAGGCCCCATGAATTTGTTGTACCCGGGCCCTGAATTCTTCTTGGCAGCCCTGATCATATCCGTCATTCTAAATATCAAATAAAGTCCCCACCCCCCAAAAAACAACAATGGATTACAAAAGTGAATCATTTTGCTCATCAGAACCTGTATATAATAACATATTAATCTCAATCTCTGTCTTTACACAAAGAACTGTTTGGCAGTTCTCAAAATGTTAGAAATGGAAACCTTGCATAGCGGAGAAACTCTTTTTCTTACACAAATTACACTTTCTATGTGATGGTTATACTTAATAAATTTGATGACATAATGAGGGCACTCCCTTGCAGCCAATTATGTGAATTTCATATAGCTGTCATTCTGTGTGACAGGTTTAATGACTATCTCAGTGAGCTTAGAAAAACAACTGAGCATAAGAGACAATTTCAGAAACCTGCTACTAAGGATGAGATGTAATATGCGACTTCCACTGAAGAAAATTATAATGAAAATATAAATACTCTACTGCTTGCTGTATGATATATTACTTTAATATTCAAAGTTGTATTGTCTAAAAAGCCCTGTAATAAACTGTTATTTTATTACATGGGTACTATGCAGTACAGGGAAAACTAACTTAAAAAAATAACTAAAAATGCTTTCCATTAATAAAAATAATTTCTTTAAATAATTAAGCATTTTTCCAGTGGGGAGCCTCTGTTATTGCCATACTGTCCTTGTTAAATCGGATTCGAGAATCCTTCATTGGCAAAAGTTTTCACCACCAATACCCAGCGATGACTATTATCGGCCAGGGGACTTTGCTAGGAAGAAGACCTATATTTGGTGAAAACACCCATTTCGCCTGCGATAGGACCTTTCTCCCTATAATAGACCCCTGTAAAAGGTCACCCCATTACTTTTTTCTAAAAGCAACTGGGCATGTACTGACTGCACTGGGGTAATCATTATTATACAACTATTATAAATAGGCCCGTGCTCGGTATATTCCATATTATATATAGTACCAGCTGTATGGCAATATAAATGCCCATATATGTATACAAAACAAAAAGACAGTCGTTGTCAGCGCTTATCCTTAACACTGCATATATGTGTCTATCTAGCAAAAGGAAAACAGGTACTAGTTCATATTTTTATCAAAACATTTAAGCCTGCATCCCAGCATTAAGGACACCTCATTATATGCATGGCAATAAGTCCGCGCTCGGTATATCCCATCAAGGTCTTGCATTTCTTTTTGGGGGGAAAGAGGGCTTAATCCACTTGAGATTTAAGGGATATACTAAGCATGGGCTTATTTTTTCTCTGGGTTGGTCTCAAAATAAGGCCTTATGTTGTCTTAGCAGCTGTCCATAAAGCCTATTTAGGGCTCATTTGGGTGTGGCTTACAAACCAGCCCTTGTTAGATGTACACCCTTATACCTGGGAGGTGAGTGCATCTGATGGTGGGATGCAGGCTTAAATGTTTTGATCAAAATATGAACTAATACCTCATAAGGATAAGCACTGACAACACCTGTCTTTTTGTTTAGTACCAGCATAATGTATCATCTCAGGTTTCTGGCCAAAACCAGGTTTTCATGAGTAATATTTTCATTATTCACCAAAATATCCTCATAGCTTTATTTATTAAGGTACTTTTTACCAAGCATCAGGAGTATGTTATTTATGATTGAACCTCATCCCTCCAGTAAGCTATTTTCTTATGAAGCAATAGCTATAATGAAATTCTAATTGTTCTCTAGATAAGTATATATTTGCAGAATCAGATTAGATGAGTATTGTTCTCATTGACTTTATGCATAATTTACATCTTCAAATTTTGAGTCTCATCAGATCAAAGGCACAAATATTGTATTCTCATATGCAGTTTCTGTATGCTGTCATCTAAATGTCGTTAACACAATGGCTTTTATCATTTTTATTTATAATTGTACTGAATACACTTTGTCCTGAATTCCGAAGTTTGTTGTTTGAAGTTGTTCTGTTTCTTTACTGACGTTTCACACAGACATTTTGACGTCCATTACATTCTGTGAATGTATGAAGGGTAAATTGCATAAATAAATAATGGCCATGTTAATATGGCATTTTGCTAAATGAAAAGCAACTTCTAGGTCACTCTTCTGCTTGATTTGTTTTGGTTCTCATACATATGGGTGTGTCACACACCGGCCTCATGGGACCTCTACTCGAAGATTGGTGCACCTGTCCTCTTCCTGATTCTCCCTATCGTGTATGCCGTCCTGTCAGCAGCAGTCTGTGCAAACTGCCTCATCTGTTTTACCTGCCCTATCATTCCATTGGTTGGCACTCCTTTATAAGGCTCCTCCCCTCACCTTTCAGTGCTGGTTCTTTGAGTCTTTACTTGACCTGGAAGCAGCTCCCTTCTCCTCGTTGTAACCTGCTCCTGCTTCCTATCCTGTATGCACCGCTGACCTCCGCTGATCCTTTCCACTCCAAGTGGTAATAGCTGTGGTTCATCGTCTACTGTATATCCTGTGCACCACTGATCTCTGCTTCCCTGTTCCACTCGTTAGTGGTAATCGCTGTGATCAACGCCCGTTACCTATCCTGTATGCACCGCTGACCTCCGCTGATCCGCTCCACTCTCAAATGGTAATAGCTGTGGTTCATTGTCTGCTGTATATCCTGCGCATCACTGACCTCTGCTCATCTGCTCCTCTTGTGGATGGCACTATCCTGGATCACCGCCTCCTCCTCTCCAGTGTACTGCTATAGACTCCTGTTCTCTACCCTTCATAGGGTCTCATGCCTCAATCTCATCTCATCCTACCTCCGGTAGCTATTGGGTACTCCTGTCACCTCTCGAAGTTACTTCTCTGTCCTGTCTCACTGGGAACTTCCCTAGAGGGCCGCGACCTGCAGGTGGAAGCCGCTAAGCCCAAATCTTCTTGCGGGGATCCCTGGTGAATACCTTCCGCTCTGTTAGACTCTGCACCTCTAGGTGGAGTCTAGCCAATCCCAGCCGAGACAACACTATCCCACTCATTCCTCGTGGTACCCCTGACAGGGTGGTGACGAACAATGGATAGACAAAACATTGTTCTTTGACCCTTTTAACAGAGCATTGTGTTCTTTTTCAGAAGACGCTCAGCTCTCTGGTATTACAGGCTGGCAGCGGTAGGAAGAGTCTTACTGCTTCCCAAGCCAATCCTACGACCCTCTGGCAGTGCAATCGGACTTGCGCTTCCAGGTCCAGATTTTATTAAAAATATATATATTAAAGTTAAAAAAGAAAAGATAAACAGAAAAAAAAAAAAATCTCCGTAGCTCAGAGTTGGTGCAAAAGTCGAACCTTGTCCTATACCTTACAAAATTTGTGTCTTCCAATTGCACAGCGGAGAAGCCAATTTCTAGAGTCGACAGATATAGCAAAGACTGTCCTGATGTCCCATCAATCTCATGATTACTTAAGCCATAAATGAACTATGCAGTATTTTAACAGAAAATGTAAAAGTTTTATTTAAGGGAAAGTGATAGGCAGTTGGACTTTTATATATGCTATAGCGTAGTGGGGGCGCAACTAAGTATGGGGGCTGCTACCTAAGCAGGATACCAAGCAGGGGTCACATAAAGGGTGCATGAGGACAGTTTAAGTCAGATCCTGCCTCTCTCCCTATTGCTAGTTGGCAGAGGAGGGTTTACAGCAGAGCTTGGAGTTCATATAGTTGTATAGGCGATGGATTTATGGTATGCGGTGTAGTGTAGAGTTTGTTAGACTTAGTCCCGTGTTTGAAAAATGCCGAACTGGCAGTAGTGTATTTCTAAAATGCTGCATGGAAATGAACGTACAGCCGAAATGACTGCTATGACTAGCATAACACTCAAGAATATGATAAATATTATTTACATTTAAATATTTAAAAATAAACCTTATTATAAACAGGCCCCAGGTTGCATAATGGGATATAAGGGCCACAGCAGGCCTTTTTTTCCCATTATACAACCTGTGGGTAAATATATCAAGCTGAGAGTATTCCGGCGGGTTTGAACAGTAGAGATGTTGCCTATAGCAACCAATCAGATTCTAGCTATCATTTTGTAGAATGTACTAAATAAATGAGAGCTAGAATCTGATTGGTTTTTCAAACCCGCCGGAAAACTCTCAGCTTGATACAGTTACCCCCTGATGTCTTTGGGCCCCTGTTTATTATTAGGAAAAAACTATTTCTTCTGTAATAATGTGTGCTCTCACTGGCGATCTTTTTTGCCAGGTCTGTGTGGTGAAGCCTATTTACCATTGACAGCGGCAGGTCACACATGAGGAGGCCCTGGAGACGCACCCGTGAAGCGTTAAGAGTCATTTTCGGCTGTCACTGCCAGCCAATATCCCTTCATGCCGTGGGTATATGTGTAGCATGATCTATACTTCTTTATTCTTACAAATCATATCTGAAGAGTTCAGTTGTGGGGTTTATTGGTTCTTTAAACTGGCAATAATATTATTACATACCTTTTTATTGAGCTTACATTTACGCTGTACTAAATTCTGAATGTCTCGGGCTTACTTTGAAATGAATAAACAGGACACTTATGTAGCTTAGGCCATATAATCCACCATATATTTTCGTGTAGGTCCTAAATAAGGTAAAATAGTTGGTGAGATCCAAGAGGGTAGAAACTCTCCCGAGAGTCCTGGAGGATTCCTGAAATTCTGGGGTCTTCTGGACGTTCCGAGAGAGTAGATTATGGAAAACATCTCTTATATTACATGATAGTGTTATATTCTTTGCCTGGTAGCTTAATCAAAAGAGCGTAAAATAATTTAATTTCTCAAGATTATTTTCACCAGGAATCTCTGCAAGAACTGACCACATTCCATTATTATTAAGAGCAAATACAATATTTTATCTCTGAAAATATATTTTTATCTAAATACAGATCAGCTCTCTGTGATAGATTATTTACAAACACAGAAAATATTGGGAGTGCCAAAGGTGCTCCTTGCTGTTTTGTGACCCCACACACACCTGTTTTTTTGTGGCTGTTGTTCCTGTTTTCATTGTTATGTGTATAGACAAACACTACAAGCCAAAGACAGTAGGCGGAAAAGCACATTTTGGCTCCTTACGATTGGTAGCGATGGATGTAAATAAGCTGGTATGTATGGTAGCTTCAGTAATGATAGATGTACAATTAACATGTCCCATTTTTATTTTTGGAACTCCATTATGGGTTGTCAGGAGTCATTTTTTTGGATCTGGTCTGACGTTCAGAACTTTGTTCTCTGCTGACCTGAACTAACTCTTTGATCACATACTGTGCACTTCTCCATTGCCACATTATTGTTGACACTCTGCCAAAAAATGTTGGCGCCTGGGATTATATATATATATATATATATATATATATATAAAATGTATGGCTTTTATGTGTTCAATTGGAGGTGAAGAGGAAGTAGCAGTCATGGCACTATCTGGTATTGAATGATCTGTTTCACTTAGTCTATAATAATTGACACCTTCCTTCCTTGGGTTGTCACCAGAATCTGCAAGCATAGATTGGTTTGCAATTTACAAAAAAAAAAAATGCTTCTGCTACTGTACAATTTACAACAATAGCGATATGGGGTTGTCTGAGCACATTTGCCATTTTTTGCTCACGCCAGATTTAGATTTATTGCTTGGTAGTGAATTTTCATTCTCATCTGACCACCTTTGAGCGTGGGGTTGACTATCAGATTTAGTGCAATTGTATCTGCTGACACATTTGCGCCGGGCGCCGTGCTTTGGGGAGGTGGCTGTCTGGCAGTGACAACCAGTGATCTCGGCCTATCAGGCGGCAGTGGGTGTCGCCTCGCTCTGAGCTGGTTGCTAAGTAACGGCAAGCAGCATCCTTCTATATCTGTACTGCTGGCATATAGCCGGTTGCTAGGCAGCAGCAGATGCCTAGCTAATCTTATCATTAGTGCCTGCTGCATTAAGTGCAGCTAATGAGGTTGTGCACTTACCATTGTCCCTCTCTGAATAAAACCCCTTCCTGTTGATTACTTGTGCTGGTGATAGTTTCTGATAGGGCTAGTGTGCTGTTCAAATCTGACCTGTATTGACTCCTTGTTGTGATCCGGACCGTATCTTGAATTTTTGCTATTTTCTCCTGTCCATGACCATTGCCTGTTTCTAGATCTGCTATTAACCTCTTCCTGCCTTGACCTTGGCCTGTTTACCGAATTTTGCCATGAATTCTGCCAGCTCTGACCGCAGCCTGTATTACTGATTATTCTATTGAATGGTGAGCTCAGCCTGTCCTGACCTTTGGCCTGTATATTGGATTTATCCTGCTACTCTTGCTGCTGTCTGCAACCTCCTTCAGTGTCCTGTCCATGCTACCAGCACTATCCTGTTTTATAAACTGCTAGTACCACAAATTAAGACCTGGGAGTACTTTAGAAACATATTGTGTTTCTTGGAAAGGGGGCTACTATAGGCAAATATCTCATAATGAAGGTTCTAGTAGGTTTATAATCCCTTCTAATATTATAATAACATCATCACCATGCTCATCCTCATAAGTTACTTGGCTTTCACCACTGGGCCTGAGTCATTAAGAAGAGCAAAGCATAAAAATAGGAGTAACTTTGTACCTGGACAAAACCATGTTGCATTGGAGGGGGAGGTAAATTTAAAATGTGGGGACAGACTTATAGCTTTGCAACAGCATTTCCTAGAACAACTTTAAATTTCAGTATAAAAATAAAGCTATCAAGTATTTGTAAGCTACATGACAAAACAGCCAGTATTTAAATTATGTGCAAAATAATAAACTAATTTGCACCCCTTGCATTTTAACATGGTTTGTCCCAGAGATCATTTACTCCTTTTTTTGCCTTACTTTCCTTACTGACTCAGGCTCACTGTCTTCAAATTCCATAAAGGCGTGACTAAAGTATGGTAAAGGGGATAATAGATTGTCATCTCCCACACGGGCTAGCCTATCCATAATTTTATGTGTTTGACTCATATCCACAAAACTACCACATGGATTAAGTGAAGTTTGTCACGTTTTTCAAAGGGTGATTTTATTTTCTCCATTCAAGTCATTATTGTTTATAAAGTAACTGAATTGGGGCTTCCAAATACAATAAGGGCATACTTGGAAAGGTTGTACATACTGAGTAATGATAGTGACAAGTACACCAGTCAGTGTGCTGTAAAACATACATCAGTTAAGATCAAAAGCAATGTGTTACCTGAGTGTTTGAACATCTCATGCCACAAATCATTCACAGATGTAGAACAATCTAAGAACAATGACTTCCATAGGGAAGAGGGAAGACTTGTTGCATTCAATGATCCTTGTGGTTTGGTATCTTGACGTTCCATGCACTCTGACTGACCTTGTTATCAAGAGGGACATACAATATGCCTCAAATTTTGTGTGAATCTTAACTAATATGCTAATTTATTCGCGTTTTGGTGGACTTTGGTTGAATTTCACAATTGGCTGAATTGATTAGCCCATCTTTGGGCACATGGTGTCAAAGGTAAAAAGTTTTTGATTCATATTCTTTACCCTCTTCCATTATTTAATGGACCTGATTAATATCCGAACGCAACTTGCACATAGGTTGCGTGTGACACCCCCTTCCCAGCGAGTCTACAGGGGGAAGGTGCATCTCTCTTATCCTTTAACAAATAACAGTTCTCGCCATATTATGCTCTGTGCAGTGCCAGCACCTTAGTCAGACTTAAGCGGTATCTTCGTTGGGTAGTGTTCAGTGAATGTGGAACACCAAAGGGAGGCTAAAGAACCCTCTCCCCACCTAATTATGAACTCAGACAAACAGATGAATCAACAATACTCCAAACTGGTCTTTAGAAGCCACACCAGCACATTTATTGGTGAGGCGAGGACCACTAAAGTTTTAGTTTGTTTTTCCTTTTAAAACTATACTTCAATGTGGAAAAGGTTAGATATATTACCATGGAAAACAATTTAAACATCAGGCAACAATTATCAGAGCAATAGACTCAGAGCAGTAAAATGTGTACATACATTTCAGCACAATTAGTGCATTTCCCACCTTCTATTCATTATAACACTAAGAGGTACCTTTGACCCACTTATCTATAGGTTTGTGAAAACATGCACAATACTCTAATCACATGAATAACATTCTATGATAATAAACTAGTATCATACTCAACCTCACTTAAAGCTTTGCAATAAAAATCATGCAATACAATCCAAGGAGCATATATTTGAATGTTCAAATCCTTGATATACGGGAGTAACAGGGTTGTTGATACTTATTGCTTGTTCTCAGACTTGACACACACAAGTACAACATGGGTGAATAACAAATAGCGCAACCCTCTAAATCACTGAACTTGACCGAGCACAATGGATCATTTGTAATAGCACTTATTATCTGTTCCAAGTAGAATAACATATCTCTTCTGCAGCCTTTACCACAACACTCCTTTGCTTTCACGTAAAGTCCCTCCATTGGAATGTAGAAAAGTGTAATAAATGCTGGCTAATTCCTCCTTTCTCCTATAATCAAACAACTCACTGTCTCCTTTCTGTAAACGGTGTCACAAGTCACACTTCTTAATACTTTTAGTTGAAGTAGGCTCTCATTTGTGATATAATACACTCTTTCACCTTCCTATTTCAGTTCCAAGTCTCTGATCTATCTTTCCATGCACTTTACCTTTGAAGCTAAAGCTAGTACGGCTAAAGGGTATTTACAAATACATCTTCAGGTCGCCCCACCAGTTCCCTATTTAACTAACAACAACACAAGAAACAATCCATTTAAGTAAATAATAGTCTAATCGATTACTACTTAACGCACTGGTCTCCATCTTCCACTGTCAGCATGGCCTCTCTCCCCGATGGAGTCTGGCAGCCACATCCACTCCTCACCGAAAGGTCTCTTCTTCTCTCTCCCAGATTCCTCTTGAGTATCCTCCACTCTCTCTCTGTTGTCTCAACCACCAGATGTGCTCCCCAGTTCAGAGTTCTTATATCTCACTATGTCAGTCTCCTGTCTCTCACACCCGCTCCTCTCTGCTCACTCTTGCTCCTCCTTCCCAGCAATCCTATCTGCCTTTCCCACGATTCACCACCTCTGCGTGACTCTGCATTTCAGATCTCATCCCCCAGCATACTGGGAGATGTAGTTCACGGGCAGCATATTTCATTGCCCATCACGGATGCCAGTGCTACATGCGTGTTTAAAAAGAGCATGCAACTTGAGCGTATTTTCCACCATATTCAAATCCAAGCATACCTCAAGATACATTTTGATTTGAATCTGGGTGTACGTACGCGCTGCCTAAACAGTTCCAAAAGTACTTAAATACACAGAACAGACTGTAGTATACACAGATGTGTAAGTACAATAAAAGTTCACATCACTAAGCACAAAGCTTTTATTTGATCAATATTTAAAATAACACCTGTTAAGAGTATAATCATTTATATCAATATTTATTTTGAAAAAAATATATATTTATATTTTAATGCATACTGAACATTCAATGCTTTTTTATAGCATATCTTAGTTGCATACATGTTCTGTGATAATTGCTGGCACACATACATTTACTTTTTAGTTCAAAGAATATGCCGTGTCTGTCATGAGTATCAGTCGGTATTTATACCTGACCTGCAAAAAATTTGGCTGAAAACAAACGTACATACACAGTGGTCGAAGTGGAAAGTTAGAAGTGGCGGTATGGAAAAAAGTAATTGCTGGGGCATCCTTGGCCCCCAAAAGCTTTAGGGAATTTGACTGCTTGAATAAATTTTGGGTGCTTTTTTAACACTATATAGTAAAACACAAAGACATATTACATAATGCATGGCTATCATCATCATCACAATTTATTTATATAGCACCACTAATTCCGCAGCGCTGTACAGAGAACTCATTCACACAGTATAGCAGGCCAGGCCCCCCCTCCCCTGTCACTCATACAGTATAGCAGGCCAGGCCCCCCCTCCCCTGTCACTCATACAGTATAGCAGGCCCCCTTCCCCTGTCTCTCACACAGTATAGCAGCCCCCCCCCCTTTCACTCACACAGTAGCGCAGGACCCCCCTCCCCTGTCACTCATACAGTATAGCAGGCCCCTTCTCCCTCCCCTGTGACTCATACAGTAAAGCAGCCGCCTCCCTCCCCTGTCACTCACACAGTAAAGCAGCCCCCCCTGTCACTCACACAGTAAAGCAGCCCTCCCCTCCCTTGTCACTCACACAGTAAAGCATCCCCCCCTGTCACTTACACAGTAAAGCAGCCCTCCACTCCCCTGTCACTCACACAGTAAAATAACCCTCCCCTCCCTTGTCACTCACACAGTAAGGCAGCCCCCACTCCCCTGTCACTCACACAGTAAATCAGCCCCCCCCCCTGTCACCCACAGAGTAAAGCAGCCCTCCCCTCCCCTGTCACTCACACAGTAAGGCAGCCCCCATTCCCCTGTCACCAGTGTCGGACTGGCCTGCCGGGGAGCCGGGCTATCCCCCGGGAGGCCCTGTTGCCTGATAACCCCGTCCTCTTTGTTGGTGGGGCGGAGCAGAGAATTACTGAGTTGCGGTCAGTCTACATATGAAACGGAGACTGTCAAACTAATAAATCCCTTCCTACAGCCAGCACGTGAGAACACTTCCTGCTCCCGAGACAGAAATGCTTCACAGTGACACAGATCTCAGATTACTCCCTCTGTTGTAGTTGCAGGCGTCCTGTAGTCATAAAGTTGCCGTCCTAACTGCAGTGTGAGTCCGTGTAATCAGTAAGTGTAATAAATCGTGCAACTTCTCTAGAGCTCTCCACTGTGTGACCTCGGAGGGAGGGAGATAAATTAGAATGGCTTCATGGCAATATACGTCTTCAGTGCCTCTATAAAAGGATCCTATTGCAGCTGACCAATGAATGGATTCCTAATAAACTAGTACCAAATTCACTGTTTATATCATGTTTCATGTTTATTTGTTTTCAATCAATTTTGGGACTCTATTCCCTATAGAAGCATATCTTAATCAGAATAAAACACATTGAGACAGTTAGTTCCTTATAGGATTGCATCTGCTATATGCTTTAATATTAATGTTTTGCTTTTGTCCTTTGTAGTGGCATTGGATTATTATTGATTGTACATTTTGTGGGTAGATCATTTTTTAGAGTCCTGTTTTTATTTGCCAGTGTCTAGAGTGTAGGGAGTGTGATTAGTTTTATGTAATATTTTAAATGTGCATATATTTTTATGCTAATAAATTTGTGGTTTCTATAGTGCTTCATGGATATATTAATTTTTAGTCTATACCCTTATATTGTGGTTTTCATATGATGAATGGTTGATCTCTAGTGCTGTACTATAGCATTTCTTTTCTGTGTACACTATGAGAGAAGAGAACACTAACCACAAAGAATGGACAGCACACAGAGGGGGAGTGAAAGGGAAATGTGAGCAGATGGACACAGAGGGTATAGCCTTGCATTTAATATGTATCTGTCCCTAGTGATACAAAGCATCTAAAATGAATTCAATGGGGGCCCCTACCACTGCATTTCCCCCGGTGGGCCCTTCATGTCCCAGTCCGACACTGCCTGTCACTCACACAGTAAAACAGCCCTCCACTCCCTTGTCACTCACACAGTAAGGCAGCCCCCACTCCCCTGTCACTCACACAGTAAAGCAGCCCATCCTGTCACTCACACAGTAAAGCAGCCCCCCCCTTCCCTGTCACTCACACAGTAAAGCAGCCCCCAATCCAATGTCATTGACACAGTAAGGCAGCCCCCACTCCCCTGTCACTCACACAGTAAAGCAGCCCCCCCTCCCCTGTCACTCACACAGTAAGACAGCCCCCACTCCCCTGTCACTCACACAGTAAAGCAGCCCCCCCTCCCCTGTCACTCACACAGTAAGGCAGTCCCCACTCCCCTGTCACTCACACAGTAAGGCAGCCCCCACTCCCCTGTCACTCACACAGTAAAGCAGCCCCCCCTCCCCTGTCACTCACACAGTATAGCAGGCCCCTTCTCCCTCCCCTGTGACTCATACAGTAAAGCAGCCGCCTCCCTCCCCTGTCACTTACACAGTAAAGCAGCCCTCCCCTCCCTTGTCACTCACACAGTAAAATAACCCTCCCCTCCCCTGTCACTCACATGGTAAGGCAGCCCCCACTCCCCTGTCACTCACACAGTAAAGCAGCCCCCCCTCCCCTGTCACTCACACAGTATAGCAGGCCCCTTCTCCCTCCCCTGTGACTCATACAGTAAAGCAGCCGCCTCCCTCCCCTGTCACTTACACAGTAAAGCAGCCCTCCCCTCCCTTGTCACTCACACAGTAAAATAACCCTCCCCTCCCCTGTCACTCACATGGTAAGGCAGCCACCACTCCCCTGTCACTCACACAGTAAATCAGCCCCCCCCTGTCACCCACAGAGTAAAGCAGCCCTCCCCTCCCCTGTCACTCACACAGTAAGGCAGCCCCCCCTCTGTCACTCACACAGTAAAGCAGCCCCCCCCCCTTCCCTGTCACTCACACAGTAAAGCAGCCCCCAATCCAATGTCACTCACACAGTAAGGCAGCCCCCACTCCCCTGTCACTCACACAGTAAAGCAGCCCCCCTCCACTGTCACTCACACAGTAAGGCAGCCCCCACTCCCCTGTCACTCACACAGTAAAGCAGCCCCCCCTCCCCTGTCACTCACACAGTAAGGCAGCCCCCACTCCCCTGTCACTCACACAGTAAAGCAGCCCCCAATCCAATGTCACTCACACAGTAAAGCAGCCCCCAATCCATTGTCACTCACACAGTAAAGCAGCCCCCCCTCCCCTGTCACTCACACAGTAAAGCAGCCCCCACTCCCCTGTCACTCACACAGTAAAGCAGCTCCCAATCCAATGTCACTCACACAGTAAAGCAGCCACCCCCGTCACTCACACAGTAAAGCAGCCCCCCCCTTCCCTATCACTCACACAGTAAAGCAGCCCCCAATCCAATGTTACTTACACAGTAAGGAAGCCCCCACTCCCCTGTCACTCACACAGTATAGCAGCCCCCCCTCCCCTGTCACTCACACAGTAAAGCAGGCCCCTCACCTGTCTTCACACAGTAGGGCAGCCCCCCCCCTCTAGAAATGAGCCGACTATTTCTCCTCATTGGCTGGAGAGCAGATGTAAAGCAAGGAAAGTAGGGAGAGCAGCTTCGGATATTCCACTTCTGGCTTGTGTATTGCCAGTAGAAAAAGGCACCAAAGATAGCCTTGTGCCCTTTCTAAAGATATCTCTGGCAGAGCAGCCTGAAACCACTTACCGGATCACTCGCACATCCTGTCCAAGGACCCTCCCCCGGTATAATGATCAACTTGTCCTTCTCATCTGCTGGAAGTGGTGATGAGATCTTTAATGATCTCTTACCGTGCGGGCGTCTGTGGTCATTTCCTCGCCAATCCAAATATCTCATTTGTGCAACATCACTGAGGAACTGGGAGCGGAGCTACACTAAGCCCACCCACAGCTCAGATGCCAACACAGGAGAAGCCAGGACACAATAAATTATTAGTACCTGAGACAGAGGTACTAAACAGTGCTTTTGCTCCACACAATTAGTAGCAGAGGTGAGGAGTGTAGGTATGGCATACTGCCATATACCGGCACACATCGACCACTATACATACAACAAACACAGGACTTGAATCGCCGCATCTGCGTTGGCACTCCCTTACTGCCAACATTTATCCGCCCCTTCCCTTCCCCATTCCGCCTCTCAAATCGTAGACAGCAAGTGTATATGGGCATGAATCACCTGCAATGCATTCATTGGTGTAATGTCTGTTTATGGGCAAGCACAGAGTTATTTCACGCAAGATAAGCTATACAAACGTATATACATACGAACATGAATCAGGTCCAATTATCTCTTTTTGTTTTATTATTTCAAATAAAAGATTTTTCAGTAAATATTTAAGTGTATTTCATTCTCCCATCACACAATGCTATGCCGTATTTTGCTATTGAAACTTTATACTAAGTACACCTAATTTATCCTTGCTTCCCACTGTAATGTTATATTACTTCAAGCCATTTCACACAATGCAGATATACAATAATCTCTAGAGTTCCCTGATATCTACTGCACCATGTTCAGGGTATAGCCCATTTTATTGCATGTTTGTATCGATTGCAGAGACCCAAACATCAATTTCTTCAAATGATCAATTAAATGAAAGGACGGTAATGGGCTGTGTATAATATATAGGACCTATATTACCACACCAGGTCAAGCAAAATAACATAGTAACTATATAAACTCCATTAGGGAGGTAAGATCTAGTAAGCCTTTATCAAGTAAAGATGAACAGAAATTAGTCCCATGGTCCTACACATTTGTTACAAGCAAGACCAGGACCGGACGTGACACTTGGTGTGATCTGACTAATTGTCAGTTTAGAGATGTTCACTGACCCCGTGTTTTGGTTTTGGTTTTGGATCTGTATTTTGTTTTTAAAAAAATTGCTAAAAAATGCTAAAATCACACAATTTGGCTCTTCTTCTTTTTGTTCCTACATTATTATTAACCTCAATAACATTAATTTCCAGTCATTTTCAGACAATTTTTGTCAAGTGACAAGAACACTGCTACCCCTCCTGTTTCTGTATGAGCAATGGCACTGAGCAATGTCACTGGAGAATGGTGAGTGACAAGACCACTGCTACCCATGTTTCTGTGTGAGCAATGGCACTGAGTAATGTCACTGGAGAATGGAGAGTGACAAGAACACTGCTACCCCTCCTGTTTCTGTATGAGCAATGGCATTGAGCAATGTCACTGGAGAATGGTGAGTGACAAGAACACTGCTACCCATGTTTCTGTGTCAGCAATGGCACTAAGCAATGTCACTGGAGAATGGAGAGTGATAAGAACACTGCTACCCATGTTTCTGTGTGAGCAATGGCACTGAGCAATGTCACTGGAGATTGGAGAATGACAAGAACACTGCTACCCCTGTTTCTGTGTGAGCAATGGAGCTGGATCTCCTGGGGAGGGAGGTACTTATAGAATCCAAAACCTGCGAGATACGATGACACAACGATGATGTTTTGCCTCAATTCAGACGCGAGGAAGCGGGAAAGTACCGTTGCGGAACTTAGATCTGTGATGTACAAGGTGTTTAGGAAACTGAGCCCGAGCATTTCTAAATTAACTACCTTTAAGGGTATATACACACTGTTGTTGTTTTTCCATGTGTTTTAGTAATTTGTAAAATGCTTGTAAATGGGTCTGACTCTCAAAATCATTATGTCTACTGTTACCATACCCATTGGCATTTTCGACTGGCACTGTGTCGTGTTGCATTGGCATTTTTTAAAAAGGCTATTTGTTCACTTTATTAAGTTTCCATGTTTCAGTGCATTAGACAACCTTCCAATATTAGTAAAATATTTATATCAGAAGTGAATGGAACACATTTCATTCCTTCTTTATTAGTGGATGTAAACCTAGGGGAAATAGACATTTGTGGGACCCAATGACAAAATTTTGTAAATGCCCCTATGAATATGAAGCAGACAATTTCTCATCATCTGCAGTTTATTGAAGCTGGCTCTACTGACCAAACCATGGCTGAGGTTATTGTAACCAATAGGAAGCAGCCTACACTGTTGACTGATCACAGGCTTTCTGCTGGTAACTATTACAGCAGCCACAGTCTGATCACTTGGGGACTTCAGCAAGCTGGAAGAGGTGAAAAATTGTTTGGAGCCCCACCCCCACCTCCTCCCAGATGCCAACTTGCCAAAGTTGGCAAGTATAGCATAACATTATGAATTTATTTCACTATTTCCACTATTGTTTATTTCACTATTAATGAATTTATTTCACTATTTGTTTTACCACTTATTTTTCAATTACAACAAACAGGGCAAAATATACTACTAACTGAAGCTCTGGCTACAGTAGTTGAAAACTTTTTTGGACAAACAGGAGTATATAATTGTGTGCTGGATCAAATGGGTCACATTAGTATGATATTAATCTCACCCTTTTTATCCAAGAGTACCTGTCTTCTTCTTAATTAACCTGGGATCACTTTAATAG
Source organism: Mixophyes fleayi (assembly GCF_038048845.1). Taxonomy (NCBI): domain Eukaryota; kingdom Metazoa; phylum Chordata; class Amphibia; order Anura; family Limnodynastidae; genus Mixophyes; species Mixophyes fleayi. The sequence continues at coordinate 435,374,884 of NC_134402.1, read as the reverse complement.
TTGACATAAAAAGCTTTTTTATATCAATTAGTTAATTAGACCCTGAATAAATTATCAAGTAAGTCAGTGCTAAGTTCAGGAGCAGACAAATATCTCCTGCATTATATGGATAAGGCTGATGTTCTTGCTTTTTATGAGCAACCTTGGCCATCCAGCTAAAATTAATGATTGTAGTCAATTAGCTAAGAATAATTAAGTGAATAAATAAGTAAACTCTAAATAATACCAGATATAAGAACTGAGGACTGAATTAAGCACAAGGGAAATTAAAAGCTATGGTTTTGTTCAAAACTAAGTTGCACCTCTCTCAAGAGTTAAAAATTAGGCAAGGGATGCGAGTTCACCTACTGGAAGTGTCACTGGGGGAAGGCCAAGGGTCACTTTATAAAAGTACTTTGTTGAGAGAGAATCTGCCTCGAGAAACCCGCCCACCCTCCCTGGTCTGGATGGTTCTTCGGCACCTGGTGCTGGCTTTGTGAATGTTTTTTTCTATTTGTGTGACGGTTTTTTTCTATTTTCCTGGCCTGCTCTGGCCTTCATATTTTTTGGAGGTCCTGTATAGTTGTTTTGTTTTGTCGGACAACACTGTGCAGTTGGCGGACAATGATAGGTACACACATATTACTTTGGTTTGGGCATTCTGAACCCATTTCCCTTTGAACTGTCAGCTATATTTTCATTGCAAGTACCATCCTTGGGGGCCGGCTTGTGGCTTCACTCTTTCAACCCACAAGGATTACGGTTTCTGGATGGCCTGGGATAATTGATCCCCCAGTGAAGATGAATGATGATATATGTGTCCGGGTGAAAATGTTACCCACATTGAATGAGAGCCAAAGGGTTTTTGACCCCTGATTTTGGGCCTTGCCATACTGCCTGCTGTTTTTTCCTCCATCATACAGATTTTTGGTACTAAAATAAACTCATTTACTTTGAAATAATGTCTGGTATCAATTATTCTAAGGTAAATGTTAAGAGGGTAAGAGAGGTTATCTATAAGTAAGTATTAGATGTAGTTACTTGCAGAACTACATCGACAGACTTTCTCTGTAACTATAAACAGGTATGTTATGTTCTCTTCCCTCCCTGTCTCTAAAAATCTTTCATCATGAACCATCCCACAGGTGGACAATATTCTGCTACTGTTCTGCATCTACAGAACTTTCAACACGACGCATTTCACAGATACACAGTGTTCTGCGTGAAATCACCCACCCAGGAAGCAGACAAAGAGCAACTTCTGGCCACCGTCAGATGTGATTTCCCTTATGGGTGGTTGAGTGTGCAGAGTCACAGGTGTTTTGCATAAAGCAGTGGAGGTGGACACCCTAAACTCCCAAATATCATATCAGTTGGACCTCCTGCAACCATTATAGTTTTACTCCTTTATTTTGTTTTAATATAAAACATACAGTTTATTAAGATAAGGGTGTTTGGGCCCTGTACATTATGTTACAATATCTCAATATGGCCAATTTCACTGAAAACAAGTGGGTTCAGGCTGAATACATTTTTATACATTAATATGTCCATTTGCTAGACCAAGGAGATGCAACAAACAATTATAAATATAGATATTGAGAGTGCCACCAATATGAGTATAATCAGATATATCTAGAATAAGAATAAATGGCTAATTTTAATGCCATTTCTGGGGGAGAGAGGACTAGATAAGAATTTGGAGCACTCTGAACTCAAACAGCATTGTTAAACACCGTATTTGATTTTCTTTTTTACTTCTGTGGTTAGGTTAGGCCTCCTTGCTTCTCCACGTACCTCATTTCTTCACTCACCACATACTACAATTGTCACAAGTAGATAAGCGGAGCATTCACCATAATTTCTGAACTTTTATACCAGTTAAAAAGAAATTAAGAAAGTCTAACAAGTTCAAGCCTTTTCAACATTGTCTGAGCCAGTTTGCATTCATGCAAGCTGACTAACACATATTCATATTAAATTGAATAATTTAGTTTCTTCATATTCTGCATAGGTGACCTGCGAACACAGTAGAGATGGCAGTTTGATTTAAAAAAAAAAAAGATTTCAAGATTAATTTAAGATACTATTTAGATTGGTTTAATAAAACAATAACTGTAACGTGACCAGTGAGCACGAACCTCAAACACGATTGGTGAGCCTCAGATGCAATAGATAACTAGAAATGGAGAAACAGGAGTCGCAAACTTTGAACTGGACACTGAGCTGTGTATTATGTCAGGGAGTCCACCATTAACACTGGTCTGATAGGAACCAAAATCCCCTACCGGGATCGTGCAGAAATCTCCCGTTTCCCCCGGGAAACCCTTGGACTCCAAGGGCTTCATCTGTGATTTTGAGTTCCACTAAGTCTGTGAGTGGCACTGGTGAGACAATAGGGGGGGAGGGGGGGCAAATATTGAAGACAATGGCTATATAATAAGTCTTTCTTAGAAAATGACCAATCTCCTTCACTGCTCACTGGAAGCTGTTCCCAATACAGTGCTTTAACAAAGGTATTTTTAACAGATATACGCATACAATAAAAGAGCCATCAACAGTAATGACTAAAACATTGACATCAATCAAGGGGTTTTAGCCCTTTAATACCCTTGGTAGAAAGGGTTTCTCAAGAGAATTCAACCTTTATTTATTTAGCAGGACTGGTCCTCACTTTTCATTACACATGGTAGGTCTGTGTGTAGCACAGGATGTGAGTCAACATGCCTACAAGTTCCTCCTGATCGGTAAATACGTTTGCAAGGTCACATTGAAAAAATTCTAGAACTGGGTAAAACAGAACTTTATGTTTTATATATTTAAAACATTTCCAATAGAATCTTTTTAATCTTTTTGTTTAGTTTGACTGAGCAATAGAAGTTTAGTGATATGCGAAACCCCGGGATTTTCATACCCCTAGCGGGAGTCTGTCCTATTAAGAGAAGACGTAAATGTTTCCATTAAATCTGCTTGAAAAAGTAGCCATGGTCAACATTGTAGGGAGTATTATCCCCTCCTGCTATTTCTTTCATACACATGGCATATGATGTATGGGGCCTTGGACAGCTGCTGTGATGGCGACTGGGGAGAGACAGGGGGGCAGCTTTGCAAAAGCAGGTGTATTGTTGCAATGTTGTTCTTGATTGTTATGTGAGGTAGAATATATTGTGTTGCTGCATTTTGTGCACAGCATGCAAGGCGTGCTAGGTTACTAAAACACCAGTATGGATGTCATATCCTTTCTGCAAATTCACCTGCTCCTGACGTCACAAAGTGGGGACTGCTATCACTGATAAGCCCAGCGCAAAGTCCAATCAACATATTTAGTTAAACAAAAATCACACTTTATAGCACATGAGACGCAGCACTTTAAAAAGACAAATTACTAAAAATGAGGAAAAGGCAAACATTTCTACATTACCATCTAGAATAAGGGATAACATTATGTTCTAAGCCTGTGTATGCTTCATTGGACAGGTAAATGTATTTATGTACAGTATGTACAACCAGGTCTATGTCTGCATTAACGCTGCTCTTAATTGATACTAATAATGATTGCATATTTATTTTCAAGGAAGCACATAATGGACCACTTAGCGAACAGTTGGAAATAAGCTGCGAGTAAACACCTGCTGAATGCGTTATTGTATTTTTCCATATTAATGATCATCTCTGATTGTGCTGCTATGCTGCAAGGAACACTGGCCTTTAATGTACCAGTCTCTGACTTAATTGTTATGGAACAGTGAAATGAAAAGAAGGGGAGATTTCCGTATGAGGAGACTAACACATGTTGATCTCTGTATTAGTGTAATTAGTATATGATGGCAGCTATATTTCACCTAGGTTCCTAAACTACTTGTTTTAAAACCCCAGGAGAATATTTCTCTGTATTGTCTGTGAGCTGCTGAAGGGCTATGTTGAAAAGCTGGAAAAGGGTCCTGGGGTTTATGGATGGAGAGAGAGGGCGGGCTCCATCCATTAAGCCTATTAACTGGGTCTTCCAATCCACAAATGATTCTGCTGGTAATCAGGAGTAGCACCTGAGTGGTGCTAGTAAAAGGCTGCAAGGCAGCTCAGTCAGTCTCTCACTGTCTGGGGACAGAGGCTGCAGAGTCTCTGTGATAGAGAGCCTGATATCTGCCTGTAAGTTACTGTGCTTGTGGCTGGGTCACTTATAAATAACTTATTGTATAAATATATTTAAATTATTAACGAAGTGCGCCAATTTAGATCATTGCAAATGTACTGATTTTTGATGCTGTGTATTAGAAATGTACTGATTTCTGAGGTATTGATTTCTGAGACAACATGTCATGTTTGGGTTTTGTAACTTTTCTAAAGGAAATCCCAAGTAAGTAGATGTGTGGAGGGGATGTGTTTTTACAACCGTCTGGAGACAGGTAATATCATGTTAATTAGACCTTTTCATCACTGAGTGAAAAAACAGACTCGCTGGTAGACATCCTAAGTGTGTTAGACTCAGGATGCAAGTAATTAATGTGAATTTTACAAGTTAAATTACATTAAAAGCAAGATTAGAGAAACTGTTATATTTTGATGGTAAACCTTCAATATAAAATCTCAGATGTGGTGCTGATAACAGCAATGTAAAAAGGAGTTAAACCCCTCTAGGCTGATCTATGTATATGCTGCATGAAGCACCTGGATTGGTTAGAGGGGCAGGAGGCTGTATTAACTCCTGTCAGGGTGTCTGTGTAAATCTGTATAAAAAGAGGACTATTTGACCATGTAAGATAGTATCATCATACCATCTGTCATTTCTGAAAAGATCACTAGTACCACAGAATGGTGTGTAACTGTCCTTATTAGTTCTACATGAGCTAATAAAATATCACTGCTTCAAGATCCTGCTTTGACGACTATTTACCTTTGCAGTAATTACTGTGACCTACAGATTAGACCAATCTAATTGGTTATCCGGCTGTTCTGAGGTTGGAACCTTGTACCAACGCTCTGCCCGCTACCGTGCAGCTCTAGGCAGTGTGATAGGCCAGGAAGAACCATACACAGCAACCCTGATTTGAATGCTAGAGGTCAGGTGTACCAGTCCAGGTGCCCAGCAAAGGGGTACACTAGCAGCGAGAGTTACCCAGAAGGAAGCGGTTCAAGGTGCAGGAGAAGAATCCCAGTGGTGGCAGCAGGTCCCTCCTACTGTGGTTAGAGGGGCACAATTTGGAATAAAGAAATGGCAACACAAAAAACAGGGTGGCATAGGAGGTCCATCCTGTCACAGTGCTAAAACTTCTTTTTGTTTATCTTCAATTGTTAGTCAGGAGTGCTCATTGTTTAGTTAGAGCTGGACAGCAAGGCGTTTATGAGCATAGGTAATGTACAGTAAGGGCGTGCAAACCCAGATGCAGCTGATTAGAGTCCAAGGATTTTAGCCGTATCATTTGCACCCGCTACAGGGCAGGTGTGGGTGCCGACTGATAGTGATGACTAATACAGAATAGTCTTTGCAGCATCGGGATCAGAAGAAAGAAGATTTTACCGGACAGAGGAAGCATCTGACAGGGTAAGGCAGAATTAGCCATAGGGTTAGAACACCGTCTCTCCTCTCTGTAGTACCCGCTGCACAATTACTCTGCAAAAAACATTATTTCACAGTCACCAACATTGACTTGCGCTTATTGAGCCACAGTATTCTTGATCCACCACTGTATAAGATGCACCCAGTTTTTAGACCCAAAATTTTGGGGAAAAAGGTGCATCTTATACATGGGAAAATACATTGAGATCTGCTTGTATTTAAATACGGTCAGAACTACACTCAAGTTCCTTGTTCGTTTGTTAGCCAAGCCCTAGGGTGATTGTAAATTTCACTATTGGAAAATACGTACCTGCCTCTGCGTTCAGGTGTGCATTGGTTTCCACAAACACGCCCGTACTGTACGTGGCCTATGTTAGAACCTACCTTCTCTTCCCCATCACACCTCTTCTTAGAGGCTTGTGTAGAGCAAAATAGCGCAATTTACACTTCAGAAATGGGCGTATGTTCTCTGCATCAGGCCCTTTGTTTGTAGGGGTTTTCAGCACAGGACATACATTTAATATATTCTATATATTGTTTATATGGCATTTGTAGAGCAGCAATTCTAGATTGCAGTGGCTGACGAGCCCCTGGATGTGCGCAGAGTGGACCGAGGAATGATACTCATCAACTGAGCTTCGTACATGACCTCCAACCTGTTTGTGGAGAAGAGCAAGTCTCCCTGGGGTAAATGTATAAAGCTGAGAGTTTTCCAGCGGGTTTGAAAAGTGGAGATGTTGCCTATAGCAACCAATCAGATTCTAGCTGTCATTTTGTAGAATGTAGTAAATAAATGATAGCTAGAATCTGATTGGTTTTTCAAACCTGCCTGAAAACGTTCAGCTTGATACATTTACCCCCAGGTGTTTGATGTATGAGCTAAATTAGTTCTTTAAAAAGAAATGTATGAAAAAATTGTTTTTCAAAAATTATTTTGCAGCAAATTCCAAAAATATTTTCAGCCCAACTATCATAATCATTTAAAACATTATTTAATAGCTCACAATTTTTAAATGTTTTATCTTCCATCCTTTCAAACCCCATCCAAGCTCTAGACAATATTATTTCCATCTCTTTGTTATGGCAGCTGCCTGATAAAATCTGTCCTCTGCATTTTATTGCAGTAATTAAGGCTGGTATGTTTTAATTGCAGTTACCTTAATTATTTTCCAGGGACAATTAAAGTGTATATGTTAATGTAAAAATGGTCTCATCAAAGTATGTGCCCGCCATTAAGTTTAGTGTTCTCTTTGATGAATGCAGAGTGATGTGTCATTTCAGTCAACTTTAATTGTCTACGGCCCATTATATAGATGACACTGAATTGACTTTGAAAATCACTGTCAGAAATAACACAGCTGAAATTTCGTTTTCCAGAATAGTCCCCTCGCAATAAATCCAAGGGCAGGTCAGAATGGAAATTTGATGTCGCTTTGGAAATGGAGAGATCAGAAGCACTTGTAAAAAGAATCATTACATAACTGATAATTGCTGAATTGTAAATTGAAAATTCCATCTAGAGGGTCGCCATTAAGGAGATTCATGGTCAATATATGAAACTAATGTTAGGTGGAATTCCAAGAGGTATGTCTTCCATTTAAAAAATTCCATTTTTCTTTATATCCTTGCATAGCTATGTAACAAATACAGCTTTGTAAATAGTTTCGTCGCCCTCAGCAAAGGTTATATAGCAGCACGTTGCGTGTAGATTTTTGACATCTGATACAGAAGAATGAAAGCTAAATAATGGTCATTGCCACATTCTATCATATTTCAGAGGTACACAACTAATCCAGTCCTTGGAATACAATTAAACCAAACCAGTTGTCTATACATGTGAGGCAGACATTTTGACGGCTCAACCATAATTAGATAGGAGAATGCATTCTAGCAATATCATCATCATTTATTTATATAGCGCCACTGATTCCACAGCGCTGTACAGAGAACTCATTCACATCAGTCCCTACCCCATTGGAGCTTTCAGTCTAAATTCCCTAATATACACACAGAGACAGAGAGAGAGAAGGTAAATTTTTTGATAGCAGCCAATTAACCTACTAGTATGTTTTTGGAGTGTGGGAGTAAACTGGAGCACCCGGAGGAAACCCACGCAAACACGGGGAGAACATACAAACTGGACAAAGATAAGGCCATGGTCGGGAATTGAACTCATGACCCCAGCGCTGTGAGGCAGAAGTGCTGACCACTGAGCCACCGTGCTGCCCACAATATCAAGGTACGTAACATGTACAAACAGGCATAGGGTCATATCGGCTGAATGGCATTGCAGTTGCTTCGCACACCTACTACATGACTCCGTAGTCAAAGCCGCAAATATGCAGCATGAATGTGGACTGGTTGCAATGAAAAATAGGTGCGATATAAGAAAAAAATGCCCAAAAGTTGCACTTTATTTGCTCGTTACAGATGACCCTGAATTGTCACAATTCAGCTCAGTTCGGTTCATTGCCTTATGGTTATTAAGTCACTTGTCTAAAGAGCAAACAAATTGCTTGGCATCAGATTAGCCCTATCTACGATATGGGGAGGGAATTTCGGATGCTGCCACAGAGCCAAGGTGTTGTCTCATTTTTACTAACGGTTACAATTCAACAAGCAGAGAATGGGAAATAGGGGCAATGGGTAGGAATAAGGATTGGGGTTGGGTAGGATTTCTAGAGAAAAGAATGCACAGTAATAGGAAATTCAGCCCTCAATTGCAATGAATGCTGCTTGCAGTGTCTTAAATACCATGAAAACAAAACCATAATCCATTGAATAATGTGCTGAGCAGAAATTATAATGCAATTTGTAGAATAGGTACATTCAGTTAGCAAAAGCTACAACTAAGAAATCTCCTAATTAAATGTTTCATTTACATAATGATCCTGTAATCTGAGTTAGCAGTTTAGTAACGTTCAGTAGTCACTCTGATTTCTCATGTGTCCTTTATTCTTGTAACGATTGTCAAAATATTTACTCAGTCCAAATATATTCTGCATGGTTTTGGACCTTAGCGCTAAGACGGATTGAGGAAAAACTGTGATATCGCTATGTTTCTTTTTTTAGATAACCCCTCCCTTTCTAGTGCCTACTGTTGTTTATAAAATGTTGCGTATTTCTGTAGGTCAAACTTGCCAACTTTCCTGGAATGTTTGGGGAGACTCCCGAGTTTCCTGGAGTCATTCTAAACCTCCGACAAAGTTGACCATACTCCCGGAGGATGGTCTACAGACCTCACCATTTTAGCCTCCCGGAAGAGAGGTCCAACAAATAGACAAGTATGCTGTAGGTGACAGATAGTCTTTAATTACACAGTAAAACATGCTGCTGTCAGGCGCCGCCTCCGCATTGACATTAGATGCGAGAGGCAGTCGCATGTGACGTGCCAATCTCTGCGTCCCATTGTCTAGTAATGGGACGCTTTCACCTGTTTCCGGCCACGACGCGCACATGTGCAGATACTATTGCGTCCCATTGCTAAGCAAGGCTAGGCGGCTTCCGGTCGTCGGTCAGTGTGTCTGACTGCTGGCATACCGCTCACCTATCAGGGCTCAGAGTATTGGTTTCACCCAGCTCCAGCACCTTTTTGTATTTGATTTCTGCTCCAGTTTTGACCCGGCTTCTCTCTGACCTTCCGCTTGGATTTTGCATTGTACCTTGCCGTTAGTTCTGGGTTCCTGATTCCTTGCCTGCCTCTGACTATTCTTTGGATCTCCCTCTGTACCTTGCTGCCCGTTTGGTTCCGACTCGGATTGATTGACTACATTCTGTCCACTCTGTTACTACGCTGGTGGTTGTCTTGGAGAACCGTGACCTGTGCACCCTCTTGCAACGAAGTCCAAACTCCCTTGCGGGGGTCCCTGGTAAAAATCAGGGGTGCGTTAGACTCTGCGCCTTTTTGCTCAGCTGCGCTAATACCAGCTAGTAACCACCTCTCAGATCATGACAGCTGCGTTCTATAGCAAATAAAACATTTGACTTGATTCATTTCGTTTTCAAATAAGTCTTTTAAAGTCTGGCAAAGCAGAAAGGATTCCAAACAACATACTGAGATCATTTTAAAAATCTGAAGCTACATCCTAGTGTGTGAAAGTTGTCTTCTAGCTGGGTGTATATTTGCTATGTAATAACAATATTTGTCAGCAACAGTTAATAGGGACTGCAAGTGGCCAAGTGTTTGGTTCGTTTTTTATCAGTTTTATAATGGCTGGAAGATAAAATTATTATTAAGTTTGTTCCACCCTACAAAGACTTTCATCTAATTGAGTTAAAAAGTCTAATTGCCTGCCTGCTATTTTGGAACTTATTTAGCATACTCATTAGCAGAGGCAGCTGTTTTCTTTGATTTGTGGATTCAGTGCAAAAAATGCCAGAAAAAAAACCCATAAAACCATTTCAAACTAGAACTTCCTTTAATCTTTTTTACACATTTTAGGCTTAAGTGGAATATAGGGAAATCCAATTATACTTCTCCCCACTTGAAATATGCAACAAAATACTGAATAGACAATTCTATAAACTGCAGACGTACTGTTCCTTTTATCCTAGCAAAGTGCTTCATTTTAAGAGCTCATTGCTGATGCTGGGTGAATTAAATGGTCCATGAATTCATGACTATGTACTCTATAAAGGCAGTGGCGCACGCAGGGGGGGGTTTCTGAGTCTCCAGAAACCCCCCCCCCTGCCCACCATAGCGGCACTGTCCTATACAGCAGCCGCGGCGGGACTGTAATGTAATGTATACAGCACCGCCGCGGACGTTTCTTTGACAGCGCCGCGGCTGCTGTATAGGACAGCGCTGCCGAAACGGAGCTGCTGCGTATGCGCCCGGGCATGCGCAGCAGCTCTCTCTTGTGTTTTTTTTTTTTTTTTTTGGGGGGGTTAGGGGGGGGGGAAACCCCCCCTGACAATCATGCGTGCGCCCCTAAAAGGGGTATATCATTGTCAATGTTACCCTTACCCCTTACAGCTAACTTACAAATGGAGCAATATTCTTCTTGTCAGCCGGTGGATCTGACGCTTGTTACAGCTAAGGTGCTGGATCTCACCATATTAGCTAGATCTACTGGTATTATCATCTTTCAGCGCTGTTCATAGGGGGTTAGAGTATACAACAAAATAACATAAATGAATTAGTGACAAAATTATATGTAAACAACAACTTTACATAAATAATAAGTATATATGAAAGTGACACAGTAAATGTGGTTGCCCAGTTAGGACACCATGTCACAAGCACCAGATCACAACTAACTACTAGAACTTTGCACACAGAGGTAGTTGTGAAATGCTTGAGATTGAAGGAAAAGTAGAACAATGTAGTGATTCACATCAAGTAGTTCTGAAGTATAGAGGTTTAACCAATCCTCAGCTGCTAACCATATACACTATATGGACAGCAAGGTGGCTAAGTGGTTATCACTTCTGCCTTACAGCACTGGGGTCATGAGTTCAATTCCCAACCATGGCCTTGTCTGTGTGGAGTTTGTATGTTCTCCCTGTGTCTATGTTCTCCCTGTGTCTGTGTGGGTTTCCTCTGGGTGCTCCGGTTTTCTCTCACACTCCAAAAACATACTGGTAGGTTAATTGTGTGTGTGTTAGGAAGTTTAAACTGTAAGCCCCAATGGGGCAGGGACTGATGTGAGTGAGTTCTCTGTACAGCGCTGTATAAATAAACGGTGATGATGATGACACTTGACCATTACACCGACAGGAACTATAATGGCATTTTATTACAATACATATACTTTAATATGGAGTTGGTTCCCCTTTTGCAGTGATAACAGCTTCCACTCTTCTTGGAAGGCTTCCACAAGATGGTGGAGTGTTTCTGTGGGAATTTGTGCCCATTCATTCTGTAGAGCATTTATGAGGTTAGGCACTGATGTTGGACAAGAAGGCCTGGCTCCCAATCTCTGTTCTAGTTCATCCCAAAGGTGTTTGATTATTACAGAGGTGGCATCCTATCACAGTACCAGACTTGAAGTCACAGAGCTCTTCAGAAAGACCCATTGTGTATCACAAATGTTTACAAATGGAAACTACATGGCTAGGTGCTTGATTTTATACACCTCTGGCAACCTGTCTGATTGAAACACCTCAATTCAATAATTAAAAGGTGTGGCCAAATACTTTTGTCCATATAGTGTAGAGAGGGTGCCTAGGAGTCCAGCCCAGAGTACTATTATGCAATGAGCTTGTTGATCTGATGACAAAGTGCATAATATGGAGTACATTTACGCTCATTGTTCCACCTGGTGACGTTTAAGAACAAATCTGTCTAACATATAACCAGTAGACTAAAATACACATGGAATATAATATCATATGTTAGCAAACGCTTGTGAACCATACTTGCCAACTTTTTGACGTGTCCCTCCGGGAGTTTCAGGAGGGTTTATTGGCGGAGCGGGCGGAGCTTGACAAGTCGCGTCATGACGGCTCTAATTCTGCCCACTTCACTAGGAAGTTGGCAGATGCGGGAGGGTGCCCTACTCTCCCGGGAGTCCGGGAGACCTACCCAGAATTCGAGAGTCTCCCGGAGAGTTGGTAAATATTATATGAACACAAATTACAATAAACTAACACAGCGAGATGAGGACAGTTCAGTATGCAGAAAGAGGCAAATGTCTTTGTATCTTCTCCACTCAAGTTCAAACTCACACGTTGGTTTGAACACTATTTTTCTCGTATAAGTGTCCTACAAATATGCACAGGTTTACATTATACCAAGCCTAAAGGGCAGATTTAATAAATAAAGATTTGAAACATTTAATTATAATTGAAACAGTGCAGTCTGAATTATACAGAGTTATTTTAGTATGAAAACCAATCCTCTTACTCAAGATGAACAGCTTATGAAAGCCCGCATGATATGCCTGCATACGTCACAGTGAATAATAGGCCAAAGTCAATAACAATTCATTTAAATATTTTGGTAGGTGCATAGTATTGCAGGTTGTCGTTTAAATAAAACGCGTTTCCCTTTGAAATATAAATACTTTGTAATGCATATTTTTTCATGATTATACACATAACAATGGGATTTTTAATTACATTTATTTAACAAGAAAAATAAAACTATATGTAGCCTGCTGATGTGTTTAATTAATGTTAATGGTTGATTTTGTTATGCTCTAAAAGGTCCATATGAAATTAAAGCAATAATTTTAAGTGCTCAATTTACCCAAGTGATGAACATTTAAATTAGTATTTATTCTATAATAGTCTTTCAAGCACATAAAGTCATTAAACAAAGTTTGAATACAAAAAACCAAACACACTGTTAGATGTACAAAGAGAAAATAATTGTTTCTTATATTATTTTTCTACAAGTGTTAGGTCATACTTGCCAACTTTTGAAACCTTTCCTCCGGGATATCCCGGAGGGGAGGTCACGTGACAAGTGTAATAGCTGCCCATTGCTTCACCCTGGCCCCGCCCCCTGCTAGGAACTGGACAAAATAATGCCATTTTCTAACAGGGGGCGAGGCTTAATGACGCAAATTTGCGCTATTAAGCTCCACCCCCACAATGGTCCGGAAGGAAGCCTGCTTCCGGACTTCCAGAACTTCGGAACCCTCTCGGAAATTCCGGGAGAGTAGGCAAGTATGTGTTAGGTAAAACTAAAATATTAATATAATGAATTATATGCTTAAATCTAGTAAAAATGTTTTTTTACTAGCAATTTTAGAAAAATGCACCAAGAGAGCTGGCATTTTACTGATACATAATTACTCTAGAATTGGAATCTACAATCAGCATCTACAATAAAAGAGCACTGAGGCGATAAGGTCACTATACATACCCTCTAAGTCATCCATTATTGCAGTGTCTGGAGGGAGATGTAAATTTTATTAAACACTTTCTTTTCTCACCGATCGGTGGAAGAATTCAAGTCATGTATACTGGCTGTCAGTACATTTACGCTGGGGAACCTTTTTATCAACTATCACAGTGGTAGTTCTGTTATAATCATTTCCCTGTGAGTACAAAACAAAAGGAATACTGGACATATAGGGCCTGAGTCATTAAGGTACCCATACTGAGCATAGTATGCGCTTGGTTTAAACTGCCCGAACTAATGGATCTCAAGATATGGGTTGATGACTACGGAAAACCATAAATACTATGGGTTATATTTACTAAACGGCGGGTTTGAAAAAGTGGGGATGTTGCCTATGGCAACCAATCAGATTCTAGCTGTCATTTTGTAGAATGCACTAAATAAATCAAAGCTAGAATCTGATTGGTTGCCATAGGCAACATCTCCACTTTTTCAAACACGCCGTTTAGTAAATCTAGCCCTATGAGTCTGATTCAGCAGCATACCAGGCCATTCTATTTAGTGATAAGGTAAATGAATGTAAAAGAGATATATATATTAGAGATGCTCAGGCTCATTTCTCCGAGAACCGAACACGCCTGAGCTTAGTAGATCCCTCGGCTCGGTACTTTTACGCGCCCCTTAAAATCAGAAACCAGGCAAAACTTCATTGTTACGGTGTCGGATCTCGGATCTCGTGAGTTTTGGATTCTCCACGGCGATCCGGCGCCATTTCACAGAGGGACACAGAAGGGGTAGCACAGTTCTTGGCAGTCTCCAGTGCAGTTGGGCAGCGTCACAGATAGAAAAGAAAGAGGAGGGGTAGCAGTGTTCTTCAAAGTCTCCAGTGACATTCAGGAGAGCTCCATTGCTCCATTGCTAATTGTCATTGCTGAAATACAAATAATCGTTCTGGCAGGCTTGGTCTTCTAAATCTGCAGTCCTCTAATGTACAGTGTTATATAGGTAACACACAAAGATGAGAGCTCCATTGCTCTATCGCTAATTGCACCACTTTTCTTTACGGACACTGCTGTGTGCCAATGTGTCCTAGATGTGCTAGGAACTGCCGTGTGTTTGTGTCATTGCTCTGTCGCTTAGCATCCAGCCAGGTCGCTGCAGTCTTTGTTTGAAAGTGTATGAAAATAATATTGTGACCTGTGAGGTGGTCAAAATTGACTGCAAATGACTTGAAATTGGTGTTATTGAGGTTAAAAATAATGTAGGGGAAAAAAAGCAAACATATGTGATTTTAGCAAAAAAAAATAGGGATTTTGGAAAAAAAAACGGGATCCAATACCAAAACCAAAATATGCAAGGGCGGCTTTGTCAAAACCAAAACACAAGGTTAATCCAGATCAAAAACCAGAACATGGGAGTCATTGAACACCTCTTATATATCCATAATATAAAAGCCTAGCGGCGTGTGTTAGTCTGTGTGTGGAAAAAAACAAAACAAGCTGCAGCGCCACCTGCTGGGTGGAGTTATACACTGACCTACTAAATTCTTAGCATTATCTAATATATAAAAGTAAAAGCCTAGCGGCGTGTTAGTGTGTGTGTGTGTGTGTGTGTGTGAAAAAAACTATTATCTCAGAAATGGCTCATCCAATTGACCTGAAATTTGGTATACTGACATTATTTGACAAAAAAATTAGAATAGTGAAGTCAGTTAACTTCCATCATCCCCCTTTCCCCCTGTGGGAGGGGTAGTAAAGGCTAAATTTACGAGTTGAGGGGTTAAACTCATTTTCGTGAGGTAATTTTACCTCATGAACACACATTAAAAAGGGCGCTTGCATCAGGAAGTAACGCTCTTCCCCTGAGGAGGCCTGGGCTAGGCCCAAATGCATGACAAGAACCTTTTTAAAACCTTAAGTAGCTTGATTTGACTAGAATGCATGAGTATCATGCACGGATTAACTTGTATATATATATATATATATATATATATATATATATATATATATTACATTTCATTTAAACTAACACTGCGTATCATCGATCCTGTTTCCATAAGGATTCCTATTTTCCTGTATTTCAGGATGTATGCTCAGATCATATTAGCTATATGGACACCCCTTGTACAATAAAACTGGAGACAGCACTTACCATTTTTACTTCAAAGTAGATACATATATACCTATATATCTATAAACCGTATTGCACTTTCCAGCAAAATCATATAATATTCTATCTTCCATTTAAACTCCAAAGTATACAGTGAACAAATTAAATGATAATATTAGCATACAGCATAATAAAATCTGTATCCTGGCATAATATTAATGTAGATGAAACATTGCCTGGGATGATAAAAACCTGCTGTCTATGTAGCAAAGAGCGGCTTTCAACAATAAACGCAGACCCTGAATTAAGCGTTGAATGTCACAACTTGTTATTGTCTGTGTGTTCATTACTTGATGTTTTAGATATGACTATTATGTACTTCCAGAGCTGCAAAGTAGGTTTTCTTTTCATTTGAGATAAATGCCGATGTCATGTTGTGTTTTATGTATAAAGGACGTTTATCTGCACTTCTTAAAGGTTTGTTATGATCTGGTAAAATATAAAATTATGCAGGGGAAATAATGTTCTCGGCTGTAGATGTGCTTAATAGAAAAATCTTATTGTATACAAACCCCTCAACACTTGTCAAGGGCAGTGTTTTGTTTTACATGAACACATAGCCCATCATTATAACACTGACAAATAACATTAAAATATGAAAGAAAGACAGGATACAGTTGACACAACCATATTTAGGTGTTAAATTTGCACTGTACCAGCTAGCAATCAGCATATACCTTTCATATGCTAGTCTAGTGCATGGTTGAGATTCAAAGCAAATGGCAGATTGGTGGGACTGATGCAGTGAGTACTACACCAGTGTGAGGAACTTACCTGCCATGCGCTCCTGATCACAGCACCCTACTTGGTGCTGCGATCATGTGACTCTGGGCGGGGAGCTTGAAACTCCCTGCGCTATATAAGATCCACTCTGACACACTGTCTGTGTCAGACCAACCGGTTACTAACTCCTGCTTCTGGCTCCCGCTGTGCTTTCTGGTTCTCGGCTCCTAGTGAATTTCTCCAGGCTTGTCTGACTACGTTTCCTGGATAAACCCTTATGCTGCTTTCTTCAGCGTGTATCCAACCCGGCTTGTTTACTGACCTCGCTTTCTGGATCATCCTTGGCACCACGTACTTCAGTGTGAATCCGACCCAGCTTGTTCACTGACCTCACTTTTTGGATTGTCCTCAGCTCTGTGTGCCTCACAGTGTATCCGACCCGGCTTGGTATATTTACCAGAACCTCTGTACCTCCCTGTGTTTATCCAGCGGCATCCGTCCATCACCCTCTATCACTTCAGGGGACTTCTGGCAGCAAAATCCATCCTGCCTTGCGGCGGTTCTTGGCGAAGACCGTGGGGAGGTCAGTTAGACTCCACGCCTCAGGAAGGCCTGCGCCAATTCTGATTGATAGCTGCCTTCAGTGACCGTAACAGCTAGTTTGTGTAGTGCATGTTGCATGAAATCACTCTGTGCGTGGTCAAAAAGTGGGGTGCGCGCATACGCTTCTCTGACTTGTGTGATTTTGGCATTTTCACTAGCCTACGTCTAAAGAAGTGGGATAGCGGAGAGAAGTGTTTTTCTAAAAAATCCTCCCCTCACTCGACAATGAATGTCTAAAAGATTAGTAAATACAAAAAAATAATAATACACAATGCATCATTTATTTATCATGGAAATATAAAACATTATATAATAATAATAATATAAAATGGAAAACATACGAATGAGACTGCCATAAACTCCTCTGCTCAACTCACACAGTACAACTGTCTTTAGAATTTTGATGTGGCAGCTGCTGGTGTCAGATTTTATCCCACGGAGTGATGTGTGATTTATACCCTCTTACACCAGCAGCAGCTGTTGTGTTTGTGTGTCCTAATAAATAATATTTATTATTATCACTGATTATCCCTTAAGATTAGAATGGGAGAGAATCCAGTTATTGGATTGCTGCTCAAGGTTTGGCAAATCAATTCACAAATCTTTTATTAATGTGTCAATTTCAAAAGAGAAATGGATGATTTAAAAAGCAACTTTAATTTGACTAATTTGTCGCTGATTATTACATGAATAAACCTGTATTATCTTCAGTTGATTTACAGAGATAATTAAGAGACAACAAAAATTATTTGAATGTCCACATGCAAACATAAACAGAACATGACATCACAATGGAATGAATGCAGGGTCGAAATACGTATTTATTAATCTGTGGCTATAACAAAGATTTTATATCTCATATTTTTCTCTCACTGCCAAAAGCAAATATGGCCGCAATTTTTGTTTTTAAATATCACTGTAGCTGATGATCACAATGCTGGCCGTAAGCAGCTTTACTTAACGTTTCACTGGGTCAGTCTCGGGGCATATGTACATGCATGACCCGGCTAGCTAGCTCACGCATGGACGGTGGAACTGAACTTTATGGAAAAAAAGTATTTATTAAAGTAATCATTATTATTATTAGCATAATTATTATGCATTTAAATAATAAAGCATTATTTATTTTTTAAATTATTTTTTTGCCATCCTGGGACAACAAAAGGAGAACTGCGCTGGTCACTTCACTAGTGGGTGGTTAGCTTCAGCGATAGCACAATAGTAGCCTTTGATTGATAGGGTGAAGACCTATCTCTGACGGAAAAAAGGGTTCCTCTTTTTTTACTGAATAGGCCCGTTAAAGCAATAAATGATGTTATGATAAACAGCACAATGTAGACATGGACAAGTAGAGGGTAATGACATGGGTGAAGGTTGCTGCCCTGGAGAGCAACCACAGTAGGGGCCTGATTCATTAAGGATCTTAAATTAAGAAGTTTCTTATTTAAGTCTCCTGGACAAAACCATGTTACAATGCAAGGGGTGCAAATTAGTTTTCTGTTTTGCACATAAGTTAAATACTGACTGTTTTTTCATGTAGCGCACAAATACTTGATAGCTTATTTGTACACTGAAATTTAAAGTTGATATTTGTGTGCTACATGAAAAAACAGTCAGTATTTAACTTATGTGCAAAACAGAATACTAATTTGCACCCCTTGCATTGTAACATGGTTTTGTCCAGGAGACTGAAATAAGAAACTTCTTAATTTAAGATCCTTAATGAATCAGGCCCTGGAACAGTAAACCAGCATATTACAGCAAGGGGGCTAGGCAGTCAACCCTCCAAATTTTCAAAACACATTTAGGTGATAAGATTGGGTCAACCCTACTCTTATTAAACCCAATGTGCTGATATCTGACAGAATATTCCTAATCTTTTATCTCTTCTTGCTGTCAGTAGCTCCATATGTCCCATGTTTTCTATATGCTAATGCAAACTGAGCTGGGATAGAGGAACTGTTCTACTCCAATTAATTGAGATCAGACATCTGGCTGGGAAATAATATATGGGAAATAATTTTCTTAGAGACAGCTGTTATATTTGTAACCGCCAACCCTAATAAATAGGTGACTGGTTGTATAGGACTAGAAATCACTATAATGTCAGGTGATAATCTAGCGCCAGTAAGGGAGGAGTCTTGGACAAGTTTAGAATATACGGTACTTTGATCCATTGACAGCAGGAGCAAAGATTGGGAATCGAGGAATAAATAGAGTGTACAAATGATGAAATAGTTTGCATTGATTCTCCTTGTATAGTGAACAGTTGGATGATTTAACAGCAGTGGATTTTGAACCACAGAGACAAACTGAAAACGTCTTAACACATAGGCACACTGGGCTGTTGCCCGGGGGCCCCACGGGCATTGGGGCTTGTAGGATTGCTAACATTTCAGTATATTATTCCGGGAGATTTACTCAGAACCTTCAAACCCTCTTTAATAAAACGTTTAGGTGACTAATCACATCAGTATCAGCTGTTATCTGTACATGCGATCTTGCTGTTGCGAATACATATCTTGATGAAAACGTACACGTGCAAATTGTACATAAGCAAGACAAAACCAACACACATCATTTTTTTGAAGCGGTAAAGCTATAATAATATTTTTAACAGTCCATGTCTACTGCCACCCCCAGCCACCTACTAAATGTAAATAATGAAGAAATGTAAGTAGTGCAATGAAGTTTGAAGGCTATAATGCGTTTTTTTTAACATCTAAATGCTCATTTTGTTGGAGGTACCAATAAATATAAGCTTCACTTTCTCAATAATTTACATTTTTATTCCTGTGAGCGGTTGTGTAGGTAGGGCCCCAATGCACTGCTTTGCTCGGTGGCCTATAATGTTGTTAAGACGGCCCTGGAGACAAAGGTAACTCACTTCCTAGGCTCGTTTCCCATTTACACATTTATGACTTAAGAAAGGGTCATCCAAGAGATTATTCAATAAACTGTAAATATTTCTAATGAGATGTTTCTATGCCAACCAACTAACCTTGGCGTAAAAAAAGAGCTTATTTGCTAATTTTATGTATAATATATTTAAACTGAAACAGTATTAAGGCCATTCAGGTTAGAACATTGCTCTTTGTAAACTATTTGTGGTACGTGGTGTAAATATAAACAATTGGGCAACACGGTGGCTAAGTGGTTAGCACTTCTGCCTCACAGCACTGGGGTCATGAGTTCGATTCCCAAACATTGCCTTATCTGTGTGGAGTTTGTATGTTCTCCCTGTCTTTGCATGTGTTTCCTCCGGGTGCTCTGGTTTCCTCCCACACTCCAAAAATATACTGGTAGGTTAATTGGCTGCTATCAAATTGACCTTAGTCTCTCTCTGTCTGTGTCTGTGTGTGTGTTAGGAGATTTAGACTGTAAGCTCCAATGGGGTAGGGACTGATGTGAATGAGTTCTCTGTACAGCGCTGCAGAATTAGTGGCGCTATATAAACAAGTGATGATGGTGATGGCGAGACAGCGGAAGTACCTGAACAGAGGTCACATTCTGTACACAGAGCAGGTGATCTTCATCATAGGTAAAAGTTCTGTGGGTGGACGTACATTTGTAGAGAACCATATGAAGAAACTGGGACATTTTCTCATTTTTAAAATTTTACTGCTATACAACTAGTTGTTAAAAAAATTATTTTGGTCAAAAATGACACTTTAAAAGCTACTCATGTTTCAAGCTCTGACATCTTTAGTGCCACTTTTGGAAACCAATTTAGCAGCCACAATATGATATTTTTAGAAACGGAATTCATGTTTCACTCGTGTCCTCTTCGTATTGTAATGTTGCATAAGTTTTATGTTTGTATAATAACCAAATCGTGCTCATCTCTCATTATGTATTTTTGTCTTTAAATTGTCATCGGTATAAAGACTATTCTTGGTTAGAAAATGTTAATATTCTACTATCAGCAAAGTGACATCCGCGCTTAGAGTATATAATAGATCTCATACAGCTCTCAGAAAAGAAAATTAAGCTATTTTAATTAGCCTAGAGCGCTTATATCTCGTTTGAATTGACGTGTTTACATATATCATCTCGGGTAGTTTTATGCACGTGTTCACTTTCGTCAAGGACTGATTTTTGACAATATAATTTATAACTCAATCAGGTAACATGGAAGATTAAGAGTCAAATTAAAACCTTTAACAGCGTTGTGGCCAACATCATTTGTCTTCTTATAACAGATTTATTTAACCTTCACTATATATTTTTTTCACCTTCTCTTTCAACATCATCTACCAAAATATTACTTTCTTTGTCTGGGAAGTCATGTTTTTCTGGCCAAGTGTCAAATGGGACACTACCATCATAATAGCAACATTTTAATTTAAGCATTAACATAAATTTTAAACGCTTTACTGGTTACTGTATTTATTAAACTATATTATGTGGATGACAGATGCGGGGGTTTCCTTTGGGTGCTCCGGTTTCCTCCCACACTCCAAAAACATACTAGTAAGTTAATTTGCTGCTACCAAATTGACCCTAGTCTGTTTGTGTGTGTGTGTCTGTGTTAGGGAATTTAGACTGTAAGTCTTAATGGAGGCAGGGACTGATGTGAGTGAGTTGTCTGTACAGCGCTGTGGAATTAGTGGCGCTATATAAATAAATGGTAATAATAATAAATAAAGGTAAGCCTTTGCACAAGGACAAACAATTATAAATTCACAAATTTAAAGTCCAGCTTATCATAAACCACAAAAATGTCTAAGAATAGTTATATTTGTAGGAGTGAACTAAACATTCTAGTAAGTAGTAATACGCATCAGAACAGATCAACAGGGAAGATGACGTTATATATTGTGACAGACCCAAGGTTGCCTTTTTTTTTATGGAGATCTGAATTTTAGACTTAATAAAGTTTGGAGAGCTGAAGATGTAAAGATGATTTGTGCTTTGGGACCAGATGAACATTTGGATTCGTAGAATGCAATCTGATACTGTCTTCACACAAAAGTAATATCTGAATGCAAAAGAGATAATCCTATCCTCATATGAGTATTGTAATAACAGGAATATCAGTGGTGCAAATTATACTAAAAATAGTTTGCATAGTAATCATCAAACTGGAAACAAAGTAAAAAGTTTATTCCCAATGACAGCTTTTATGATATTTTTGTACAGGTCGTATAAATACTCATCTGGCGAAAGTACGAAGAGACAGTTTGATGAGACAGAGGATGATGCAGAGTGAGTACTATGCCACAGAGTGTTCTGCGTGAATTCACTTTTAGCATGGCCAGGGCCAGAATAACTCAAGGTCTAACTGGGCTACATCCCAGGGGCCTCGGGCATCCAGTGGGCCCTTGACAGTGCTCAGCAGCATTTTTGATCGGAGGTGAGGGCGCCTCCGGTCCGTTCAATGCTGATGAGTACTGTCACTCTAGTTCTTCTGCGGCGCTCAGTAATCTCCTTACTGAGGACATCTCGTGAGTCTCACTCTAACGAGATCTGCTCAGTAAGGGGCTTACAGCACGCTGCGGAAGAACTACAATGACAGGAGAACAGAAAGAGATAAGCGCTTGGGGTGGGGGGCGGCGGGCGGCTCATGGGGGGGGGGCCTCACGACTGGAGGCGGCTCACAGGGGGGCCTCATGGGGGAATGGAGCCCCCTTAGCCCAGGGGCCTCCATTCCTTTAATCCGGCCCTGCGCATGGCCAGGAAAGTGGGTGCAAGTATATGGGACAATGCATGAATTCCGTGATCCAGACACTTATACTGGCTTGCACCTTGAGAGGTGGGACGGGAGAGGAAAGGGGCATTCTAACGTAGGACAAATACAGTAGGGCATGTTTGTGCAACTGTGAACAGATGCAGACTGAGACCCAGACACATATGCTCCTATAGAAGCTGCATTATTTGCCGTTGATCAAGAGCAGGTGCTAATAGCAGATGATGATGACGGCCTCCAGCAATAGCAAACCGCTTGTGTGTGGCTGTTTATGAATGCTTTGCTGATGTCGATAGATGGGGTTGGATACGTGTTCCCGACTATGAGTAGACCGACAAGGACTTACCCGACTTTAGAAGGCAGAAGTTGGCAATGGCAAAAAAGATGTTAACAGCAAAGCTTTGAAATCACACAGAAAGTCATGTGACTCTCTGGGAATGTACCATTATTAGGGGTGTTAAATGAGTAATGCAGGGAGCCGCGGAATGTAAAATATTTTCCAGCAACCCTTCTACTTTGTACATTTGTAGCCTCCATGTATTACTCATTTAACACCCCTTATAATAGTACAGTACCAGAAAGTCTCATGACCTTCTATGTGCCGGCTTGTGTATTTATTGCGATTCTGGCAAGTAGTGATTACTATTCCATCACCCTCTGTACCTCTTGGCCTGTTTCCCTAGCACTATTTTCTTAAGCTTCGGTCCTACTTCTCGCTGATTTCTAACATCACTTTCACACATTGTCCCAGTAATCATTTGATTTGCATTACCATGTTACCTGTGTCTGTGTAAATATTTTTGTTCTTTTTTTGTTCTTTCTGTATCATGATGTGTCCTGGCTCACTGTTTTCTCATACTTGCCAACTCTCCCGGAATGTCCGGGAGACTCTCGAAATTCGGGTCAGTCTCACGGACTCCTGGGAGAGCTGGCGATTCTCCCGCATCTGGCCCATCTGCCCACTTCAATAAAATTAGACCTGGAATGTACGGGCGGGGGGGGGGGGCAGGGCTTCACCATTTGCGTCATTTTGGCCCCACCCCAGTGTTGTAATGCTTGTTTGGGGTCTTTGTAAAAAGACCCAAAACAGGCATTACGTTACTAGGGGGCGGGGCCAAAATGCAGCAAATCGTGAAGCCACGCCGCCTCCGCCCATACACCCCTCCAGAATCTCCCGGACCCGGCCAACATAAGGTTGGCAAGTATGTGTTTTCTGTATGTCATGTACGGCGCTGCGGACCCTTTGTGGCGCCTTATAACTTTAGATTTTTTTATGTACGCAAGACGAGGAAGTATTTCTCCTGTATTGGTTTCCAAAGTGTTATTGATGCCTATGAGTAAATACGTAATTTTCAAATGAAACAAAATGGTTAGAAACATAAATTGTAAGTGTATGTGATGCATACATACCTAGCATTAACTGGTCTCATATGCTTCTGGTAAAGTCCTACATGTATCTTGCAATAGTTGAAGCTTGGCGTATGCCTGCAATTGTGGCTTTTTTTAATGAATGCAAATTGAGTCTGCCATTTGGGCCAGAAATTGCGGCCAAGTTTCCATCAGCCCCCCAGTGTGCAAATCAACACTGTGCTGGAGTTACAAGGCCAGATAATTGTGCCTGAGTCCGGGGTGTATAAGTAGTGACCTTCATGCTCCTTTAGATACCATTATTACAGTTAAACAAAACAAAACATACTACAGGGATATTCAATCATTTCCTGAGTGCACAATATTGATGAAACTTTAGCAATCAGTCTCTTTACAGTCATAACACTGTAAACGAATCATTTTATAAAACTGCTGTCTGGGTCATATGTCAGAGCATGTCTTTATCATGTTATGTTCTAAATCATTTAGAAGAGATCAATAGTACTACTGTAAATCAAAAAACAGTGAGTGTATAAGAATAATTACCAGTATTTTATTAAAATATGCTAATTATTCAACTGTTCTTGTAATAGGTTGTATTTCCCTAAAGGACATGTTATGGGTAACATACTAATATCTGGTATTGTTAGTCATTCTGGTATGTATAAACATAAGTATGTACTGCAGAGTGTAAAACAGATACACACTTAGTTCTATGAGAGAACGTTTAACATACAGAAAGCTTGAACTATGTAAACTAGTAAACAATATTGTTACCTGTGATAAATGACAATATTTTCTGAACGTCATAAACACTTTGCAAATAACAAGTTAAATGTTGTTGATGATTGCGTTTGAACAATAAGAACATTGGTATTATATGCCAAAAATGTCAGAATAAACCAGACTCCAAAATCATAACCACAATATCTGTGTGTGCTCGCCTTCATTTTTATTATAGTCACCGGACTCTTCAGATGCTTATCTTAAACCTGTAGCACTAATCGTTTGGCGGAACCATTCATATTGGCTTATTCTTCCTTATTTGTTTTATTGATTTAGAAACATTTACATAGCACTCTCTTTATATCACCCCCTTTATCACACCACCCTCACTTACCACCAGGAATACTCCATTACAGTCATGGCCAAAAGTTTTGAGAATGACACAAGTATTGGTTTTTCAAAAAGTTTGCTGCTTCAGTGTTTTTAGACCTTTTTGTCAGATGTTGCTATGGTATACTGAAGTAACATTACAAGTATTTCATAAGTGTCAAAGGCTTTTATTGACAATTACATTAAGTTTATTATGCAAAGAGTCAATATTTGCAGTGTTGACCCTTCTTTTTGAAGACCTCTGCAATTCGCCCTGGCATGCTGTCAATCAATTCTGGGCCACGTACTGACTGATAGCCGCCCATTGTTGCCTAATCAATGCTTGGAGTTTGTCAGAATTTGTGGGTTTTTGTTTGTCCACCCGCCTTTTGAGGATTGACCACGAGTTGTCAATGGGATTAAGGCCTGGAGAGATTCCTGGCCATGGAACCAAAGTTTCAATGTTTTGATCCCCGAGCCACTTACTTATCACTTTTGCCTTATAGCAAGGTGCTCCATCATGCTGAAAAAGGCATTGTTCATCACCAAACTGATCTTGGATGGTTGGGAGAAGTTGCTCTTGGAGGATGTTTTGGTACCATTCTTTATTCATGGCTGTGTTCTTAGGCAAAATTGTGAGTGAGCCCACTTCATTGGATGAGAAGCAACCCCACACATGAATGTTTTTAGGATGCTTTACTGTTGGCATGACACGGACTGCTGGTAGCACTCACCTTTCCTTCTCCAGACAAGCTTTTTTCCAGATGCTACAATCTGAGTAAATAACTTTACCCTGGTACTCAGCAGTCCAATCCCTGTACCTTTTGCAGAATATCAGTCTGTCCCTGATGTTTTTCCTGGAGAGAAGTGGCTTCTTTGCTGGTCTTCTTGACACCAGGCCATCCTCCAAAAGTCTTCGCCTCACTGTGCGTGCAGATGCACTCACACCTGCCTGCTGCCATTCCTGAGCAAGCTCTGTACTGGTGGTGCCCCGATCCCGCAGCTGAATCAACTTTAGGAGACGGTCCTGACACTTGCTGGACATTCTTGTGTGCCCCGAAGCATTCTTCACAACTATTGAACCTCTCTTCTTGAAGTTCTTGATGATCTGCTAAATAGTAGATTTAGGTGCAATCTTATTAGCAGCAATATCCTTGCCTGTGAAGCCCTTAATGTGCAAAGCAATGATGACTGCACGTGTTTCCTAGCAGGTAACCATGGTTAACAGAGGAAGAACAATGATTTCAAGTACCACCCTCCTTTAAAGCTTCCAGTCTGTTATTCTAACGCATTCAGCATAACAGAGTGATCTCCAGCCTTGTCCTCGTCATTCTCACCTGTGTTAACGAGACAATTCCTGACCTGATGTCAGCTGGTCCTTTTGTGGCAGGGCTGAAATGCAGTGGAAATGTTGATTTTGGGATAAAGCTCATTGTCATGGCAAAGAGGGAATTTGAAATTAATTGCAATTGATCTGATCACTCTTTATGACATTCTGGAGTATATGCAAATCGCCATCATAAAAACTGAGGCAACAGACTTTGTGAAAAATAATATTTGTGTCATTCTCAAAACTTTTGGCCACAACTGTACATATCAGCCCTGCGCCTGAGATTAGACGCACTCTTCAAACAGCAATATACCTAAGCACAGCTAAACACTAAGGGCCAGATTTACTAAGCTGCGGGTTTGAAAAAGTGGGGATGTTGCCTATAGCAACCAATCAGATTCTAGCTGTCATTTTGTAGAGTGCACTAAATAAATGACAGCTAGAATATGATTGGTTGCTATAGGCAACATCTCCACTTTTTCAAAAGGTAAAAAATGTTTAATTTTTTTTTTTTTTTTTTTAGCCATTGCTAATGCAAAATCATGGGGAAACATTGCAGGAGGCCACTGATGAAGGCAACTGCTGGCAATCAGCATCAGGGGAGATTTGATCAATAAGCAGAAGCCCTAAACCTTGTGAAAATTCAGTTTTCGAAGAATTCAAGGAGTTTGTGCCTTTGATAAATAAATCCCTAAATATCATCAGAGCAAAAAACAAAATATAATCACAGGACAACACTAAATATTATCAGAGAAAAACACTGAATATCATCAGAGCAAAACATTAAATATAATCAGAGGAAAACACTGAATATCATCAGAGCAAAACATTAAATATATTCACAGGATAACACTAAATATAATCAGAGGACGACACTAAATATCATCAGAGAAAAACACTAAATATAATCAGAGGATAACAATAAATATAATTAAAGTATAACACTAAATATCATCAGAGCAAAACACTAAATATAATCAGAGGATAACACTAAATATAATCAGAGGACGACACTAAATATCATCAGAGCAAAACACTAAATATAATCAGAGGATAACAATAAATATAATTAGAGTATAACACTAAATATTGTCAGAGCAAAACACTAAATATAATCAGAGGATAACACTAAATGTTAATAGAGCAAAACACTAAGGAAAATCAGGGAATAAAACTAGATATATTCAGAGCAAAACAATAATCAGACCAAAACACTAAATAAACATAAAAAGAACAAATAGTTTTTCTACCAATATAAAACGCAATGTTCAGTTATTTTTCTTTTTACATAATATATATTATTTTGACAATAGTTTTCCTTCCAGGAACGTGTAGCTCTGACTGAGCAATTGTGCCAATGTAAGTATAACAGGCAAATAAGAACATACAATCCCTACCAATTACTCCACATGATTGATTTCCAGGACTGAGGAGGTCTCTGCGATGCCGGTGCCAATGTTGTGCTTCTCTTTGGTATATGATGTGTTTATGCTGACTCCCCGCCGTATGTTTATCATATAAAGGTTCAATGAAGTAAACTCCTTGGGGAAGATGAAAATATCCAGCCTGAAAAAAATAAAAATATTAGAAATGAAAATTGCACATAGAACATGTGAAAGAAAAGCAATTTGATCATTTAAATGCACAAAACCAAACACTTGACACTTGAATAATATAAGGACTAAGCTGTAATATAGCTACCATAGGGAATGCAGGCGAGGTTCTTAACCTGTCCATATCACAACACATCCACATGGCATGCACCCAAGACATGTCCATTGTGCGTCTTCTCTTCAAATGTATCATTTACTATTATGAAATTCCTCTCAACATTTGCAATAAAAGATTTTTTTGGCCCATTTGCCTATATCCCTACCTATCCATTTCACTTATATATCTTGGCCACTTCCATTCCTGTAAGAATCTGGATGGTCTCTCCACAGCGGTACGACTGGTAGAGTGTGTCATAATTGCTACTAGAACTTGTATTTTTGGGGGTTTATTTTAAATCTGGTAGTGTCTGGTGGACCTGGTTAGTGGTGTGTTGCATTCAGAGACACTTGATGTCTGTACTGTAGCTCACTGTGTCGGTAGGGCTGTGTCAGGGCATTAGGGCAAGTTAGTGACCTGCTCTGTGGCCGGCTATATAATAAAGCTATATAGCAGTTTTTTTGGCTACAGATGGTAGATTAAGGAAAATTGTAAGGGCAAAATAAGCGGGTAAATCTGGCCACATGCCAGTATTGCAGCCAATATTGGCTAATGCAGTGGGTCCAGTGCTCGAAGTCGGCCGGTATAGGCCAATATAACATACCGGCATGTCATCAGTGTGATAAGGATCCACAATTAAAGACTCATGGTGGCATTATACTGAATCCTAGGATCTACTATTCAGCACCAGCAGCTTTGTAACACACTAATAATACTACTAGGTTTCAACTCAACATCGTTTCCAATTCAAAGGAGCCACAATTTTGTCTCCCCCAGTTGTTACACTATTAATTTGCCCTGCAGAAAGTAGAAGGAGAATGTCATCCTGATCTTCATGGAGCCAGGACTCAAGTAGAGCTCAGGTCAAGCTAGTTGAGGAAGAAGACAAGGAAAAAGCGAGGTCTGCAACCCGTGATTAATTTGGACTTGTATGGTGGGGTGAAGTCTAAGGGGTGTGTAAGGATAAGAAATTAATTTCATTAGATAAATGAAACAAAAAATATTTTTTTAATGTATGGAGTGTAAGTTGCAAGAAATAAAAAATGTTGAAACGCTACTCACTACTAATTTTGGAACATTAGACAGCAAGCATGATGGAGAGTGAAGAGGCAGTAACAATCAGATGTCATTAAATGGACACAGGCATCAAAAGATATTTAGACAAGTAGATAGACAATTGTAAAGCGTTACGTAATTTGTCACTGTGTAAATAAATGTTGATGACTATAGACGAAGGTGGTCAGTACCCATAGTAAAAACTTATTCCCACTCCGTATATAAGTGATTGGTCACCCAACTAGCAAATAGTTGGCATTTGAGTGATTTGTATTTTTCTTGCTTCTCATTCATGTAAAAACTTTGTATAAGTATATGTAATTAGTGTAAATAAGTCAACACACACATACAAAATACAGAACTTACTGGTCACTATTTGCAGTGCCTCTCAGGAGGCATCCAACCTCCTCCCCAGGTCTGAGAGAGTGAAGGAACTGTCTAGCAGTTTTATAACAGCACCTCATCAGCGGCAACTCCTGATTACCAACAACTTGCTACTGGTTGGAAAACACAAAATGGGCCTTATAAAAGGGAGCCCACCCTTCTCTCTGTATTTATACCCCAGGAGTCCTTATACCGGCTCTCCTTATTTCTCTTTGGGAAGTTTTTCCCAAACACAGACTGTCTCCCTGGGGTTTAAAAGCATACAAGACCGAAAGCTTGGACATTAATACCTGCCCTTTGCTACTTTCCCAGTGCTTCTGTCACAATATATTAATAACAATGTTCAGGTTCAATATACACTGACAAAAGGTATATTAGTGGGAAGTGAATGATGACGTGCAATATCATCCCACCTCCCAATTTCTGGCATGTAAATGTCTCAATTGCCATTTTATTATATGAATAGGGGGGTAATGGATTTATGAGTTACATAATAGGTCCACAACTGGTCTGGACATCCTGTGGTCCTCCATATCTTCTGAAGCTGCAAGTCCCGGTATACCTGGCCAGTTGTCAGGTGGGCCTTGTAGTTTCACAACACCTGGAGAGCCGTGGGCTGTCCATGCCTGGTCCACTACATAGTGGTTTAGGGGTTAAACTCCACTAGCAGGGATCATTGGCTCCAACAATGAGAGCCATGATATCAGTCCAGTGATCAGTGATCCAGTTTCCTTAGCTCATGAGCCTTGGCACCTGGACAATGATTAAACTGGCCCAGAAGTGTTATGGTGAGTGCATCCTACACAACTGTGCTGTTTTTGTGAATCTGAAGCCGTATAATGTCATGCCATGTGGACTGACCTCTAGTGATTGGTAGCACTTCTTTTTGATGACTTGCCCCACCCCTTAGGTATGGCACTGTGGTTTAGCTACGATGAATACACTATTTCATAAGTCCCTACCATTGCTTTTCCCTAGTGGACCCTTCCAGCCCCAGTTCGACACTGAAGAAGACATACAATAAGAAAGAAGCTGTTTTTAAACTGCTGCCCCATGAAAATGTGAGGTGTAATTTTTTTTTTACATTAATCATGGTGGCAGGCTTTAAGAAGAACCTTGGTAATAAACATTTTTCCTTGGTTTGTTTCTTCAGGCTGCTATTAATGATGTACGGTTTTGAGGGTTTGCACAAGGTCATCTGACTACCATGGCAACCAGAGTCACATGGCAGATGATGTAACAAACGGAATGCCCCTCTGAGCTCAATATGCTCTATGCAATGTAAAATTCTCCCCTTACCTCCTCTGGCATTACATAATATGCTGAGAGTCTCTAAATGTGATTGACAGCCATACTTGTCTACCCTCCAGGGAGATATTGAAACAGGGATAATTATTTGTAGGTGGACAGCTATTTAGATGTTTGCTTGCAAGGTACTTAACCTTCTACTATGTCAATGTAAGATTGCTGCTAAAAGAAATATGTTTACAAATAAACAGTTGGATAATGTTAGATCTCATCAGTGCAAGATGTGAACCGTGGTTTCTCCAGTGTAGGACTTGGAGAAAAGCTGGATGAGATGCAAATAAATTGTGATGGGCTAAAAGATGCCCCCCCCTCCACAATTGCAAATAATACAGTAAACATTTAAATATATAGTATTTTAAGCTAACCAAGACCTGAAATCCTTTATATAGCTGATTATACAAGCATACAGAATTTATTCATAGTTGCCTACTCTCCCAGAATATCCAGGAGACTCCCGAATTTTTGGGAGTTCTCCCAAACTCCTGTGAGAGCAGGACAACATCCCGGGTCCAGCTCACCTCGTTTGTGAAGTGGGTGGGGGCAGGGCTAAACGTGTCATCCTGGCCCATCCCCACCCACCGATAGGCTGAAATGGGCAAAGATTGACAGGGGGCATGGCCTAATGGTGTGATTCACATGGCCACGCCCCCAAGATGGAGCCCCCTCCTAGACAGTTGGCTGCAAATGTTGGTAAGTATGACTTTATTTATTTCAACAATATTTGCATGCTACCTCAGTAGATCATACATGCCGACTTTTCAAATCTCTCCTCTGGGAGATCCTGGAGGAGAGATCATGTGACAGGAGGTAAGAGGGGGCGTGGTGACCTGCCCCTGCTAGTAAATGGCGAAATTCACAGCATTTCTTAGCAGGGGTATGGACTTAATGAGGAGAGATTACGTCATTAAGCACCGCTTCCTCTTCCGGGGGTCCAGGAGGGCTCCCCGAATTTCGTGAGCCACCCGGAAATTCCGGGAGAGTAGGCAGGTATGAAGTAGATCAATGAGAAAAAATCTTTTTGATTTCTTTGCAAATTTAAAGACAAACTGCCACCTTCTGTAAAATGCCCTTTTCACATAGTGCCTTAGAAAAAGTAGTCCCTCTGTGCCCATTTCACCCCTGAGACATAAATGAGTATTTTTAGTTAGAAGAATAAAAAATAATAATAAAGGTGGCGAACCAGATGTGGTAGAAAGCTACACTTTAAACTAGAGATGTTCACTGACCCCCTGTGTTCTGGTTTTGGTTTTAGATCTGCACTAACTTCGTGTTTTGGTTTTCTAAAATCCCTATTTTTTTATGCTTTTTTTCCCCCCTATATTATTATTAACCTCAATAACACTAATTTCAAGTCATTTGCAGTCAATTTTGACCACCTCACAGTTCACAATATTTCAAACAAAGACTGCAGATTTAGAAGACCAAGCCTGCCAGACCTATTATTTGTATTTCAGCAATGACAATTAGCAATGGAGCAATGGAGCTCTCCTGAATGTCACTGGAGACTTTGAAGAACACTGCTACCCCTCCTCTTTCTTTTCTACCTATGGCGCTGCCCAATTGCACTAGAGACTGCCAAGAACTGTGTTACCCCTTCTGTACCCCTCTGTGAAATGGCACTGGATCGCCGTGGAGGGCGGTACTTAAGAATCCAAAGCTCCGAGATCCGATGACGCAACAATGACATTTTGCCCCCTTTTTAATTTACAAGGACGCGCGAAAGTACTGGCTCGGCTCGGTATTCGGATCTGCTAAGTTCGGTTGTCGGGGAACCGAGCCTGAGCATCTCTGCTTTAAACTGATGTTTCTATTATATTATTTCCACTATCTGCATTACTGGCTGGACCTGTGAAATATTGCAGACAGAAACCAGAATATAGGCACACACCTACGGCATATATGCACATAAATATTCACATTTCTGCTAAATGGAATGCACAGTGGAAGGGCATTTTCTTTAAGGTACTAGTAAATTGTTACTTTATACACCATAAAAATAATTCATTTCTTACATAGCATGTATACATGCTATAAATACAAACCCCAGCATGCTTTGCCAGTAGAAAGGCATATGATAGTTGGCACTTGGAGAGACGCAGGTTGACCAATCCTGATGTAGATAATATATATCTGTCATCATATTTCATAAAATATTTTTTAGAAGAAGCATACATGGAGGTATAGCTGCTTATTTATCTAGTTCTCACTTCAGGAAACTCTATGCGCTGCTGCCGTCTTTAAACATGCCATTATTTATAATCAAGCTTTCAAGTTTCATGCTTTCCACAAACTCTAGGTTTTTTCTCAGGCATTTCCCTTAGGGCCTAATCAATATCGTTGGTCTTGAAGGAGTGTCAATTCTAGGTAGATTTTTCCACTTTTCCTTCTCTGCTCATGTGATGAATAAACATGACAACAAATAAGACAGACTATGCAGTTTAATGATTGATGTAAAATATGATGTAAAGAAGTAATACATTGTAATAATTTCAATATAGTCCCCAAAAAGGATTTTTGGGTATAATTTATTATCATTAATATTGTTGATGATTTGTAAGACATGCCAGTACTCTGCAGTGCCAGAGAGCAGGGAAAACAGAGGATATATAA
The DNA here is from genome assembly GCF_038048845.1 of Mixophyes fleayi. NCBI lineage: Eukaryota > Metazoa > Chordata > Amphibia > Anura > Limnodynastidae > Mixophyes > Mixophyes fleayi. Next base: position 435,341,514 of record NC_134402.1, on the reverse strand, counting down.
AACCGAGACATAATACAGACAAAATAACATGACATCTAAACAGAGTGTGAGCTCATGAGAGCTTATAGCCTAGTGAGATAAGGGCATAGCTGAGACAAGAGGCGCAAGTGCAGCTCACAGTGGAAATCCGGACTGTTGTAATGGTACATGTTATATTTTGGAATAGGGTGCACAATTATTATTATTAGAAGTAGTATCGTGGCTTTGTAAGACACCACAGTGCTCCGCAGCGATGCACAATAAGGAAACCAGGACATACATAAAACAAAGACATACAAAGCAGACAAAATAAATCATAGTTGCATACTCGGCTGGAATGCCTGAGAGACTCACGAAATTCTAAGGCGAAGCTCCCGGTTCCTAACCACCGAAGCAGTACAGTGACAGGGGACGGGGCTTATAACGCAAAACACACGTCATCGTGGCCCCACCCCCTGTTCCAATTGGTCCGAAAAGGCGATTAATGTTTAGATGCTTGGAAACAGGGCACTCCCAGCCTCTTACATCTCAAGATATGTTTCAAATCATAGTAATGTCTATCAGTTTTTATTTGAATGCTGTTACTGGCCCAATCTAGTCTTCATAGATAAGGCCATGTTCATGACTCAAACTCATGACCCCAGTGTTGTGAGGCAGAAATGCTAACCACTAGGCCACTGTGAGATAGTCCACATCCCTAAGGCCAAAGAAATCATTTGTTACAGGCCATGTGAAGTGGTTTGTGTCTGTCATGTTTATATCCTTTTAGAGTAGTTATTATTTTTTGGTGGTGGCAATTAAAAGTTTGTCAATGTCTGATCATATGATTATTGGACTACATCTATATTAAGCAGGTGAATGTTTGAACAGTACATTTTTCTTTTTTTATTCAAACAGTCTGTAGGCGTCACTAATGATGGCAGGCCGAGGAGGAGGAGCAACAGGCGGAGTCCCAGGCCAAGGTGGAGGGTCAGGACGAGGTCCAGTCCGAGGCGGAGGGCCAGGGCAAGGGCCAGTCCAAGGCGGAAGGCCAGTCTGAGCCCATGTCCGAGGGTCTGCTGGTTGGGCAAGAGGCACTAACGGTGCACCAGGAGGAGGTGGTGCCTCAAATTGGCGAGGCCTTGAGATATAGTAAGTATTTGCATTAAAGGCTGTACATAATTTTAGTTCATTTAGATGTCTATTGTACTGGTAAAAAAAAACACAATGCCACACATGTTCAATTCAAGTTGACTTAAATGTCACAGGTTTCCATCATGATGGGACTTTAAAGTTTTTGGGAAAATACATGCTCCACGCCCCCCTCCCCAGGCCACCACAAAAATGTGTATATATCTAAAACTGCCCTTAAACATTGCTGACAGTACACATCTGTAGTAACTCCGTTTTCCAAATTAGGGTGCCATGGAGTTTTGTTTTTGTTTTTTTTGTTTTTGTGCAGCACAGGTGGAGGAATCTCAGACGTGCCTCCCCCCTCCCCCCCGCCATCGTTGCCAGAAACAAGTGGCCAAACTAAAAAATAACTGCAAAAAAAGAAAATCATAATTATGAGCTAGTCTCTATGACTAATTTATTTTCTTTTTTTGTTGTTTATGTAAATAGTTCTTGTTTTTCTCACTGTAAATAGTTAACATTTTTTTACATTTTTCAAACTAATATAAGGTTAGCAAACAGAATCAGGGGTGTGTGTGTCTGTATTAATATATTACAATTGCACTACATGTGGCTCTCAGGAAATTAAAGAATCTATATTAGAATTAAACAATAATAACATTTAAGGAAGATAGTTTTTTTACTACTCCATCATCGTTTCAACATTTATATAGCCCTACTAATTGTGCCTAGCAGCAAATGAATAAACAAAGTATTGTTTGGGATTTTTTAAGGAAATCCACACTAACATGGGAAGAACACTAAATCCATACTCATAAGGCAATGGACAGGAATCAAACTCATGACACCAGCACAGGGGGGCAGAGGTGCTAAAAGTAAGCCACCATGCTGACCCGGTGTTGGCTTTAGTATTTTGCAAGAAAAGAATTTGGTTAAATAATATACGAGTACAATAATATGCACAATAATATAATATACAAGTAGTAGCTGATAAAAAATGGTTTGCATTTGCTATTTTCATTTCAGCAAAAGGAAGATGTGCCCTTCAACAAGAGTCCACCCCTCCAAGAGGTAGCCCATCCGTGGTAATAGCATATCCATAATGTGCCCTGGGATCCAGATTCATTAAAGAAGGTGTATGGCAAATGCCATCCCAAATTAACTACTTCTTCAAATCATGTGCCATTGGAGTGGTAGTCAAAGGTCAACTTAAAGCATCAGAGTAAAGCCAGGCAAACATTGAAGAGAACATCCAAGCTCCTCACAGATCAGTCCATGTGTGGGAATTGAACTCATGACCTCAGTACTGTAAGGTTGAAGTGCAAGTGACGCAAACCACCATTCTACTCAACTAGGGTTGGCGTTCCGTTTGGGTAAAGCTGAGTACATAACATAGCCTGCAAGCCGTAGATACAGATAAAACAAGGTTGCCTGTCAATGTGGCATTTTACTTCATGGAGACTGATCCCTCCAAATCACCCCCCCCCCCCCATTTATTAGTACAAATGTCCTAAGAATGGGGTTCTTAGGACATTCGTACTAATAAATGTCAGCATGCACATAATAATGTGCATGCTGATCATGGGGATCATGGGGGCTATGATCCTTAATGAAAGTGTAAACATTAACATTGTCAGCCAGGGAAAAAGCAACTTGCCGTAAGAAAGTTGCATTTGAGCGGTAGATAGATGTAAAATATGAGGGCGGATTTCTTGTTGTGGTCGAGCGTGTAGTAGACCCCTTTTGAAGGAAAATGTACAAAAAAATAACTGCCTTCGCCCAAGTTTTAGTGGTGTTTCTTAGATTCATGATTAAAGTCCACAATCTGCACACATATGTTACGGCCATGCTTGGTATTTGAACTCGTGACGGCAGTTTTGTGAGGCTAAAGTGCTAACCACTAAGCTACTTGTGAGATTCCTAACTTGCATGTATTTTGGATTAATAATGAAGATTACTATTAACTAGCACTTTCCACGGTAAAACGCATGCTGTATTGTGGCTCTTCTCCCTGTTTTTTCAAAAGAAGTTTGCGTTAGTGGTTAGCTACTCCACCTTCCAAAAATTGAGTCACGAGTTCTAATCCAGACACACACCCTTTATCTGTGTGGAGGTTGTATGCACTCTACTATGTAAGAGTACGCTATGCATTTTTAAAATAACAGTCGAGTTAGAATTCTAAAACAACATGCATTTTTACCGATTAATTCTGCTTACTTCTTTAAGCAAGCGATTTACATGCATTTTCCATGATATACGCCCAGTTTAACTCACAAACAAACCCATCATACGATCTGTCCTGTAGCTAAGTGTGAATTTCGCTCCTTAAATACAATACAAAATCATTGTTCAAAGTTCACCAAACATGTCAAACTTGATAAGGAATAAGTAGGCTACAACTTTCCTGTATAAATACCCACAGAATTGTTTTCTGATATATGTAAACAAACTTGTCGGAACTCCCACATTGGCCGTGACATATACATTGCTTATCTTAATGTAGCGGAAGTGAACGTAGAGGAACTTGCTTAGAATCCACTGCTTATTGCTCTCCGTTGCCTAAAGGATCGCAGGTGGGTGTGTTTTTCGACTTTGCATTGCTCATTTAGATTGCGTATCTGCCGGTTTTACTTAAAGCACTCTACGCAACTTACGATGCAAAAAAACCAAGATGCGTAGCTTGATAAATCATGCCCATAGTGTATAGATGTGGCTGTATCAAGATGAACTTAGAGTGGATAGATGGTGAGGATTGCAGTATCTATACTGTGTAAAAATAAATACAGTTTAACAAATGGCATGGCGTCCTCCTAATACAAGTAACCAGCAGCAGCACTAAAGCGGGGCTCCGCATGAATATGATCTACCTCCCCTTCACTGGCCACCGGGACCTTTGTGTACTCGGCCAGCGCTTACTCTCCCTTCAGCCCTGAAAACAGAGTTCAGTTGTGATCCAAAATTGGGAGAGTGAAGTTAAAACCTCTGGCCACACAGTGTAAGTGGTATTTACTGTTACTTGAAGTCTGGATACATCACACCCACTAAATATTGCACTATGTAGTACAAGTATATCGTGTGTAACTGCTCTAAAGCACAGGTAACATTAAGGGTTAGATTTATCAAATCTTCTAAGAAGGAAAAGGGGAGTTGTTGCCCCATAACCAATGAGGCATTCTAGAAAATAATAGCTAAAATCTGATTGGTTGTTATGGGCAACACCTCCCTTTTGCTTTTTAGAATGTTGGATAAATCGCAGGAACAGTGACTTTCTTCTTAGGCCAAATGCTGTCCATTCATATGCTGTCTGGATGGGAAATTCACCCCTGTGGTGAACGTTTTACAATGTATCATTCCCTGCCTAGGCATGTCCCTTGATTTGCTCTAACTCACTATTGTTTGCATTCAGCAAAGTTTCACTTGTTACATAGAAAGAGTAATATAGATATTACAGATACTGAACTTGGCATACTGTCGACCTCTTAACCCTCAGTACATGTAATAACTGTTATGTTGGGTATACATCATTTCTGCTAAATTGACAGGATTTTCTGCTGTGACATTTCATACTGAAGTGCATACATAATGCAATTTTAGATGCAGATGTAGCTGAACTTTGTCCTGTCAGGAAGTAATATTGTGATTAAAAAAATAACATTATTCAAATTTCTATATACTGTAGTAAACATACTTACCATTTGTCACAAACATGGATTTTATTTAACTGTAAAACATAACCCAAATTTGAGGCTAATCAATACTACATTACATTAATTGCAAAGACACCCAGGTATATTTACTAAACTGCGGGTTTGAAAAAGTGGAGATGTTGCCTATAACTACTAATCAGATTCTAGTTATCCTTTATTTAGCACATTCTACAAAATGACAGCTAGAATCTGATTGGTTGCTATAGGCAACATCCCCACTTTTTCAAACTACTTTTTCAAACGTAAAAAAGTAAATATACCCCTAAGGGTCTGATTCATTAAGGAACGTAAATTCTGATACGTGCCGTATATTGTGTAAAATCGCGCTGCACATTCCCAGAAACTAACCATACACCACAGACCAAATTATCTTAGAGTGCAAAGGACTCTTACTGCAGCAGCATCCGACTCATGCTTTGGGCATCTCTCAGGTACGTCTTTTGCTATCGTATTACTTGCACCAGCTACAGGTCTGGTGTATGTTCTGATTACTGGTGATGACGCTTTTTTAAAAAAAAACAAAAATGTTTTGCCATTGTTGACTATATTATTAACAGGTGGCATTATTTGAATAGCTTTTTTATGTGTGCGTTCTTATGTAACTTTATATTACACAAGTGTATTGTACGTATCCCGCACTTTAGGGTCTGGTAGAGCAGAGCGGACCTAGACCCGTATTCAGTAACAGATATATCTTTCCATCTGCACGTCGTTGAATATGGACGTCTCATGCCTGATTTATATGCGTTTTTAAAAAGTGCACAATGGGCCTAATTCATTAACAAAAGCAAGGCAAAAAAAGAAATACATTTTCTCCTGGACAAACCATGTTGCAATGCAAGGGGTGCAAATTAATTTATTACTTTGCACATAAGGAAAACACAGGCTGTCTTTTAATGTAGCACACACATACTTGATAGCTTAATTTTTGCACTGAACTTTAAAGTTGATCTAAGACAACATGGTTCGCCAAGGTGCAAAGTTACTCCTTTTTTTGCTTTACTTTCCTTAACGTATCAGACCCAACATGTTTGTTAATGAATTAATGAATCAGGTGCCTGAATGAGTCGTGTACTGTCACTCATCCGGAGTGCAGTGCCTACATACGGTATGGCGTCTGCTGACATGAAGGAGCGTCCAGCAGCTTCTTACATGAGAAGTTGTCAGCTGCCACTCGTCCAGGGTGGGGTTGCAAATGCCAACGGTGGGAGGAGGACTTCAGTGTGGTGATGGGTGCCAACCCAAGTGCTTGCACAAGCTCTGTTTATAAATGTTCTTAATAATTATTTTTGCTCGGTGTTCACTAGAGAAAGAGCGGAGAAGGGACCAGGATTAAATTACAAGTACACTCATAAGATGAGGTAGATACACGTACCTTTACACAAGAGGACTTTCAGAATTGAAAGTGGATAAATAAATGTGGCCAGATGAGATACATCTAAGGATATTAAAAGAGCTAAAAGGGGATCTGGTAACACCATTAACAGAACTATTCAACCAGTCACTAATTCCAGAGAAATGGAAAAAAGCGAATGTAGTCTCACTGCACAAAAGTAGAAGCAAGGAAGAGGCAACAACTACAGACCAGGTAGCCTCGCATCAGTAGTGGGGAAATAGATGGAAACACTCTTATAAGAAAGAGTTGTAGAATATCTCAAATCCAGTAAGTTACAGGATTCCAAACAGCATTGATTTACTGGGGGGAGATCATGTCAAACAAATCTTATTGACTTTTTTGACTGGGTGACTAGAGCAATAAATCAAGGGGGGGGGGGGGCATAAATGTAGCTTATCTAGATTTTAGTAAAACTTCTATTACTGTCCCACATTGCAGACTGTTAAATAAACCTGAAAGCTTGGTATTGAATTCTAAGATGGTTGGATGGATAAGATCTTGGTTGCAGGATAGAAAACTGAGAGTTATAGTAAATGGGGAATATTCACAGGAGGGAAAGGTTACCAGTGGAGTACCCCAGGGATCTGTACTTGGACCAGTGCTTTTTAATATCTTTATTGGTGACATTGCAAATGGTATTGAAGGGAAAGGAAGCCTTTTTGTGGATGACACAAAGATATGCAACAGGGTAGACACGACATGAGGAGTAAAACAAATGTTTGTTGATGTAGGTAGACTAGAGGAATGGTCAAGAGAGTGGCAACTACAGTTTAATGTCACAAAATGCAAAATCATGTTCTTTGGTCTCAAAAACCCAAAAGCTAAATACAGTATTAATGGCACTATAATGGAAACTAATGAGGAGGAAAGTTATCTAGGAGTCACTAATTCAGGGGACTTAACGGCAGGTAAGCAATTGTTACGGTCACTAGAGTTCTTGACCCAGTGCTCTGCTAATTGTTATCACTACTCTCGAGGCGTGGAATCTAACGCAGTGACTGGTCTTCTCCGGGGACCCCCGCCAGAGGGTTTGGGTTTTGCGGCATCACTGCGCAGGTTGCGGTCACCAAGAGAGTGCAGCAGAGCAACGGTGTACAGCTAAATATATAGTAGACAATAGTAGCAATATGAAGATACTCAGGAGAGCATGGATATATATATAATGGTGGTAACAACACTCGTCCGGCCAGGGGAAATAATGAGACATAAGCTATAGGATAAGCAAACAAAGTAATGTTATCCCAATAAGACTAAAGCGAGTGAATCCAATGAGAGAGATATAACACTATAATGGCAATCGGCCAGAGGTTGATAAATGCTGATAGAATGAAAGATGGCCAACAGGTAAGAGGTAACAGTCACTACAGCCTACAGCCGGAGACAAGTTTACCACAGATGTGGCTGAGAAGTATCCGGCAAATAGGTGAGGAGTAACAGTCACTACAGTATACAGCGGGATGCAGATTCACCACGGATGTGGCTAAGAATTATCCGGCCAACAGGTGAGAAGCAGTCAGGGACCAGTGCAATGAAGCTGGAATGCAAAGTAACGGCAGACACAGGAACGGAGAACACAGCTGACACGAAGAGGTGAGAATCAAGATCAGACAATTAAGCAGGGGTCAGGGGTGCCTTAAATAGGGAAAAGGCTAATGGATAGCCAATACCAATAAAGGAAAGGTTATAAAGAGCCCTTCTAATCTGCACATGCGCAGAAGCACAGTCAAGATGGTGGACGGCCGCGGCGCAGCACAGGCGCCGGCAGAGGGACAACTGGCCCAACTCTAGGTCTAGAAGTCTGGTGAGTGACAGTAATGTAACAAAGCAATGAGGAAGGCAAGTCAGATGCTTGGATGTATAGGGAGAGGAATCAGTAGCAGAAAGAAAGAAGTAATAATGCCGCTGTATAGGGCATTGGTACGGCCTCATCTAGAATACTGTGTTCAATTCTGGAGGCCGTATCTCCAGAAGGATATAAATACATTAGAGACTGTACAAAAAACGACAACTACAATGGTGCATGGTCTATAGTACAAAACTTACCCAGACAGACTTAAAGATCTTAATATGTATAGTTTGGAACAGAGAAGAGAACGGGGGACACGATAGAAACTTTCAAATATATCAAGGGTTTGAACAAGGTACATGAGGGAAACATTCTTCATAGGAAGAGAAGTATTAAAGGACATGTACTGACACTGGGGGGAAGTAGGTTCAGAGGAAATTTGAGGAAAAATTACTGCACAGAAAGGGTAGTGGATAAGTAGAACAGCCTCCCATCAGAGGTGGTAGAGGCTAATACAGTAGAGCCGTTTAAACATGCTTGGGATAGACATAAGGATATCTTTAAAAGAATAATGGACCAAATAGGGTTTGAGATTACCATAGGTTAAAAAAATGTGCAGACTAGATGGGCCAAGCGGTTATTTATTATCTACCATCGAATCCTGTGTTTCGATGTTTAAGGGTGCAATATCCCATGTATATTTTACTTAATATTGAACAAGTACAAAAAAAACCTTCGTAGAAACAGATATATTTACTCTTTAAGGACATGCTTCCTAATTGCATCTAACATATTTGTTGCTGTGAGATGTAGAGCTTTGTGACTTTGAATCGACATCTTTATGTAAGCGTATCCTGGAGTCTCTGGCTCTGTGCCTGGTTGCTTGTATAGGTTTTGAACAAAGCCAATCTCGCTTATGCTTACATGAACGTTAGATCTCCCTAAACTATTGTGTATTTAGGATAAGACAATGAGCATTCTGCCATTTATCAGCAGACAATGTGCAGTGCAGATAGTCTTGTACAAATCATCACCTGTATATATTTATGGTGATGAAAGAGAAGCGGAAAGAAGATATATATAACAGGACTCCTGACATCAGTGAAGGTGGATGGATCATTAACTCTGAATTACAGTTATCTGTGTCTTGCTGCATTGTGTAATAATACAATGGAATGTGACACCTTAAACACATAGCAGATCCATCAGTTTCTTTGTTTATTTTAGGACCTGTTACAGCTCGTTACTGACAGATTCGCTTCATGGTGTTGACTTAGACAGGGGAACTTATATAAGTGTATTTTTGCATAACATTTATAAACTAATGTTGAGATCTTAAATTGTATCAAAACCGGGAGATGTCCCTGAAAACTGGTGCATAGAAAAACGCTGGTGTTGCCCATAATTTTCTTTAAACTGCACTAAAAAAAAGGGACCGATTCTAATCACCTTTTTTTCCTTTGGACAAGTTATCAGACATATCCTTGGCAGAGTTAACTAAGTTTCTTAGGAAGCAATTGTGCTGTAGAAATGATTTTCGGATTTTAAGCTGAAAACGTATCTGATCAGATTTTAAAATTCCTATGACATCTTTCAAGTAAGTAGGACAAGGTTTATGTCGCCACAACAGAGAAAACAACACGGCACTTTGCTATTAATATCAATACATGCAGATAAGCAGAAAAAATGGTTTGTAGGATATTTAAAGCTAACATGTGTCCTGCACACAGTCGTTTGGTAGGTTAAACTAATATTTATTCAATTTGCAAGGAACTAGTGTCATCACACCAATGACACAGCGGGACCAAAATGACGTGATTCCCCTCAAATCATATCATGGAGGTTCTCATCCGGGAGAATGGCCCGCTATTCTGGGAATACGGGAGACCTACACAACAGAATTATTAGGGAGTGAGGGGTTTTGGTACAACAGAGCACATGCCATCGCACAGCTCCCAAATGCCACAGCGCTGCAGCCGCGATAGACTATATTTAGAGGCTCATAAGAGTTTTAATGGAAGGAGGAGAATGAAAAAGTGCGTGCTCAGCATGTGCAACAGGGGGTGGAGTAAGAGGCTTCTTTTCATGTACCTGACTCCTCCCACCTCTTGTCTCGTTGCGTTAAGAGGCAGGAGTGAAGATCACACAGTCGATAAGGGGGTTAAGCGGTTAAGAAGGAACGATTGTGCAAAAAGGCCTGCATGGATGAGCCCCGCTGTGGGAAAGCAGGAAGCTGAAATAGTAAATTTTTTCTTAAGTAAACGAAAATCCTGATAAAGTGAAGGCACCACTGATATTTCCAAAAACTCCATTTAAGGGCCACTTAAAAAATATTGCAATAAGTGAAAGAAAAACAGAAAACAGTCTTGGGTGAAGACCATTTACCTCTCAATTAACCGGAATAAGAAGACTGCAGCCATAACAACTAATAACGTATGTGGACACAGTTCCAGGATAGAAAGACAAATTAAGGCTGTATAAATAAACTAGATTGTGAGAGAAAGAGACTCATTAAT